>NC_134080.1:10307139-10623466 GCF_000715075.1 Nicotiana tabacum
AACCCACAGTTTTCACAGTTGTCCTTTACCTCCAGCCACGAACGACCACAGCTCGATCGTCACGTCCAAATGAGCATCGTCGCCTCCATCGCCTGCCAGTTGAGCAGCGTTGCTGCTGCTGCTTCGTTCTTATTCTTGTCAAAAAAAACGACCCAGCGCCGCCACTGCTGCATTCCTACTCGTCGAGTTATTTTCCGGGCAGATTCGAGTTATTTTGGTTTCAAAGTTTCCAGGCAGATTTGTTTCCGTTTGAGTTCGTCGTTGTTCCGATCCGGTTAATTGGTTTAAGTTTTAGTTCTGTCCGTATTTTGATTGATATTCTCGGATCTGAAATCAGTATATGTTTGATTCTTTTCTTTTTCGTTTGTTTGTCATTTCTTGATTATTTCTTCAGTTTGTTTTTATTCATTTTTCTTGTTTAGTTTTAAATACAGAAGTGTGTTAGTTTAATCACTTGAATCCTTCATCTTGGTTGTAATGTTGTTAGATTTAATTTGAAGTTCAATTGATTATTGGGTTTAGTGATTTGAATCTACTTATTTGTTGTGTTTCAATTTGTTACTGTTATTGAATCTGAAAGTATGTTTGTTGTTAAAAATGTTGTTCAATTTGTTACTGTTATAGAATCCTTAGTCTTTGTTTTGATGATATTTGACATAATCTCAGTTTCTAGCTTTAAATTTGTTGATGAAATTTGATTAGGAATTGGTTATAGCTGTCGTAATCGGTTAATTGATTAGGATTTGGATATAGCTGATGGGGGTGTTATGGTAATTTCAAATTATTTCAGGGGTAAAATGGGAAAAGAGCCTTAATTTTGAGTGCTCCGTCCACTAGGCATTAATAATATTACAATAGTACATGGTGGGGGGCAAGACATGGGGTAGTGGGGAGTTAATACATTGTTTAATATGGTGGGGGACAAGACATAATGGAGTAGGAATAATGCATTTGTTTAATATAGTGGGGAACAAGACATAATGGAGTGGGAATAATGTATTTGTTTAATATAGTGGGGGACAAAACATGTAGGCATGGAGAACAAGGGATTAAATAAGAAAAACATTAAGTAGTGGGGGCAAGACATGCAATTATGGGAATATTTCGGGTTAGTGGTTCAAGACAAGAGTCTTGTTATAAATAGAATCATTTTTTACACAGTGTAAGAGGAGGGAGAGGAGAGACTTTTAGGGGATAAAGGAAAAAGTTGAGAGAGTTGACTGAATTTTGAGAAATAAGAATTTGAGAGCAAAAAGAGAAAAACAAGCTGAACTTTTACTTGAATAATTTCAGGCTGCTTTTCCTTGAGTGTTATTCAAAAATCAGTAAACTACTGCGTCTTATATCCGTCTCTCTTCTACTTTGACTGCGATTGCATTCTGGTACTGCTGGTTTTCAATCTGTTACTGGGTTATTTTACTGGTCATTACTGGTTTTGTTGTGTTGCTGAACCTGTTGTTGCTGTGTATTTACACTACTGCTGCTTCTACTGATCTTCATCTTCTTTCCTTGCTTTCCAAATACCAGGTACACAAACTGATACACTGGTACATCTTGTAAGCTACTCGAAGCATGAATGCAAAAATGGGAAAGATTTGAAGCTGTAGTTTAATGTAGTCTTTTCTTTCTTTTACTGTCTGTACTTAGAACATTCTATGCGCTGCCCATGTAAACTCTGGTTATATACTGAATCTCGGTTGTATATATGTTAGCTAGTTGCCTTCACTAGAATCAGGTAGTTGTTGGTTATGTATAACATGGGCACTATCCTATAGCAGTTTAAGTTGTAAACTTCTTCCCCGTAGGTTTTTAGTTTAAAAGGACTAATAGTGTAGTTGTAACATTCTGCTAGTTCAATTTGTTCGATTAAACTGCATGTTCCAAATACACATCAGCCCTTAGGTTGATTACTCAATAGTTCAAACTATTTTAGTTAACAACTTGCTCATCTAAATTCGTTAAAAAACGGGTTTCATTAGGTATCACTTTCATTTCGGATTCTTAAAGCTCACATGTGTAGAATCATTTAGCTAAGCCCAACATCTGAATAAGGATAGCACAAGTCCAGTTTCACCCCTTATACATTGGACCTGGGCCCATAATTGTTAACCGACTGCCTTTGTTGTATCGTTTTCAGATTTAACG
The DNA here is from genome assembly GCF_000715075.1 of Nicotiana tabacum. Lineage (NCBI taxonomy): Eukaryota > Viridiplantae > Streptophyta > Magnoliopsida > Solanales > Solanaceae > Nicotiana > Nicotiana tabacum. Next base: position 10,309,285 of record NC_134080.1, read on the forward strand.
ACTCACTTTCAAAACTCAACTATAATAACTCGTGAACATGTAAATAAGTTAGAATTCTTTTTCTTTCATTATAGAGACAAACGAAGTAGAAAACATAGCCACTATAGGTCGATCCTTTCAAACAAAAATGAGGCGTACCTTGCCAAACAAAAAATGCAAATTGCGGGGCCCTCAATAATTGGTCATAATAAAATACTTAGAATTTGGGATGGGCCGTTTAGCGAATTTTTACAGCCTTCCTCAAAGATAATAACGTGTTAGAATTTTTAGGCGTGATTTTTTAAATTAAATTATATTCTTCAATTCGGGTGCGCATTTATGTGACCCAAATCCAAATCTCAACGAAATCGGAATGTATTAACAACCACGGGTGCATTGATTGTGACGTGATTCGAGATGCATTTTCACGACGTTGCAATTCTTTAAAAAAAGAAAAAGAAAATAAAAGCGGTTTAAACTTAATAAAGCACACAAGTTATAACATGTATAAAAATCAGATATTTAGCCATTACAACAATTTAAGCGACCTTGCTAGAACCACGGGATTCGGGGGTGCCTAACACCTTCCCTCGGGTCAACAGAATTCCTTACTTAGAATTTCTGGTTCGCGGACTTCATTTGGAAAGTCGAATATTTTCCTCGAATTGGGATTCAAGATAAACCGGTGACTTGGGACACCAAAAGCCAAACCTTTCCCAAGTGGTGACTCTGAATTAAATAAATAATCCCATTTCGAATATTGTCACTTAAAATGAAAAAACTCCCTCACGCATTTATCCTTCGGGGTAGGCGCGCAAAAAGGAGGTGTGACAATTAATATTATCAAGATATGATTCTAAACTCTTTGTCTTTTACCATTTCTTATGTGAATGTTCTGTGTGGGTTAGTTGTCACATTTTGGTTTCTATTAAGTGATGTTACAGTGTTAATTTCAAATTTGTTTGAGTTGATTCTTTGTTTTAAATCTTTTATTATAAGAAAGTAGTTAACTTTCACGTTATTCTTTGCAAATCTGTGCTAACATGGATCATGTGAGCTTGTATGAAATTGTAAGCAGACATATGTTCTTTCAAATTGAGTGAGCTAGCGTAGTATTCATTTTCCCTTTTTGTTTACCATTTTAAAAAAAAGCAAATTCATTCATCATCTCTTTGTTTGCGTGGTTATTAGTTTCACGTGATGGATGCTTTGTTGATTATCTGTTTTGGACATTAGAATTGGAAAGGGAGAGTGGGGGAAGGCTAAAGCGCATTAGTAGTTAATTTGTTCGTATTCTTTAGGAATTGGGTTTAGTCAAACACATGAAATGAGGAAGCCAAAAGAAAAAATGATCATGAATTAAGTTTTATATACTTTAGCTTAAGTTTATTTCTATTTTTCTTAATCGCTAGGAGAATGTTTAGGCCGACCACACACGGGTAGGCAAGCAGAGAATGTTTAGGCCGACCACACACGGGTAGGCAAGCCTTAGGATTTTGTTAATTTCGAGGCGAGAGGTCGTTCCCTTAGTTAAATTTATCCAGGTAATGCCCCAAAGAATTTGTATATATTTTATCCGGGGTATGCCTCGTAATATCATGTATTTGGAGGCCATGACGAACTTCGTGGGAAAAGTATAGTATATATTAGTATTTAGATTTTTACATTTATTTTCTTCTTTTATTTTCTTTTGGTTATGTGAGGACGACCTCGAGCCTCTATTGTGTTTATTTTTCTTTTCTGTGTTTATACCTCAATTTGAATATTTTAAATGCCAACCTGATCAAGTATGCAACCGTACTAGTTACGGGACTTGGGGAGTGCCTACACCTTCTCCCCGAGTCAAATGAACCCCCTTACCCGAATCTCTGGTGCAGACTTAGTTTGGAGTCCAAAGTGTTTTAAAGAAAAAATTATTTTTTTAACATGGTGACCTGACACACCGAAATCAAAGTCAGGTGGCGACTCTGGGTTATTTCCTTTAGAACACTATCTTTTGTCACTTTCAAAATTGAAAAACCCTTCTGATCTTCATAAAATCTTTTTATCCATTTTTAAGAGGGTTTAGTGAAGTTGGTAAAAAAAAGGGGGGGTGTGACAAGTCCAATACCAATTGATAAGCAAGGAATTAAATATATAAATTGAAGAATAAAGTAAGTCAAACCTGTGTGCAAGCCAAATCTCGACCTCGGGCTATGATAGTCTCGAGGTGGGTTAGTAAGAATAGTGCATTATAAGGCAACTCTGATGAACATTAAGTAAGAAAGTGACGAATGTATATTCTCTTGTCAATGAATCATGTGTTATAAATGAATGGGCTCCCCTCTATATAATATGTGAGTCCTAAATAAAGTACACTTCTAATTATAGTAGGGAATCATATTGGATAGTTGTCTAACCGCCAAGGACTAATCCGTTCCAGAATATACGCCGTGATCTTTGAGCCATTGCAGGAATCTCGCTCTTTCTGTTACTAAATCATAACAGTATTATCTGGAAGTGGGCCTTCTTCCGACCTCAGAAAATGATATCGACCTCGACCTCAATATTGAAAAGGAGCCTCGACCCTGAGCTCGACGTCCTGACCTCTCGACGTGGTATCACATTTTTCATTGAAGAGCGAAATTGGGCACATCATCGGGGGTATGGACCCTTTTCACAGGCGGCGTATCTAATGTGAAGGGGTACGGGCTAGGCATCGTTTTGAAGCCACCCACAGGTAGCACTATTAGGCAGTCTATCAAAACTTCTAGATTGACTAACAATGAGGCCGAGTACGAGGCCATGATTGCAGGTCTCGAGCTAGCTAAAAGCTTGGGGGCAGAAGTCATTGGAGCCAAGTGTAATTCTTTATTGGCGGTGAACCAAGTAAACTAAAGTTTCTAAGTTCGAGATGATAGAATTCAAAGGTATTTGGACAAGCTACAGGTAACTTTGCACCGCTTCAAGGAGTGGACTTTAGGCCACGTACCTCGAGAACAAAATGGTGAGGCCGATGCACTTGCAAATTTGGGATCATCGGTCGAGGAAGACGAGATCATCCCTGGGACTGTCGTTCAACTATCGAGATCTGTGGTCGAGGATGGTCATGCCGAGATAAACTCTACAAGCTTGACCTGGGATTGGAGGAATAAATATATTGAATATTTAAAGAACGGAAAGCTCCCATCGGATCCTAAAGAATCGAGGGCCCTATGAACCAAAGCTGCCAGATTCATATTGGATGAAGATGGAACGTTATACAGAAGGGAGTTCGATGGACCATTGGCGGTATGTTTAGGGTCGGGGACACCGATTATGTTTTACGAGAGGTCCACTAAGGCACTTGTGGGAACCATTCAGGCGCTGAATCCTTGATTCGAAAAATTATTAGAGCAGGGTACTACTAGGATAACATGGAAAAAGACACTAAGGAGTTTGTTCTAAAATGTGATAAATGTCAAAGGTTTGCACCTATGATCTATCAGCCCGAAGAACAACTTCATTCGGTCCTATCCCCATGGCCATTCATGAAATGGGGGATGGATATCGTCGACCCTCTGCCAACGGCCCCAGGTAAAGCTAAATTCATTTTGTTTATGACTGACTACTTTTCTAAATGGGTGGAAGCACATGCTTTCGAGAAAGTCAGAGAAAAAGAGGTTATAAACTTTATGTAGGACCACATCGTGTGTTGATTCGGGATACCTGCCAAAATCGTATATGACAATGGAAAGCAATTCATTGGCAGCAAGGTAACGGAGTTCCTCGATGAATACAAAATAAAAAGGATCTAATCGACGTCGTATCACCCAAGCGGAAATGGACAGGCCGAATCAACGAATAAGACTATCATTCAAAACTTAAAGAAAAGGTTGAGTGACGCTAAGGGGAAATGGAGAGAAGTTCTACCCGAAGTTCTTTGAGCATATCGAACAACATCGAAGTCTAGTACGGGGGCAACCCCATTCTCCTTAGTATATGGCTCCGAGGCCTTAATTCCAATCGAGGTCGCGGAACCTAGTGCCAGATTTCGACATGCAACGGAGGAATCAAATCAAGAGGCTATGAATACTAGCCTCGAACTATTGGATGAAAAACGAGAAGCTGCGCTTATTCGGATGGCTGCACAGAAGCAAAGAATCGAGAGATATTACAATAGAAGAGCCAACCTTCACCACTTCGGGATTGGGGACTTGGTTCTAAGAAAAGTCACCCTCAATACCGAGACCCAAACGAAGGGAAACTAGGCCCAAATTGGGAAGGACCATATCGAGTCCTCGGTGTCATCGGAAAGAGATCTTACAAACTTGGCACAATGGAGGGCGAACAATTGCTAAACAATTGGAATGTATCACTACTCAAATGATATTATTGCTGAGGTATGATTTTCTCCCTTTTCTATTTATATTTGATACTAACTTATTGCATGTGTTCGATCGAGGCGTCGAGAAAACTCTTCAACATGAAGATCTTAGGTTTTAAAGCACGCGTTGCACTCTTTTTCCCTCAGATCGGTTTTTAATCTTTTCAAAAAATACTTTTAAGTTTCAACCTACGGAAAAAAGGTTCAATTTTCCTTTAGTATTTAAAAAAAGACAAATAAATTTAAATATTTAGTATAAAAGAAATCCAATTAAAATATAAAATATAAATTATAAATTATATATATCTATATATATATATATATATATATATATATATATATATATATATATATATTAAAGATCAAAAACCCTTCCACTTCTTCCAGTACTCTATCTCTAAGTTCTAACGCCTAATTCCTAAATAAAATATATCAAAATACATCATTCAATATGAATTAAAAGTTTACTCTTATCATACTATTCCAAACTTAGGAATATGAGAAAGAAAATAAAAATATGATTGAAATAAAAAAAAAAGAATGGTATGGTAAAACTAAAAAGGAAAAATGAAAAGAGAAAGATTAAATTAATAAAAGATAATTTTAAAAATATAAATTTATTGTAAGGTTATTTTTGTCGTGAACAAATTAATTTTCTACTTTTGCTTTTTTGGAAGAAGCTCGAATTTATAGATTCTCCCCAAAAGCAGAAAACTGCTTCTGTTGCTGTTCAAAAATATTTTTTTTGTCTTGGCCAAACAGTTTAAATTTTCCAAAAATCTTTTATAATAAAGAAAAGTATTTTTAGTCTCCCAAAAGCTTGGCCATACATGTTCTAAGTTCGTTGGGAAATCATCGGAGACTCTCAGTCTACTTGTGTGAGTTTATACTTCTGCATAGTTCAGATTATCAATTCATTTAGAATTCTTATATATATTCTCTTCTTTTTTTTACATGCGTTCAACTATGAGTTGGGAAAAAAGAAATAAATATTCATCGATCAAATCATGATATTTACTCCATATTTGTTAAAATACATTTCATACCATCAAAGGATGTGATGCAGTGGATGAAGCTGCTCCTTTCTTAACCAGAGGTCTCGAGTTCGAGCCCTACGTATGGAAAAATCATTGATAGGTAGTGCTACCCCCGAATAGGACCCTACCCGGTGCGAATCCGGATATAGTCAGGCTCCAATGAGGGTACCAAATATATAGTCAGGCTCCAATGCGGGTACCGAATACCGAATGGAAAACCAAAAAAAAAATCTTTACATAACTGATTGATTATGTGATCCTTTCGCTCTTCCACTGAAATACTTTGAAGGTTGCTTTGAGTAATCCTTTATTTCTTAAAGAAAAATAATGGAATAATGACACTGTATAACTACTGAATAATTTTAAGACAGCCTTACAGGAGACATTGGATGTATCTAATTAATCTAAGACAGTAAAAATCTATTTTCATTTAAAAATAAAATAAAATTACTAGCAGATGTTAAAATTGACAACCTAAAATCCAAAGATGTCACATCTACAAAACAAACATTACAGTTGCAACATATTTTATTTGTATGATTAGTTTTCTAATAAAGCCAGAAGTATTTTCTAGTCGCAGAAGTTCGACATTGTCAATTTTCTTGTGCGTTAATTTCTTGGTATCTTTACCCCATTATATTCTATGGTTTGGATTTACATTACCACTACTATAATAAAAAATCATGTTGTTGGGCCGGCAAATCGTTCTATAAATAGCAAATCTGTTTTATCAACTCTTGACGACCAAAAAAAAAAAAAAAAAATCACCTAAGTTAACAAAATTGTCAAACAACAATGAGCAAGGGAATTAGTTACCTCAGTCTAGTTCATTTTGTTGCTTTCTTGATCCTTATTTTAATGGCCTGTAGTAACACGTTAACTGTTGAAGCTCAAAGGCACAAGAAGCCAGATGGAAAAGAAGGGAAATTTTCACCAGCAGTTTCTGGTCGTAGAAAGGCAATTTTAACGATCAATGACTTTGGAAAAGGTGGTGGGGGAGGGGGTCCATCAGAATGTAGTGGCAAATATTACGATAATTCTATTCCAATTGTGGCTTTATCAACTGGATGGTACAGTAAAGGGAAAAGATGTTTTGAAAAGATAACAATTTATGCAAATGGAAAAAGTACAAAAGCTATGGTTGTTGATGAATGTGACACAAGTAGAGGGTGTAGAAATAATATTGTTGATGCTTCTGAAGCTGTGTGGAAAGCTTTGGGTGTTCCTAAGAAAGATTGGGGTTGGCTTGAAATATTCTGGTCAGATTAATGAATTTCATCTTTTGTATGGTTATATTTGCAAAGATAAGTCTTCCTCCTTAGCTTTTATTTCAATAATAAACTGATTGCAAGGCTTACTTTGCCTTGTTACGCTATCGCAATAAAAAGGATTTGGCTTATGTACACGACAGTGTAAAGAGTTTTTACATTATTAGTATATCTAATAATAATACTTGTTTTTTCCTGTGTTACTCTCATGGATGTGTATGCAATTGTTTGAACTAAATTTAAAATTATTTATTATCCGGTTATACTGGTTTCTAAATTTGAGCCTATTATCTGATTTCTCTTTTTCAAGATTTTCCAAATGTATATATGCAAATTCGTCCTAGAGTCGCTCCCCTGACAGAAACAGTTATAGGAGCTCTTGTGTCAATCACTTTCATTTCTCTCGTTAGACTGTCTGACTTAAGAAAAGAGTTGCAGTGTTTGCAAGAGAACAGTAATAACTAGAGTAATTCATAAGGCAGACTGATGAAAACTCAATAATATTGGTCCGAGACGAAAAAAAAAAAGATACAATATCACTTGTTTCTATTCACTTGGACATGTTATTTTGACTTAGAAGATGCCTCTATGCTCATATATTCAACAACTCAACATATATAGTGGTTACCAATTACTTAAGTGGACTCCTTCAAATATGTGTTGACCCAATTTGTTTTGCAGTTTCTTTTAATTTCGTTGTTAATCTGACCCACTTTGCCGGTAAGGGTATACAAATCGAACCGAAAAATCACATTAAATCGAAAAGTCAAATCAAATCGATTAAAAAATCAAATTAGGTTTGGTACTGCGTAAAAAAACCGAACCGAACCGATATGTAAATATATAATTTTTATATATACTTTTAAGATTTTTTATAGAAATTTCTTTAAAAAATATCTAGAAATACGATTCTCTTAGGGGATGTAATATTTAGTTAAATATGAAATGCTCCATGTTTATTAACTGTAAATAATGGATTGTATGATTACTTTCTTATCAAGTGTTAGTGAAATGTGTCAATCTTTTTGTTCTTTATATGTCAAGATCTATTAAATTCTTATATCTTTTTAATTTGAATTTGAAATGGTATTTCAATAATTTAAAATTAAATATAACATACCATTATATAGGTTCATATTTATTTTTATGTTTAATTATTAAATTCGTTAATATAAAATTATTGTCGGACGACTAAAAAATACATATCATATGTTTACTAAGAAAATTCTTCCATAAAATATTTTAATATCTCGTATATTGGTTAATATTTTTAGTTTTTAATAAACATATATTACTTATAAAATATTTAATAAAGTAAGATTGAAATAATATTCATATAACAAAAAAATCCGAAAACCTCGAAAAAATCCAATAAAATCGAACCAATCCAAACCGATATAGTTGGTTTAGTTTGATTTTGATAAAATCCGAACCCACCCAGTCCATGTATATCCCTACCGATAATAATTGCAGGATCGAAGCTTTTAACTTTTTATATTTTATTTCTCACTCAATATCGATATTTGCCTCCGGCCTGACTAATCCAGATTGATACCGGAAAGTCACACGAGCCAAAATCTATAGCTTTATTTTATAAACTCAAATAAAAGTACAATTTTTTGGATTTAGAACACTTGTGAAAAGGAAAAAAAAAAAAAAGACGTGATTACTGACACTATGTGTCAGTTAGTTTTTTCAACACAAAAAGTTTAGTTGAATAAGCAGCGAACCAAAATCACGTAAAAACTTATCTGGATCGAGTATTTATACCAAATAAATATTCGTATAGATTATTTATATCAAATTAATATATACATGATATATGTTTGCACAAACATTGAATCATGATAATTAAGGTAACAACATAAACACCTGTGAGTAAGTTTTCTCCAAGTCAGTTGCTAATGCATGCTGTTCGGATCTACATATTTTCTCATTTTCTGCAATATATCATTTAGAAAATTCTATAGTTTTCCAAAAGGTATAGTTTGCCTCTTGAAAAGGAGGATTGATTAAAATATGTGTTATTACCGGTGTTGTTGTCTATTCAGACGCAGAGGCGTATTTAGGATTTTAAAAGTATGAATGCATTATACTACCGTCTAGCTTGACTCCATCAAAATTTTGCTATGACAACAACTTATCGAACAAACCATGGTTAATACTATTATCACAAGGAAATATTATTCAGTTTACAATTGTTCTTAACAAATTTTATACCTTAAAAATGATTAATAATAGCATAGTTATTTGAAGAAGACTCATCACAAGCCAAAATTTATTTTGAAGAAAAATATAGACGAGAGAAATGATAAAGAAATTAGTTAGAAGATGATTGTTGTTCGTAAAAAATTGAGATAGCAAGAGAGGTAAGGAGGAGATGTGAATTTTAATTTTTTAGGAATTTTAAAACTTAAGAATGAACCAAAAAAGAAAAGAAAAAAGGGAGAAAAGAATAAACATAAAATAAAGAAAAGATAAAACAATAAAAGAAGAACAACAAAATGAAACCAAAAAAGAAAAGAAGGAAAAGGAAGACAAGAAACAGAAAAAGAAAAGACAAAGAGTATGAGGGAAATAGGGGAGAGGGGATTCGAACCCCTAACCTGGACTATCACAGGAGCACACAGCCACAAACGGACCTAACTGACATCTTGAGCATTGGTTCCCCAAAATCTAATATGAGATAAATTACAGTGCTATATGCACTTTAGGGAGGGGAGAATGGATTCACGTGAATCCATACCACTCCCTGTAAATCCGCCCCTACCGGCGATATGATTTGTATAAAACTTTAGTGCACGCGCAACCTTTAATTCATGGATTCATCACTTGTGTTAATCGTTTCTACATTGGAAAATAATCGAATATTTATTAATAAAATCATGATTTGCTCTATAATTTGATTTGAGAACCGATCGATTAATCGGGTAATCATTTAATTTTGCTCTTCAATAGACTGATATCTTAAGAAAAAGTTGACTTTTAGGTCTAAAATACTTCGGAGGTAACTTCAAATAATAGTTTCTTTTTAGATAAAGAGACCTTTAAGACAACCTCGCATGCAGTGACGCACATAAAATTTTTGGTAAGCAATGTCAATATTTGAAAAAAAATAAACAAACGAATAAATCACTATAATATCAAGTGGTGTCATTTTTTATATTTATCCTAATATTTTATTTTGTATACTATCTATATATACATATTCGACGAAGAGGTATCACGTGACACCACTTGCCACAGGATGTATCCGCGGCTGCTCGCATGAGCCATAAAACACTAAACGTAACTAGCCATCAAAGATATAGGGGTAAAAATTCTACTTTCCTTTTTTAGAGCAAAAAGAAATTACTACATGTAAAAATTAACCACCTAAAATTTCGAAGATGTCACATCTACAATACAAACAATACAGTCGCAACATATTTTATTTGTACCTATCAAGCCAAAATTTCCTAGTCGCAGACATTGTTATTTTCGCAGACATTGTTAATTAGTATTTTTACCTCATTGTGTTCCACGGTTTGGATTTACATGACCACCACTATAGTAAAAATCATGTTGTTGGGCCGGCAAAACGTTCTATAAATAGCAAAGCTATTATATCAGCTCTTCACCACAAAGAAAAAACACTAAGTTAAACAATATTTTCAAACATTTAGGATGAAACTAAGTGCAACAATGAACATGGGAACTTACTTTACCCTACTTCATTTTATTGCTTTCTTGATCCTTATTTTCATGGCTTGTAGTAACACATTAATTGTTGAAGCTCAAAGACACAGGGCACCAGATGTCAAAAAAGGGAAATTTTCACCAGCAGTTTCTGGTCACAAAAAGGCTATTTTAACGATCAATGACTTTCGAAAAGGTGGTGGTGGAGGGGATCCGTCAGAATGTAGTGGCAAATATTACGATAATTCTATTCCAATTGTAGCTTTATCAACTGGATGGTACAGTAAAGGGAAAAGATGTTTTGAAAAAATTACAATTTATGCAAATGGAAAGAGTACAAAAGCTGTGGTTGTGGATGAATGTAACACAAGTAAAGGGTGTAGAAATAACATTGTTGATGCTTCTGAAGCTGTGTGGAAAGCTTTAGGTGTGCCTAAGAAAGATTGGGGTTGGCTTGAAATCTTCTGGTCTGATTAATCAATTTGATTTCAATGGTTTTCTTGGTATGGCTTTCATTTCAATAAGTATCTGAAATAAACTGATAGCAAGGCTCATGTGGCTGCCTTAATCATGCTATCACAATAATAATAACAGTTACCTGTTGTTATCTTTTATGCGACTTAGTATGTAAAGGTTCTTTTGCACTGATCGTGTAAAGAAGTTAAACTCGAATAATAGTACTTGCTCCTTTTGTTGCTTCTTGGTTGAAAGATTATGGATTTGTAAGCAGCTGTTTGAACTAAATTTTACATTAGTTATATGCTTATACTGGCTTCTTTGATCTAGGGGTGTGCAGGTTGGACCGACTTATAGCGGGTCATAATGGGTAGAGCTAATAACTTGGTATTTGACCCGCCCAAAAGTTACTTGGCTAAGATGAGATGTGTCTATAATAAAGACTATAATACTTGTCATTGGAAATGTATTCAATATTGAAATTATACAAGCAACTGAACAAAGTAGTGGCAAAACAAGAAGCAAATTACATCAACACAGAACTTATTCACTATAGTAGTCTCTCATTATTTCTAGTAGAGGAATGCAGATGCAGATCAATCCAGAGCTTAAGCAACACCCAAAAGTTTCTTGATATCCTTCTGCAAAAGTAAAGGCAGACACATTCATTAGTTACACTCTTAACTAAGAACAACTATAGGAGAGGAAACTGGTGGGATTCTTACCTCCATGCTAGCTGGAGTAGTGGTTGGAGAGTAGCGATCGACGACGTTTCCTTCTTTGTCAACAAGGAATTTGGAGAAGTTCCACTTGATACTATCTCCAAAGAACCCACCTTTGCTTGATTTCAAGAACTTATACAGTGGAGCAGCATTATCACCATTCACATCAACCTAAATCATTAAGCTAAGGAGTTAATACATACTACTTGTTTCTACTTTTTTCCGATCTAGGAACTTGTAGCATTCTTGAATGAGGATATGTGCGACACAGATATGGAAAAATGAAATGATATGCATGACTAGAAGAAAAAAGTATTAGTGCCGTTGCAACCTTATCGAATATTGGGTACTCGGCCTTGAAGCGAGTGCAAACCATGTTCTGGATCTCTTCAATGCTTCCAGGCTCCTGCCCACCGAACTGGTTGCAAGGGAATGCAAGAATCTCCAAACCTATGTAACATGGTGAGGATATATCAACACGCTGAACTTAAACATAAGTTAAGTATTTTATTAAGTTTTCTTTGCAACGTGAAGGGGGTCTGGATAAGTGCCTCCATTGCTTCGGACAAGATCAAGAAGAGTGTTTTCTGACATTAGTTCGTTCGATCAGCATCAAATTTAGGAGAACTGAAAACAAACCTTGATCCTTGTACTTCTTGTATATCTCGGTCAAGTCAGTATAGTTCGAATTTGTCAGACCACTGCAGCAGAAGATGAAATCAATTGATGCTTGTCAGCATATGTTAAACATCATAACAGAATGATATCATAACTATAATGAATACTCTTTCCAACTATTCACAGTAGATTTCACCATAAGACTTAACTACGAAGAAATAAACAGAACATTTAATCTGAAGCTGCACATCAACTTGTTTTTACTCCAGTACTTATCAGATTTCATTAAACCAAGCAAAGTAAGAATGTGTATGTCTCCCATCAGAAAATCGATCAATAACCCTCTCAAAATACAGCAGATCAATGTCAGATGCTCATATCCAATCTAGAAATGCTCCATCACCACGTTATACCAATCAGTTTTTATAGTTGGCCACATACAAAATATTTTCAGCATGGGGAAAGGAATGCCTTATCCAATAAGATCGTCTAGGATGATAAGCTTTTAGTTTAATTTCTCAGAGCAGACGTCTGAGAAAAGGCTGAGTTGATGTTCAATTGAACTCTGAAAAAGCAGACCACTCTAAGTTGATACGACAGCAGACATATGGAATTATAACAGATTACAGATCCACAAAATGCGCTAATCAACAGAATGCTACTCATACACAATCAGAATTTTGAGTATCAAACCACATTTACAAATAAGTAGAAGTTAAATAATTGGTATGCATTCTTTCACTTGATCGATTAAAGACCAATTCCAATGTGGACATCAGCTCGGGATACTTTCAGTCAATTCCATGGAAACCAACACGTGGGAACCTTACAATTACAAGGAGCAAATAAAACCATAGAAAGAGGTCTCAAACATATAATGAATAAGAAAAAAAATGAAGCTAATACATACCACTGTGATGCAACATTGACAATAATAAGGACCTTTCCCTTGTAAATGCTGAGATCAACATCATTACCCTTAGCATCCTGTAAAAATCAAGTGAAGTTCAGTACTACAAAATCTTATCAAGATTATATCTTAAACTGTATTATACTGAGGGAAAAAAAAATACTCTCAACCTTAGTGTTATATAAATGAAAAAACACTTAAAACCAATTTTTTTACTATAAAGAAACGAAAACGAACCCTAAGTTTGGATAACAAATACTGCAACAGGCCTTAGTTTGCTGCTAGCTCTAAATGGATACCATATAACACAAGTCCACACCTCTAAAAGGGTCGCTGTGCACTAAGCTCCTTCTGTATGCGGGGTCCGAAGTCGTGGAAGGGCTGGACCACAAGGGTCCATTCTACGCAACCTTAACCTAATGCAAGAGGCTTTTCCACGGCTCCAACCCGTGAGCTCCTGGTCCGGCAACTTCACCAACAACTTCACCAGTTATGCTCCCCTTCTAAGTCTACACCTTCTACTTTGACAGCAACTTCACCAGTTATGCTCCCCTTCTAAGTCTACACCTTCTACTTATCCTTTTCTTTGATGACCGAAAAATCCTCGAGGGTTAGTTCTAACTGCTCACGGTTCGAAATTCAATGGATCCTCTCCATTGATTTGTTCGCACATGTGGCGTGCGCCTAACCCATACATCACAAGTTATCTCTGACCATTATCTTTTTTCCAAGGTTTGAAGGTTCTCAACCTTATTCATTTAACAAGTTATCCCAACTACCTATACAACAAAGACGCTCTCTTTACATCAAACTCATAAACGAATAAAAAAATGAACTATGCCTCAGAACTCAAAACCCCTAATTCATAGACCAAAAAATTAAACAAAAGCATAAATGAAAACAAAAATGAACAACCTTTACACAAAAGAAACAAAAATGAATAATCTTTCTCATATTTTTCTTATGGCGATAATTCCTTTCTGTACAAAAAATGTCCGAGTACTTACAACCCGAGAAAATGACACCACATAACTCAATTTTTCTAATTCAGAGACTAATAAAACAAACAGAAACAAGATTTCTATTTATTAATTTTTTTTTAGGGAAAACCCCAAAAATATAACAAAGTAAAACTGCTGACCTTGACAGTGAAGTCATAAATAGATTGAGGCTTGCTGGATTGACTGGCCATGGTACTATAATCTGATCTTAAACAAAACAACTCAAATCTCTTAGCTGAAACAATAGAATTGGAAAGAACTGTTTGGATCGGCTGAATAGATACAGAATTGAAATGGGTTGGCTTTAGAATGGAAGAAAATTGCCTAAGGAAATTGAGATTTTTTCTTGGTATGAGAACACGAGTTACAGAACAAAGCATTTAGCGTATATGAATTTATAGATTTTTCAGAAGATGCTTTCTAAGGTCAAATATCTTAAATTTAAAACCGTGTGTGAACATAGCATACAGAGATAAGGACACGGTTCGACACGTGGCACGAGAATAAAGTGACACGTTTCACTAGCAGAAAGTGACACGCGGAAAGGTATAAGGTGAACACGTTCGTCATTGGACTTTCATATTCATATAATAATAAAATATATTGATATTGATTGTCAAGATCAATTAATCAGACCTCAATCCCTAAGAAAATGATTTAATGAATATCCAATATTTTGATTCTGTTTACTGGATAGTATTAATTTGTTTAATTAAAAAATGAGTTTCTAAAATTACAGCTGTATCTCGAAAAAAAATAAGTTATAACAGTCAAACCTTATATTTACTGTTGTACTAACATAAGCAACTAAAATTACTCAATTTAGACATACAAATTTCTAAACATACTTTAGTTTTCTTATATTCTCTTATAATACTGAATTTAGATATTATTTTATATATCAAGGAGATTTAATATTTCATATTTCTTACAATTCTGCATGTGTATATATATATATATATATATATATATATATATATATATATATATAATTTTTAGAAACTATTATTTATATGTTTAGTGTATCTTTACCCCCATAAATTGGCATCATATGACGCCACAATTTTTTTTTGTTATTGTTGCGCTTATACAACAACAACAATCCAGTAAAATTTTACAGATAATGAATTTGGATAAGATAGTGTGTACATAAACCTCATCCTTATCTCGATGGAATAGAAATGATGTTTCCGGTAGATCCTGTACTTATAGATTGGTGTATTTTGGTAGAATATGATCAAATTATTTCAAGTAACTTTGGCTAATTACATTTACGGTCGAGATCTTTTATTCAAAATGGTAGAGAGAAATGAAATGGTAATAATAATGGAGGTAATAGTGTGAAATAATGTTTTTCTCGTGGCGTTTGTGGCTCGTTATCTAGATGTTTTTTTTCCTTCTTTTTTCTTTTTATTAACTCACGTAAGCAATGATGTGAAGGTATATGCTTTGAACTTGTATCTGAAAATAAAATGTTCTGCGCTGGGGCCTACATAAAATAATCCAATTAACTTCATATGTTATTGTCAAAGTTCTACTGAAATTTAAAAATAGTCAGATTTACAAGTGGTCATTCAAAAATAGTCACAGTTTCAAAAGTAATCGAAATTTATCCACTTTTCATATAAAGATAAATTCAAACGAAAAATTTATCGGAAAAATATATGAAAATTTATCCACTTTTTCCAGTATAAGAAGTCATTCAAAAATAGTCACAGTTCAAAATATGGAAAAATACTCCAGCATAATATACTGGAGTTCCAGTATAATTTATCGGTCCAGCATAATATATTGGAGTTTGGAGCACCGGTGCTCCAGTCTCTAGTATATTATACTGGAGCCAGAAAAGTATATCGATCCAGCATAATATGCTGGAAGTTCATACACAGTTGCACCGAACTCCAGTATATTATGCTGGACCGGTCTATGTTGCAGCAAAATAGTGGCTATGTTTCAATAACTTGGCAAACACTGACTATTTTTGAATGACCAGTCTGAAAACTGGCTAGACCATGCTATTTTTGTTTTGGGCCAAAAGTATCTTTACTAAAAGTTAAAGTATTCGATCAAGTTTTTCGAAGGAAAAAAAAGTAAAAGTTTACATGTACCCTTCGTTATATTATTGGGTTATCCATACCCTTACCGTCATACTTTAGAACAAAAATAGGATGAAGTGCCACATGGCAGCGCCAGATTAAAATGACCAATTTCTTTTTTTTTACCCAATCCATTTTACAAAAAACCCACAACCCAAACCATATTTTCAGTTTTCAGTTTTTTAAAGAATTTTCTTTTTGTAAAATTTAGAAAAAATTGTCAAATATTTTGGTTTTTTTAAACTGAGTAGATACTGAAAAGATTTTGCAAAACAAATTGTAAAATCTAAAAAAAAATCGTTTTTTTAACAAAATATTTTTTTGTAAAAACTGAAAAAATTGTAAAAACTGGAAATTTTCTTTTTTTAAAACTGAAAAAAAAATATTTCCAACAAAATATTTTCGCTTTTGAAAAATGTTCTTTTTTCATTTATTTCAGTTTTTTTAAAGATTTTTCTTTTTGTAAAAACTGAAAAAACAAATTTGTATAAACTGAATTTTTTTTGTAAAAACAGAAAAAAAATTATTTTCATTTTTCAAAAACTGAAAAAATTATTTTCAGCAAAATATTTTAGTTTTTGAAAAATATTTGTTTTTCATTTTTTCAGTTTTTCAAAAGACTTTTGTTTTGTAAAAACAAATTTGTAAAAACAGAAAAAAATATTTTTTGTTTTTTAACAAAATATTTTCGTTTTTTAAAAACTGAAATTTTAAAAAAACTGGAAAAAAATAAAAATAGGGGTCGGGTTGTGGGTTTTTTAAAAAACGGGTCGGGTAAAAAAAAAGTAGGTCGTTTTAATATGGTGTTGTCACGTATCACTCGATCCAAAATAGAGGTATTTTGTTTCAAAGTATAACAATAGGGGTATAGATAACCCAATAGTATGACGTTAGGGGTATGAATAGCCCAGTAATATAATGAATGATATAGATAAATAATATTTGAAAGTAGAGGAGTATATTTAGCTCTTTACCGTTTAAAATAAGGTGACCGGAGAAGCACATCTAGGTTATAAATATTCTAGAAACTTTCAAAGATTTCGATGAACGTTTAAGACACTAAAAGACAGTCTACTGTTTTCCACCTGTCCACACAAATATGGATAGAGTTATAGGGTGTGTTTGGTACTCCCTCCAATCCAAGTGAGTTTTTAGCTTCTTTTTTTATGGTCCTAATTAAGTGATTTTTCAAGATTTCAAGAATAAATTAGTTATTTTTTTCTATATTGTTCTTGGAGTAAATAGTATGAGAGTATATATTATGAGTGTTTATGTGAAGAGATAGTAAAGGTTAATATGGTCAATTTTATTCCTACTTAATGTTAAAAGGTAGATTTCTTAATCTTTATAAAAACAGCAAAAAAATCACTTATTATGGATCAAATGGAGTATGAAGGAAAATGTTTTCATGAAAAATGTGTGATTTTATCACTTATTTTCCCTTGTTTGATTGGTGCGTGGAAAACTTTTTTCGAAAAATATTTTCTAGTGTTTGGTTAGAGAACAAAAAATATTTTTGTATGCTACTCTCCTCACTCCATTCCCCTAAGTC
Organism: Nicotiana tabacum; assembly: GCF_000715075.1. Taxonomy (NCBI): domain Eukaryota; kingdom Viridiplantae; phylum Streptophyta; class Magnoliopsida; order Solanales; family Solanaceae; genus Nicotiana; species Nicotiana tabacum. The sequence continues at coordinate 10,326,947 of NC_134080.1, forward strand.
TCCATGTTTCCTTGCTCCCCCCCTCTCCCGCCAACTACCCAACATTTTCATGACTCTATTTTCTTCAAGGAATTTAATTATTCTTCTAAAAATTAACACAAATCCAAATGAACTAATGTGCTACTTACTTTTTTACGCAAAAATAACACCAAAATTTGTGCTTCATAACTAAAAAGAAAATACATTTTTTTGTTGAAAAAGATAGTACTATTTCTACAACATGAAAATAAAGTACTCATTTTATTAAAATAAAAAAATACTCATTTTGTTGAAATGAAAAAAAAAATTATTACATCATGAAAAGAAAATACTTTTTCTATGAAAAAAAGTATTTTTCTTGTTGAAATAAAAAAATATTTTTTATATCATGTAAAAAAAATACTCATTTATTGAAATGCAAAAAATAAATCTATCTATAACATGAAAAATATTTTATTTAGGTTAAGGGGTGGGGGTGAGAGTAGGGTGGTAGGCGGGGCTGGGGCGGGTTGGGGATTGGATAGGGGTGGGGGTGGGGGTACGGGGTTGGTTGGGATGGGGAATAGGGTGAGGATAGGGGCGGCTATTGGGTAAAGCCAATAAAGCCTAGGCTTTAGGCCCCTAATTTGGGGGGGGGGGCACTTTTACCAATAGTTAAAAATGAAAAATATATGGTTTCATTTGAAAAAAGTCATTACTTTTACCAAAATATTAGCCCAAATACTCTCTCAAGTCCAAAATAAGTGATTTTTTCAGATTTCAAGAATGAATTAATTATTTTTTCCTACATTGTTCTTGGAGTAACTAATGTTGGAGTATGTGTTAGAAGTATTTATGTGAAGAAATAGTAAAGGTTAATATAGTCAATTTCATTGCTAATTAATGTTAAAAGATGAATTTCTTAATATGTGTAAAAACAACCAAAAAATCACTTATTTTAAACCGGAGGGAGTATCAATTATGGTGAAATCATCAATTAAGGAAAGATATATTACTATACATTGAGAATGCGTATTTTTTTTGGAAGAAACCATCACAATTATTCTCTTTTAGTTTCTCACAATTAGACTTTTCCACTTCCTTCTCTCTCTCTTATGCCTTCCTCACAAAGTTACACTACAATATATTGCTATTATATTTTTCTTTGTTCCTTCAAGAACGTCTTCTCACAATATTATTCTAGAAAAGCTATAGTTTATTATTATACGACTTTTGGGGTATTAACTATCAAGCATTGCACGAACACAAGTTTATTGAAGCAACAAATATTTTAAGTTATTGAATCAGGTTCTTCTATTCCAACTTCATAGTATACTTTCTTATTTTTTTTTTCCTGATATCTTTGTTACGTAGGTATATAGTGTCTTTTCAATATTATTAGAATTCAAATACTATATCAAATAGAAAGTATGAATTCAATTATTCAAAACTTTAAAAAAAAAAAGAGAAAAGTTGAATCATTGTTGATTCCAAAAATGAGCTATTGATAATTTTTAATTAGTAATAAAAAAACTCGATCGGAAATTATAGCAGAATATTCTAGACATGAGCAAATCACTAACCAAGTTGAGTTAGATGATAACACCATCCAAGAAGAAGAAGAGGGAATTAGTGAGAAATCTGACATCAATCCTCAAGAAAACCAAGAATTTTAAAATGAACCAAATAATTGCATTCCTAGAAACATATATGATCCTCACCAATGGACTAATATTGATACAAAGTTGAATTTATTAGTAGAAAAGAGACACATAGATTTTCCAAATTAATTTTAAAAAGAAATTCTAATACCCATTATAAAATAATTATTTGATCCTGCCGTCATCTGATCCTGCCGTTTTGGATTGTTGAACCATTTCTTCTGCCGTCATCTGATCCTGGAAGGCTGATTTAATTTCATTTGAGATTCCATAAGTTTCTTATTAGTTTTTGTTTCTGCGATGGTAATGTTCGGACTAGCTTAGGTGCACAATAAGAACTCAGTATAATTTTACAAGTAAGGTTAGAGGAGAATATTGTGTACTATGATGGCCAAGTAAACAGAAAAAAACAGTTATGTTGAAACATTAACGCCACAAGGCCTAGTTAATGGCCAATCTTTATGTCATGTTTCCTACCTTGACAGTTCAAATATGATTAAACTAATGAGATGAAGGGCTAGCATTATTACAAAACTTTATACGAACTTTCAAAGTAAGACAATTAGCTCATAGCTATCAAATTGAATTCACTACTAATTAACTAACATGAAACAAAAAATGAAATTTAAACTGATGAACTTGGACAAATGGAAAACAGAATTTCAATTCAAGCTTCATTGATGAGTCATGTTGAATCTCTTTCCAACTTAAAATTTAAAAGACATGTACCTGAAAATGAAGGTAGAAGGAGTAAATTTCAGCAGTAGCAGCAATAACAAAATCAGTAGAATGTACCGATAACACAGCAAGTCTGAACAAGAATAGGATCCGAGGAGCCCAGATGCACAGTAACAAGATTTTTGGGGAAAAAAACTTTCAGATTTAATCCAAGTAATATCAAACAAATAGACCCGGACAGATCCAAAGAAAAATATGTTTCTGATTTTCTTTTCTATTTCTATATCTGTTTCTGTTTTTCTTTTTCCTCTTCCTCTTCAGATTCCAAGAAGAATCTGATTTTTCTGCTGGATTTTTCTTTTTTATCTCACTCTAGGTGTATTTTTCTTAAATTCTCTTTCAAAATCTGTTATGAAGTCTCTCTAAACTCTCTTCTCTGTCTAACTGAAAACTCTCAATCAGATTTTTCTTCTTCCAAAATCTCCTAAAATCTCTCAAACTCTCTTCAAGTTTTTTTTTTCATTAAGCTGTCCAGCTCCTGTATTTATACAGGGCTGGTCCTATGCTTTTTTAAGTGCTTCTTGGACCCCTTTCTTCTTTTAAAACAGAAAGTTCCATTACAAACTACTTTTTAATACATTAAATGATCCTATCCTGATTTTAAGCAGCCCATTACCCTTTGTTCCCCATTATTACTCATTAACTAATAGCCATTATCACTCCACTATCAGCTCACTTTTATATCATATTACCCTCACTATTCTGTCCAAAAATGTCCTAGATTTTCTACTGTAATTAATGTTATTATTGTCTTAAATTCAGAATTTCACAATACAGATTTTAAAATCTGTTTAAGCAGCTATAACCAATCCTAAAGTTTGGACTGAATTCTGATTAAAAATGTAACTCCTAACCTAATTACATTCAATCAAACATTGGTAGAATCATACTGAATTCAGAACCAATCATCATAGCAACATATTACACTGAGTTCAGTAACTGAGCTTTAACTTTGAACAATAAATCAAACAAACACAGGAGCATTGTCAATATACTGACAATGCCCTGTTCAGAAAATAATATATACACATCATACATTAGAAATTACTGATTTGCAAACAAACATGATTTAATTGACAAGTATTAATCAGTAGACTATTTACAACATTTGTCCATAATCAGTCTAAAACAATAGAAGCAGACTATTTTTATTAGCATTATCATAAATGGGAATTCATAATATAACTAATCGACGAACTTAATCGAGTCGATTACTTACATTATGAACAATCACAACCAACAGAAACAGTTTCATATTTTGATCATATAGACGGGCATGAGACAAAATGACAGAATTAATCAAAACAAAAAATATAAAAAAAATTAACAAGTTATTAAAACAAACAAAAATACATACAGAATATGCAAACAGAAATAGAAAAGTACCTCTGAATTTTAATCAGACTCGAACTCAACTCGACTTCGGATTTTGTTTGAAATCAAACAGACCTTAGTCGAAGTATTTTCCACTGAAAATACTTCGACTAAGGTCGATTAAACCTCAATCTTTATTCAATCTGAACGGAATCCAAAAGTTTGGTATTTTTAGGGTTCTTGAAAGTTCGATTTGGGATTTAACCATTTCTGGTCAGATTCGAGGAGAACCAAACATGATACAAGGGTGAGGGTAGCCTAGGGGTCATTTGGTGTCAGCTTAAAACAGATCTGAGTTTGTTCTTGTTTGGTCCGAATCTTCAAAAGAAGATTCGAGAAGCTTGGAACTGATTCGAGCCAAACAAACAATAGATCCATACTCAGGGTGGTTAGGGGAAGCTATGGTGTCGATTTGGGGCTGTTAGGTTTAGATCTAAACTCGGCTCGAATCTTCAAATGAAGATTCGAGAACCTTCAAGCAGATTCGAGCCAAGTGGCTAGCATAACTGGATAGAGGATGTTCAGGGGGTTCTAGGTTGTTAAGGTGGTGACCGGCGGCGTTGATGCCGCCGGGTTTCAGGCTTTGGGGTCTTAGGGCGGCTAGGGTTAAGGGGGGGGGGGTCTGAGGAAGGTGACGATGAACAGTAGAGAGGGGGGGTTTAGTTAGGGGGCCGGGGTAGGGGTCTGGAACTTATATAGGGGAGGGGTGGATTGATCTTGACCGTTAGATCAATCAGAATGAGTGGCCAGGATTTGTTCATTAAACCAAACGATGTCGTTTGGTTTAATGCCAGGGTCGGGCTGAGTCGGGGCGATGGGTCGGGTAGAGGGTTCCGGGTAAGGGTAGTGTATCTCAGCCGTTGAATTGATCTAATCTAATGCCCCTTGATGAATGATCACCAAACGACGTCGTTTGGCGTAGCTGAATTGGACCGGTACCTGGGCTGTTTTGGATTGGGCTGTGGGGGTGGGTTAAAATGTTTTGGGCCTGATTGTTTTGTTTAAGATTTGGCCCAGATCCGTTTTACCCACTTAATTTCTACTTCTTTTAATTTTCTAATTAAATTCCTAATTATTAAATTCTTAATAAAAATAATAAAAACAAAATTACCCTTACAAAGATAAATTTCCTATTAATACATAGACAAAACATTAATCACACAGTGAAATATTTAAAAATAAAACTATTGCATATTTTTGTGATTTTATTTAAATTGTCTTTTAAATACATAGTTAAATCCTATATGCATGCAACATGTATTTTATTTTATTTTTCATTTTATTTATGACAAAGTAAACATTTATGGTCATAACACAAATATTTAACACCACGCAAATTCAAAAATTACACAGTAAAAGAAATTTATTTTATTTTTTTGATTTTATTTTGGAGTAGTTTTTCGTAAGGCAAAAATCACGTGCTCACAGCTGCCCCTCTTTGTGCGGAAACTCGAAGAGTTTTCGTGCAAAGATAAAGTGAGCGGATACGAGCGATTTTTGCCCATTCGAATATTCCGTGGGAAGCATTTTTTAGAAAGATTTGACCGAACCTCTGCTTCAAAGGTTTCCTACATATCCTTGGCTATAAAGGAATCAGGTCAATGTAGTTCGGGAATTTTGGGTAGCTGGGACTACCGTGGGACTGTGATGTTACTGCTGCTTTATGCTGTTTTTACTGCTTGCTGACCTCCTTATTACACCTTACTTCAAAGGTAATACAAAAAGCTAAACTAGACTATGGTACATGAATTATAAAAATCTTATCTAGATCATGCCCTTGCGTTTCTTGTTGTCTTGATATCTTGGTGACTCTTGGGCATTTGGTTTATTCCGTATTCCTTTTGGAACTCTTGTTGTTTCTTGCTGGGGATTTTGTTGGACTCCTCTGCTTTATTGATTCTAAGTGTGCTCCTTTCTCATATGAGCGGGCTTTTGATTTCAACACTTCAATTGCATTCCCCCGTTCTTCAGGTGGGTGCCTTGACTGCTTCTTTTCTTTCTCATCCTCATTATCCAGGTGGACGCCTGACTTCTTTTTAACTTCTTCATCCTCATTCTCCAGGTGGACGCCTGACTTCTTTAATTCTTCATCCTCATTCTCCAGGTGGACGCCTGACTTCTTTAATTCTCATCCTCATTCTCCAGGTGGACGCCTGACTTCTTTAATTCTCATCCTCATTCTCCAGGTGGACGCCTGACTTCTTCAATTCTCATCCTCATTCTCCAGGTGGACGCCTGACTTCTTTAATTCTCATCCTCATTCTCCAGGTGGACGCCTGACTTCTTCAATTCTCATCCTCATTCTCCAGGTGGACGCCTGACTTCTTTTTAACTTCTTCATCCTCATTCTCCAGGTGGACGCCTGACTTCTTCTAATTCTCATCCTCATTCTCCAGGTGGACGCCTGACTTCTTCAATTCTCATCCTCATTCTCCAGGTGGACGCCTGACTTCTTTTTAACTTCTTCATCCTCATTCTCCAGGTGGACGCCTGACTTCTTCAATTCTCATCCTCATTCTCCAGGTGGACGCCTGACTTCTTCAATTCTTCATCCTCATTCTCCAGGTGGACGCCTGACTTCTTTAATTCTCATCCTCATTCTCCAGGTGGACGCCTGACTTCTTTTAACTTCTTCATCCTCATTCTCCAGGTCGACGCCTGACTTCTTCAATTCTCATCCTCATTCTCCAGGTGGACGCCTGACTTCTTTAATTCTTCATCCTCATTCTCCAGGTGGACGCCTGACTTCTTTAATTCTCATCCTCATTCTCCAGGTGGACGCCTGACTTCTTTAATTCTCATCCTCATTCTCCAGGTGGACGCCTGACTTCTTTAATTCTCATCCTCATTCTCCAGGTGGACGCCTGACTTCTTCTTTTCTCATCCTCATTCTCCAGGTGGACGCCTGACTTCTTTAATTCTCATCCTCATTCTCCAGGTGGACGCCTGACTTCTTTAAAATTCTCATCCTCATTCTCCAGGTGGACGCCTGACTTCTTTAATTCTTCATCCTCATTCTCCAGGTGGACGCCTGACTTCTTTAATTCTCATCCTCATTCTCCAGGTGGACGCCTGACTTCTTCTTTTCTTTGTCCTCATTCTCCAGGTGGACGCCTGACTTCTTCAATTCTCATCCTCATTCTCCAGGTGGACGCCTGACTTCTTTAATTCTTCATCCTCATTCTCCAGGTGGACGCCTGACTTCTTCTTTTTCTCATCCTCATTCTCCAGGTGGACGCCTGACTTCTTTAATTCTCATCCTCATTCTCCAGGTGGACGCCTGACTTCTTTAATTCTCATCCTCATTCTCCAGGTGGACGCCTGACTTCTTTAATTCTTCGTCCAGGTATTTCCTGACACAAATATTGTATTTGCCCCTGTTTTAAATCAGAGAAAACTTCGTTAGTTTAAAGCAGGGTGGTTGACTGGGGTATTCTTGCCGATGGTGATGCTTCTCTTCGTTTCTCTTTGTTGCCTTGGAATGGTTGAAAAGACTGTTTTGTCCTTGTAATTGATCCTTGACTATAGGATTCCCCTCTGTATGTTTTCCTTCAAACCCTTTTAACTGTAATCATATGTCCCTTCTGACTTTGCTGATCCATTTTTTAATTTCACCTTTCTTACACCCATATCTTTTATCTCCCACCTTTCGTGGCTGTATTTTGTAACCTTGAATCTCGGTAGTATACCTTGACATTCCTTCTTATTTGTTTGGAATAAAACTTATCTCAAAGCTTTTAGAAAAGTAAGATTATTAGTGACGAAACACGTTGATTTCGACAATTATAGAATGAAAAGAAAATTCCAATTTTGGATGACTGTTGGATAAAGAATAAAAACTTATCTGATTGGAGTTACTGGCACCAATGATCAAGGTATGCATTTCGGATTAATCAACCCAGTCTTTAATCAATCTCCTTTCAATTGTCTCATTTTTGTTTTTGCCAAAATTTCCATAATCCAACCTCATTTTTCATTTCACAGACCTGTTGGACTTGCAATGTCTTAAAGAGTTTTCATTGATAAACTTTCCTCATTTGTTCATTTTTTCACTTCCTTTTCGCCTTATGGTGCCCACGAAGGTTTTCACCAATAAGACTCTCTCATTTTACTTTTCTCTCAACTTCCGTCGCCTTATGGTGCCCGTGTGGATTTTCACCTATAAGACTCTCTCGTTTTTACTTTCTTTTCTGGTTTGTACCAGAGTATTATGAACCATCTTCATTTGCTTGACTCAACATTTTTCTAAGATTGGTCGAAAGGTCTTTCTGGTATGGGGTTAGAAATGGAAAAGGTATTAAAAGCTAAACAGTTTTGGTATGTGTTTAAAATTACAACTCTTGGAATCTTTTTCTTATTTACAATACAATTCTTGCCCCAGTTCCTTGATTGGGGTCACTTGATGTTTCTTTTTGTGCACTTTTTATGTATATTGTGCACCCTATGACCGAGCCGTGAGGCGCCTACGTATCCTTCTTTGAGGAATCAGGTCAAACGTAGTTCACTAAATAATAGTGATGTTTTTTTTATTTCATACTTGATTTTCATTGATTCCAAAAGAGGGTAGGAAAGAAACAAGTATGGCTCAACGGGGAAACAAAGGGTATAGTGTTTCAGATAGCAGAATAAATTGTCTTTGTCATTCCAATCTTCGAAATAATGCTAAATACAAACATTCAAAAATTCATGCATAATATCTCTTTACCGCGTCAGAATTGATTGCGATGTCTATGCACTTGCCTTCAAGGTCTATTAAGCATAGTGCACCATTCGATAATACTCTGGTCACAATGAATGGTCCTTGCCAATTCGGGGCAAATTTGCCTTTTGCTTCAACCTGATGTGGAAGAATACGTTTCAGCACATGCTGACCTACTTCAAACTTCCGGGGACGTACCTTTTTGTTGTATGCTCTTTCTATTCTTCTTTGATATAATTGACCATGGCATACTGCGGTCAATCGTTTTTCATCAATCAAGTTTAACTGTTCTAGACGGGTTTTGACCCATTCATCATCATCAATCTTTGCTTCGGCGATGATCCGAAGGGAAGGAATCTCAACTTCTGCAGGAATTACTGCTTCAGTGCCATATACCAACAAATAAGGAGTGGCTCCTACTGAAGTGCGACAGTAGTGCGGTTTCCCAATAATGCAAATGGTAATTTTTCATGCCATTGTTTTGAACCTTCTACCATTTTCCGAAGTATCTTCTTTATGTTTTTGTTGGCTGCTTCTACTGCTCCATTCGCCTTGGGCCTATATGGGGTAGAGTTACGATGTGTAATCTTAAACTGTTGACATACTTCCTTCATTAAGTTGCTGTTAAGATTAGCACCGTTATCTGTGATGATCACCTTCGGGATTCCGAATCGACATATGATATTTGAGTGGACAAAATCGACCACAGCTTTCTTGGTCACTGATTTGAATGTCTTGGCCTCAACCCATTTGGTAAAATAATCAATAGCTACCAGAATGAACTTGTGTCCATTGGATGCTGCCGGCTCAATTGGTCCAATCACATCCATGCCCCAGGCAACGAAGGGCCATGGTGCCGACATTGTGTGCAACTCGGATGGTGGAGAATGAATCAAATCTCCGTGTATTTGGCATTGATGACACTTGCGCACAAAACTGATACAATCTCGCTCCATGGTAAGCCAATAGTAACCAGCTCGGAAGATTTTCTTTGCCAACACATATCCACTCATGTGGGGTCCGCAAACTCCTGAATGTATTTCAGACATGACAGCTGTAGCTTGTCTGGCATCTATGCATCTCAATAATCCAAGATCTGGTGTTCTTTTATACAAAACTCCTCCGCTTAAGAAGAATCCATTTGCCAATCGCCTAATGGTCCTCTTTTGATCTCCTGTGGCTTGTGCAGGATATATCCCTATCCTGATATACTTCTTGATATCGTGGAACCATGGTTCACCATCAAATTCTTCTTCAACCATATTGCAATAAGCGTGCTGATCGTGGACTTGAATATGTATTGGATCTACATAAGCTTTGTCCGTATGGTGCAACATTGATGCTAGGGTAGCCAATGCATCGGCAACCTCATTATGGATTCTTGGAATATGTTGGAATTCCACTGATTGAAACCACTGACAAAGATCATATAGACATTGTCGGTATGGGATGAGCTTCAAGTCTCGGGTTTCCCATTCTCCTTGAATTTGATGTACCAAAAGATCTGAATCTCCCATGACTAAGATTTCTCGGATACCCATGTCTGCAGCTAGCCTTAACCCCAAAATGCAAGCTTCATATTCAGCCATATTATTGGTGCAATAAAATCGCAATTGAGCCGTAACAGGATAGTGATGCCCTGTTTCAGAAATGATTACAGCTCCTATCCCAACTCCTTTCATGTTAGCGGCTCCATCAAAGAAAAGTTTCCAGCCAGGCTTTTCAATTCGCTCCACCTCGTCGATATGCATTGTTTCTTCATCAGGAAAATAAGTCTTCAATGGCTCATATTCCTCATCGACCGGGTTTTCGGCTAAATGATCGGCCAGTGCTTGAGCCTTCATTGCAGTTCGAGTCACATAGATGATGTCAAATTCTGTGAGCAATATCTGCCATTTTGCAAGTCTTCCCGTTGGCATAGGCTTTTGAAAAATGTATTTCAATGGATCCAACCGAGAAATGAGGTAAGTAGTGTAGGATGACAAATAGTGTTTCAATTTTTGAGCTACCCATGTTAGGGCGCAACATGTCTTTTCCAGATGAGTATACTTAACCTCATAAGCTGTGAACTTCTTGCTAAGGTAGTAGATGGCCTGTTCTTTTCTGCCAGTGAGGTCATGTTGCCCCAATACACAACCAAATGAATTTTCCAAAACCGTTAAGTAAAGAATCAAAGGTCTTCCTGGCTCTGGCGGGACCAACACGGGTGGGTTCGACAAGTACCCTTTTATTTTATCGAACGCTTCTTGACACTCATCGGTCCATTTGATCGCAGCATCCTTTTTTAACAATTTGAAAATTGGCTCACAGGTTGTTGTGAGCTGAGCAATAAACCTGCTGATGTAATTTAACCTTCCCAACAAACTCATTACTTCAGTTTTGTTCCTGGGAGGTGTCAATTCTTGGATGGCTTTAATTTTTGATGGGTCTAGCTCGATGCCTCGTCGACTGACTATGAATCCCAGCAACTTTCCGGATGGAACTCCAAATGCGCATTTGGCAGGGTTAAGCTTGAGGTTGTATCTGTGAAGTCTTAAGAAGAACTTCCTCAAATCCCCAACGTGGTCGGCCTGATGCTTTGATTTTATGATCACATCGTCCACGTATACCTCAATTTCCTTGTGTATCATATCATGAAACACTGTGGTCATTGCTCTCATATAGGTTGCTCCGGCGTTCTTTAAACCGAATGGCATTACCCGGTAGCAATAAGTTCCCCATGGTATGATGAATGCCGTCTTTTCTGCATCTTCTTCATCCATTAGAATTTGATGATACCCGGCATAACAATCCACCACGAAAGACCCTATATCATGCTTGGCACAATTGTCGATCAAAATATGGATATTGGGTAATGGGAAATTATCCTTTGGACTTGCTTTGTTGAGATTGCGATAGTCGACGCATACTCTAATTTTGCCGTCTTTCTTTGGCACAGGAACGACATTAGCTAACCAAACAGGATATCGAGTGACTCGAATGACCTTTGCTTCCAATTGTTTGGTGATTTCTTCCTTAATTCTCACACTCATATCAGGCTTGAATTTTCTCAGCCTCTGCTTGACAGGAGGCACCGTTGGATCGGTGGGCAATTTGTGGACCACTAAATCAGTGCTCAAGCCCGGCATGTCATCATACGACCATGCAAAAATATCTTTGAATTCTATGAGTGCTTTAATTAACTCCTCTTGGATCTTTGGTTCGAGATGGACACTTATTTTAGTTTCCCGGACATTACTCGTGTCCCCTATATTGACGTCCTCGGTATCACTCAAGTTAGGTTTGATTTTTTCCTCAAAGTGAATTAACTCTTTACTAATCTCTTCAAAAACCTCATCTTCCTCATATTCTGATTCATAATCACAATATATTTCTTGAATTATTACTTCGGAACCAGATTGATTTTTAAGACTGGGCTGATGATTCCTCATGCATGCCATATCACTAGAGCCAGCGTAAAAGGAACTGTATAGGAAAGAAGAAAAAGAAAAGAAAACTATCAGGAATGATAATAAAAAGGAAACTGCTTTTTATTGGATGATGAAAGATAACAAGGTTTTGCACACCAACTGTAAGATAAACTTTGGGATTACAACCTTGAAATAACCCAAACAAACTGAAAGAAAATCAAAATAAACTACCAAGACTCCTTTCGAATTGGGAGAGGAGTGGCTTTCCAATTATTGAGCTTTGTTTCCGGTCCAACGAATTGAACTTCTGCGTTGCTACACCCTTCTCCGCTTTCCAACATATTCACATCACTAAACAATTTCTCGAACCTTTCAATTAATTCCTTCTCAGGATTGACCCGGGATTTAGGAATTGTTGTTATCGGACGATTTTTAGCGCCGGTCTTGACAAAAGACTTTGACAGATGTGGGACTGGTTTTGGAAGAACCCATGCTTGGTGTTTCAGCTTCCTAGACCTTATCACGTCATTGGCAGTGGGTATGAACCCCAAACCGAATGTTCCCCAGTTCTCGGGGAGAGATACTGGTTGTATAATTCCTTGCAAAGATAAACCCAGACCTTTGCCGGGTATAAAGCCATTCTTTAACATTTCATAAGCTACCATGACTGATGCAGAGGATATCTTTGGATTTGGAAGATATTTCCCCTCTGGAATTTTCTCTATCGACCCTGTGTCGGTTACTTGGTATACCCATGGTCCCTGGTCATTTTCTGTTCCCTCGACCGGTACAATGGTACTGCTGTGAGCATTTAAACTTTCTTCTCCATACACGACTACTTCTTGATGATCCCATTCAAACTTGACAGCCTGATGTAGTGTTGACGGGATCCTCTCCTCTTTAATTTTTAATTTGTTTAAAGTGGAGAGAGGGCCTATGTTTGCACTTGACCCATTGTCAACCAATACCCGGGTTACTATGGAGTTTTCACATTTCACGGTGAGGTGAAGAGCTCTGTTGTGCTCGGTACCTTCCACAGGTAATTCATCATCAGCAAATGTAATTCTGTTTGTCTCAAAGATTCTGTTGGCTATTTTTCCCAAATGATTTAAAGAGATCTTTTCAGGAACATGAGCTTCATTCAGGATTTTCATCAACGCCAAACGGTGTTCCTCTGAATGGATCAGTAATGACAACAGTGAAATTTGAGCGGGGGTCTTCTTTAATTGATCCACAATAGAATAATCATGGAGTTTCATTTTTCTTAAAAACTCCTCCGCCTCTTCTTCCGTCACAGCTCTCTTTGTTGGCATTGGATTGTTTTTAGTTTTTCTCAGCTCTTCGGGAGTAAAACATTTTCCCGAACGAGTCAAGCCTTGCACCTCACACACTTCTTCCTTGATTTCTTTGCCTTTATATATTACAGTCACCCGTTCATAGCTCCATGGGATGGCTTTGTTGTTGATAACCGGTAGCTGGATTACAGGTGCAATAATAACCCGATCTGTACGAGCTCCTTCCACGAATACAATGGGTTTGTTAACAACCCCAGGTACTATCACTTTCGGCCTTTCTTGTTTTGCAGCAAATTTGCTCGATGATCCCTCATCGACTATTATAGATGGTTCATCAACCATTTTTATTCTGCTTAGACACCGGCTTCTCCTCTATTAACTGCTTATCTGGCTTGGCTTCATGAGACTTGATCATCATGATAGTTTGTGACGGCTTCTTTGTCTCCCCATCAGTTTGTATGATTTCTATCATATTAGCCTCTTGATGGGCTGGCATTGGATTTCTATTGATATTTGGGGCTTCGGGGGTTTGAACCTCGATTTTATTAGTATCAATCAGCTCTTGTATTGCATTTTTCAAATGCCAGCATTTCTCCGTATCATGGCCTGGTGCACCGGAGCAATATTCACAGCTGATGGTGTAATCCAGATTCTTTGGAGGAGGATTGGGTAGCTTGGATTGTATTGGTCTCAGCATGTCTAGCTGTCTCAGCCTGTGGAACAGACTAGTGTAAGACTCTCCCAATGGAGTGTAAGTTTTCTTTTTCTGTTCCCTTTCTCCCCTGAATGCTGGCCTAGGCCTAAAACCTGGTCCGGGATAGGCTCGTGGGTAAGTATTTGATGTGACAGGAGCACGCCAATTGGTGTGAACAGGTGGTTGATTGTATGCTTGAGCATGGTTAATGGAAAAATGAGGCTCTGAAGGGTGATAGTAGTGTTGGGATGAATCATGGTGGTAAGCTGATTGGCGAGGTCGTGGTTGATTATAGTAAAGCGGTGATCCTCTGGGTCCCGACCAAATTCCTGAATCAACTATTGTTGCTTCCTCCCTCTTCTTTCTTCCGGTTCCTCCTACCCCGCCTTGAATAGCTTGAGTAGTTGCCTTAATTGCTGAATAGTTCATGATTTTATTTGTCTTGAGGCCTTCTTCCACCATACCTCCCATCTTCACTACTTCGTTGAATGATTTCCCAACCGCTGAAACCAAGTGGGCATAGTAAGTCGGTTCCAAGGCTTGGAGGAAGTAGTCTACCATTTCACTCTCCTTCATAGGAGGATCCACTCTTGCTGCCTGTTCTCTCCACCGAAAACCATACTCTCTGAAACTTTCATTGTGTTTCTTCTCAAATTTTTCAAAGACAATCGATCTGGGATGATTTCCAGATTGTATTGGAAATGGTATGCGAATGCCTGTGCCAGGTCATCCCAGGTGTACCATCTTCCATGGTCCTGGCGTGTATACCACTCCAAAGCTGATCCGCTTAGACTTTGACTGAAGTAAGCCATCAATAATTCATCCTTTCCCCCAGCTCCTCGCATCTTGCTACAGAAACCCCTTAAATGAGCTACTGGGTCGCCGTGCCCGCTGTATAGGTCAAATTTGGGCATCTTGAAGCCAACTGGCAATTGTACATTGGGGAATAAGCATAAATCTTTGTATGCTACACTGACTTGCCCGCCTAATCCTCGCATGTCTCTGAACGACTGCTCTAGACTCTTGACCTTCCTGAACATCTCTTCTTGTTCAACATTTTTAGTTGGCTTGTCAATTTCGGTTGGGAGATCAAAACGAGGAGCAGTTGAATTAATTTCGGAGGCTTTGAGGGTGGGCTCCGGGGGTAATATTGGTTGTCTTGGGCCTGGAATGTAGGCTCACTAGGAGATTTGTGGAATGTAGCAAGGGGAGGTGCTACGAAAACAGGAGTCATAGGTGGGGGAAAATATGGAACGGGTTTCGGAGGCGGAGGCTGCGGTGTCTGAGAGGTGGTGCCTCGGTAGTGCTGGTAAATGGGGAAGTTTGGGGACAATTCAGTGGTGATATTATCCTGAGTTTGGGTCATTGATGGATCAGGGTTATTTGGGTAAGATGGGGGTAACTGTCCTGTAGACCAGGCTTGGTACATCTCAGCCATTTGCTGCTTGAGCTTAAACATCTCTTCTTTCATTTTCCCGACATCCATCTCCTCTATCTCCATACCTGTGTCAACATCTGGGATAGACATACTTTCGGGTATTGGTCCTTTTGATCTTGTGTGATAGTGATAATATGCCAGTATACTCTTTAGAGAAACTAACTGCTTGAATTCTGGAAATGAACAATCTTGTTAGCTTTGAGAGTTTAACACATATATAATCACACGTTGAGATGCAATGCTCCTAGACAAATAATCCCTTTCTATTATGCATTTGCTCGGCTGCTTGTGTCGTCCCAGCCTTCTTGAAATTTTTATTGTTATTCATTTTTATTTATTATATATATCTTTTATCGTGGTGGTCGAATCTGAGATATTGCCTACGTATCATGCCCTTACATGAATCAGACCTTGCGTAGTTCGGACCAAAGGCAATCACTTTTATTCATTACACAAAGATGGAATTAGATTTGAAAACTTTAAGAAAATGGCTTGAAAACACACACTTAAATCAAAATAAAAGATACAATTCTTAACATCTCACAACGTGCCCCACTTTCCACTTTTGTTGTCAAATATTGGATTATCTGCTCAATGTGGGGCTTGACCCGGATGGCCTCCCAGCGTTCGATACATCCTTTCCAACTCTATTGCTAGATGATGAGCAAAAGTGGGCGCATGCTCTGTAAACCTTTCATAATCCATTCCTTGGCAGTTTACATAACTTTGAGATGTGAAGACTGCCAGGTCGTGGATTTGTGCCCTGAAACCTTGGAGACGTTGGTCTTGGTCTTGCAATTGCTGCTGACGAGTGGTGGCTATATCTCTGACACGGTTTTCACGATCTAGAGCTGATTCTAATAGAGCTCGGAGTATGGCCTGCTCTAATCTTGCTTGCGATCTTTCCTTGTCGAGGTCTGCTTGTTGATATTCTCTGTTGCATCTTCTTGCCTCTTCTAGTTGTGCACGAAGCTGGTCTTCTGATCGCATCCAATAGTCTTTTTCCTTCTTGAGTTGTGCCTTGTCTTTTTCGGATTGCCTATCTTGGCGTTCTTTGTTAGATCTGGCTTCTTCGTTTAATTGTTGGATCCTTTCTTTTGCTTTGCTCAATGCCCTTTCGTTTTCCGCAAGAATGGAATCATAATCTTGCATTTTTTCAAAGAGATTGGCGATGGTTTTTTGATCCTTCCAGCTCCTCTTTGGCGTTTCAGAAACTCTTTTCATTTTTTGGAATCGAGCATGAAGATTTTCATTCTCACAAGCTAGACTCTTTTTCTCGCCTTCGGCTTCTTGTTCTTGCAAATCTTTCTCCAAACTGAGGCTTCTTAGATTTTCTTTTAAGGCATGGATAGTTGCTTTGTACCCTTTTTCCTTTTCTCCCCAGATCAACCGTTCTTGGATTTTATCATTGAAGTTTTGAACATGGGGTCTTTTTGTTGGCCTTCTTAGCTCACGCTCTGGTACATCATCCACGCGAGACCGTTTTTCAAACCACCTTGCATATCCAGGATTTATCTCACCCTTTGTAGCGTCTGGGATTTGAGTATCACTTTTCAAGTATCGGCACCCATTCCACATCTGCTGAAGTAGAGCCTCGGGAATAGTGGCTTCTGGGTGTAATTCGATTACTTGCACACTCAAATCTTCATCATCAGGAACTATTTGATATCTCCCTAATTGCCTTAGGACTCTCAGTGGTGCATACGGTTGAATGCTTCTCAATCCCAATAGTAGTAGATAACTATTTGAGGCTGACATGTGTATTACTTCCCTCATCGGGAGCCATCCCAGAGTCCATTCAATTTGATTTGCCGTTAAAGCCTTTAGATGAGATACCCATGCTTCTATCCCTTCTGGAGCCTGATAATTTTTTGTTCTTTCCTCATAGCTCTCGATGCAATTATCTTTGTTTGATCCATACTGTATGATCTTGGGTTGTTGTTGGAGATGCTCCATCACCCACATTTGCAACAAAATTTTGCATCCTTCGAAGACCTTTGCTCCTGACTTACATAAAGTTAAAGCCCGATAAATATCTGATAGAATGATGGGGACAAGGGTGTGATTTTCTTTGGTCGTGAGGATTTGCACAACTTTCGCGGTGCGAATATCAATTGTTCGCTCTTTGTTTGGAAAGACCATGACTCCTAGAAAAGCCACCATGAAAGCAAAGCGACGGTGAATCTGCCAAGTGTCTTTGTTTTGCTTATTGGTAAGGCCTTTCTCATGAATTTCGAACCCATCTGACTTTCCGAACCTTGAATACAAAAAGTTGAAGGAACAACATCCATTGATGACATTGCTTTTCCTGATTTGACTGCTGATGTTCAGAAGACCGAAGAATCGATGTACCGAAGGAGCCTTTGTGAATATCAAGCTTTGATTTCTTAAACTTCCGTCAAAACCAACATAGCCAGCTATCTCCTCTAATGTAGGAGTAAGCTCGAAGTCAGAGAAACGAAAAACATTGTGAACAGGATCCCAGAAAGTTACTAACGCCGCAATCAGATCATCACGGGGTTTAACTTTCATAATGTCCGTGAGATTTCCCAAATGCTTGACGACCCATTTTTGACCGCCTTCGCCTAAATCATACCACCACATTTGAAGCTGACATAGGAATTCTTCCGTACTTGTGGATGAGGGGCTTTGTGTGGTGCTCATTTTGTATCTGAAATTTAATTTTGATAAAGTTAAAATTCATTTTGAAAATTTATACTAAAAAAAAATCATTTTCGAATTTTTTATTTATTTATTAAATACCTTTATTTCAAAATTTAAAACTATATTTTTTCGAAATTTTTAAAACAACCCATTTTATTCCTTTCTTCTCACCATGATTTTATTTAAGCTGGTCAACAAGCATGTTCGAGGCAAATGAATGCACAAGTAACAAGTAGGATGCATCATGATGGTCTTTTTATTTTGGGTTCACCTGTCCTAGACAGACCCAACCCCTGTGTTGAGTCTCCAAGGCCAAATGCATATGATGCAAATATTCGTTCCTACTAGGGATCCGGTACATGGCTGAGTTATTCTAAGTGTAAAACCTTAGGTTGATTGTTCTAAACCTGGCTTACCCAAACGGACAGTTTGAGCCGAAGCGGGGGCAACGTACCGGGAGCACGAAAGTCTGCCCGGCCTAGTTACTTGTCCCAACTCCGTCTTATTTGGTATGACTTTAACAGAAAGGTGGGTCACGCGCACGTGTACACCATAAATTCAGAAGACTCAGAAAGAAAGGGGTTTCGTAGCAGTTGTATATATTCACAATTCAAATAATATTAAAGCAGTAAAAAAAAACATTTAGCATGTTAAGCATATAAACAGTTGAAAATCATATAGTAAATAAAGCCAATTAATGCAGTTATTTTAAGCTCGAATTCTTTAAACCCTGAACCAGTGGTTCTGGGTTACAGTGGAAGATAGAAACCACTTAAGTCCCCTGCAGAGTCGCCAGAGCTGTCGCACCTCCTTTTTTCCGCACCCGCGGGGCGCGTGGGGAGTTTTCTCCAATTGAAGGACAGTCGAAACGGGATTTATTTAATTATTTCAGAGTCGCCACCTGGGAATTTTAGGCGTCCCAAGTCACCAATTTTAATCCCTGAATCGAGGAGAATATGACTCTGTTTATTATTCTGCGAACCAGAAATCCTGAATAAGGAATTCTATTAATCCGGAAGAAGGTGTTAGGCATTTCCGAAGGTGTTAGGCATTTCCGAATTTCGTGGTTCTAGCACGGTCGCTTAACTGTTTTTATTATTGGCTTAATTATCTTGATTTTTATTAAATATATTTTTATTACGTAATTTTAACTACCGCTTATACTTATTGTGATTAAGGACCCTTCTTTGAATCGAATTACGTGTACATATATTCGTGTTATAAATCAAAAAAAATGCGGAATTGTGTCACGCGTACGTGTACACAATAACTTTTGATAATATATTTATTAAGCAATCATTTTTCGAGATTGTGTTGAATCAAGAATATTTGTTTTTCTTAAATATTGAACCGCACATCGCGGGTTTTTATGAAATTAATTTAACGCCTTTGAAAAAATCCTTTTATTAAATATTCGCTCGAAATTGCGCGTACGCATAATCCGAATTTTGCTTTTTTAAAAATATAATCAGGGTACGCGAACGTATCCCTAATTGCGCAAAATATTTGTAATGGTTTAGGGATTTTCCACAAATTGTTTATTATATTCATATATTTCTTTTATGTGAAAATCATGAGAAACTCCCATTTTAGAGGCCTATAAATTCTTTGAAAAGAATTCGCAATCTATTAAAGGATGCTCGTCTATTATGATTTCCGAATATAAGTTATATTCATCCAAGACTATTCAAATTCAAAATAAAGAATAAGAACATGATTAATACTATTCTTCACAAATACAACATATATACATATACCAAAGAATGAGGGACATATGAAACTCATAAAATGATTTATGAAGGGAAGAAGTATTTTTGAACAATTTTTATTTATTTCTTATTTAATGCAAATTCTATTTCTACTTACCATTGATATAAGTATTGTAATTTATGCTTGTACACCTCATTTTATTCTCATATACTTGTGCTTTTGATCTAATTGGCCTAATTGTTTGGTTAATTTATTTATGAGGGTGAATAGGCATCAAGTTGATAAGAAAAGAATTATTATACAAATTGATTGACAACATTGCCTTACATGCAACGTATTTGTATATCTTGAAACATTCATAGCATTTTAACATCATAATGAGCCATAACAACTCAACTCACCATCCACTAATGGTTCTATAAATACCTGTTATCATACCACATAAGAACGTACAACTTATATCATTCCATCCATAACTAAATCAAGTATAAGAATAAACTAGCAATATGGTTTTGATATTTTCACTCTATTCTAACAACGCCACAAGGCCTAGTTAATGGCCAATCTTTATGTCATGTTTCCTACCTTGACAGTTCAAATATGATTAAACTAATGAGATGAAGGGCTAGCATTATTACAAAGCTTTATACGAACTTTCAAAGTAAGACAATTAGCTCATAGCTATCAAATTGAATTCACTACTAATTAACTAACATGAAACAAAAAATGAAATTTAAACTGATGAACTTGGACAAATGGAAAACAGAATTTCAATTCAAGCTTCATTGATGAGTCATGTTGAATCTCTTTCCAACTTAAAATTTAAAAGACATGTACCTGAAAATGAAGGTAGAAGGAGTAAATTTCAGCAGTAGCAGCAATAACAAAATCAGTAGAATGTACCGATAACACAGCAAGTCTGAACAAGAATAGGATCCGAGGAGCCCAGATGCACAGTAACAGGATTTTTGGGAAAAAAAACTTTCAGATTTAATCCAAGTAATATCAAACAAATAGACCCGGACAGATCCAAAGAAAAGTATGTTTCTGATTTTCTTTTCTGTTTCTATATCTGTTTCTGTTTTTCTTTTTCCTCTTCCTCTTCAGATTCCAAGAAGAATCTGATTTTTCTGCTGGGTTTTTCTCTTTTATCTCACTCTAGGTGTATTTTTCTTAAATTCTCTTTCAAAATATGTTATGAAGTCTCTCTAAACTCTCTTCTCTGTCTAACTGAAAACTCTCAATCAGATTTTTCTTCTTCCAAAATCTCCTAAAATCTCTCAAACTCTCTTCAAGTTTTTTTTTTCATTAAGCTGTCCAGCTCCTGTATTTATACAGGGCTGGTCCTATGCTTTTTTAAGTGCTTCTTGGACCCCTTTCTTCTTTTAAAATAGAAAGTTCCATTACAAACTACTTTTTAATACATTAAATGATCCTATCCTGATTTTAATCAGCCCATTACCCTTTGTTCCCCATTATTACTCATTAACTAATAGCCATTATCACTCCACTATCAGCTCACTTTTATATCATATTACCCTCACTATTCTGTCCAAAAATATCCCATATTTTCTACTGTAATTAATGTTATTACTGTCTTAAATTCAGAATTTCACAATACAGATTTTAAAATCTGTTTAAGCAGCTATAACCAATCCTAAAGTTTGGACTGAATTCTGATTAAAAATGTAACTCCTAACACAATTACATTCAATCAAACATTGGTAGAATCATACTGAATTCAGAACCAATCATCATAGCAACATATTACACTGAGTTCAGTAACTGAGCTTTAACTTTGAACAATAAATCAAACAAACACAGGAGCATTGTCAATATACTGACAATGCCCTGTTCAGAAAACAATATATACACATCATACATTTGAAATTACTGATTTGCAAACAAACATGATTTAATTGACAAGTATTAATCAGTAGACTATTTACAACATTTGTCCATAATCAGTCTAAAACAATAGAAGCAGACTGTTTTTATTAGCATTATCATAAATGAGAATTCATAATATAACTAATCGACGAACTTAATCGAGTCGATTACTTACATTATGAACAATCACAACCAACAGAAACAGTTTCATATTTTGATCATATAGACGGGCATGAGACAAAATGACAGAATTAATCAAAACAAAAAATATAAAAAAAATTAACAAGTTATTAAAACAAACAAAAATACATACAGAATATGCAAACAGAAATAGAAAAGTACCTCTGAATTTTAATCAGACTCGAACTCAACTCGGCTTCGGATTTTGTTTGAAATCAAACAGACCTTAGTCGAAGTATTTTCCACTGAAAATACTTCGACTAAGGTCGATTAAACCTCAATCTTTATTCAATCTGAACGGAATCCAAAAGTTTGGTATTTTTAGGGTTCTTGAAAGTTTGATTTGGGATTTAACCATTTCTGGTCAGATTCGAAGAGAACCAAACATGATACAAGGGTGAGGGTAGCCTAGGGGTCATTTGGTGTCAGCTTAAAACAGATCTGAGTTTGTTCTTGTTTGGTCCGAATCTTCAAAAGAAGATTCGAGAAGCTTGGAACTGATTCGAGCCAAACAAACAATAGATCCATACTCAGGGTGGTTAGGGGAAGCTATGGTGTCGATTTGGGGCTGTTAGGTTTAGATCTAAACTCGGCTCGAATCTTCAAATGAAGATTCGAGAACCTTCAAGCAGATTCGAGCCAAGTGGCTAGCATAACTGGATAGAGGATGTTCAGGGGGTTCTAGGTTGTTAAGGTGGTGACCGGCGGCGTTGATGCCGCCGGGTTTCAGGCGGTGGGATCCTAGGGCGGCTAGGGTTAGGAGTGGGGGTTTGGGGGACGATGATGAACAGTGTAGGAGGGGGGTGTTTAGTTTGGGGCCGGGGTAGGGGTCTGGAACTTATATAGGGGAGGGGTGGATTGATCTTGACCGTTAGATCAATCAGAATGAGTGGCCAGGATTTGTTCATTAAACCAAATGATGTCGTTTGGTTTAATGCCAGGGTCGGGCTGAGTTGGGGCGATGGGTCGGGTAGAGGGTTCCGGGTAAGGGTAGTGTATCTCAGCCGTTGAATTGATCTAATCTAACGGCCCTTGATGAATGATCACCAAACGACGTCGTTTGGCGTAGCTGAATTGGACCGGTAC
The DNA here is from genome assembly GCF_000715075.1 of Nicotiana tabacum. Classification (NCBI taxonomy): domain Eukaryota; kingdom Viridiplantae; phylum Streptophyta; class Magnoliopsida; order Solanales; family Solanaceae; genus Nicotiana; species Nicotiana tabacum. The sequence goes on from NC_134080.1 coordinate 10,349,744, forward strand.
CTGGGCTGTTTTGGATTGGGCTGTGGGGGTGGGTTAAAATGTTTTGGGCCTGATTGTTTTGTTTAAGATTTGGCCTAGATCCGTTTTACCCACTTAATTTCTACTTCTTTTAATTTCCTAATTAAATTCCTAATTATTAATTTCTTAATAAAAATAATAAAAACAAAATTACCCTTACAAAGATAAATTTCCTATTAATACATAGACAAAACATTAATCACACACTGAAATATTTAAAAATAGAACTATTGCATATTTTTGTGATTTTATTTAAATTATCTTTTAAATACATAGTTAAATCCTATATGCATGCAACATGTATTTTATTTTATTTTTCATTTTATTTATGACAAAGTAAACATTTATGGTCATAACACAAATATTTAACACCACGCAAATTCAAAAATTACACAGTAAAAGAGATTTATTTTATTTTTTTGATTTTATTTTGGAGTAGTTTTTCGTAAGGCAAAAATCACGTGCTCACAATGCAAAAATGTCACCTAGCAAGATTTTTTCAAATCTTTTGTAACAAACACACATGCTCTCACTCAATACTCACAAGCACATACACACTCTTATTTTCTTGCTATCAATTAATTCCTATACCTATGCCTATATATCTTCCACTCATTCACACAGTTAAGGGGGTCACACACATAACAAAATAGGGGGAGCTGGAAGGAAACAAAAGCAGAGAACACGAGAGAATAAAAGGGGGATTTGTAGAAGAAACAAAAAATGAGAGAAGAGAGATTTGTAAAAGGAACGGATAGAAAAAACACAGTATCCTTATCCAAAGTCCAGCCATAAACACTCCATTACAACACAAACTTCAACCCCAAAAGCCACGAAAATCAACCATGAAACCCTGCAAAATCACCTAATAAAGCTATCCAAACACAGCAGAAAACGCAGCAAAAGATCTAGCAAACCCCAACAGTTGGGCTTCTCTGTTCCACTCCTAAAATCTATTATGAAGCCATGTAAAATCATTTCCGCTAGGTCACTGCCTTGTCAGTGTTTCGCCGGCGTTTCACCATCTCCGACCAGCTCTCTTTCACTATAAAATGTAGCAGTTTCACCTTCATTAACTATTGTTGTTCTCTTAAGTTGAGCTCAGTCTGTCAAGGTTGTCGAGGGGTCCGGGCGAGTTTCTGTTTGGATTTCCGTTATCGAACTTCATTTTTAAGAATTTCTGAGTTCACAGAGGTCCGTTTCTCGATCTCTTTTCATTCCTGCTTGCTCTTTGTTAGCTTGTTAAATAATATGAAATGCTTTCAGCTCATTAAATACCTCTGAATGTGTATTGTTTGCTTTTGTTATGTATTGTCACGACCCAAAATTCACTAAGGGTCGTGATGGCGCCGGACAGCACTGTCAGGCGAGCCAACACTAAATAGCTAAAAATTTCTCGTTTTAATATTTTTAAATTATTCCTTTTTAAAATATTAAACAATTAATAAAGAATTCCACTAAATAAATAATGAAGTCTTTAACAAATTTTGACACTGAATAATCCCGTTGACATCCCAGAACCCGGTGTCACAAGTAAATGAGCAATTTCTAGGAAACAATGTAATACAATAACTATCCGGAATATAAATTGGACAGAAAAGAAAATACAATACAGTACTCTGAAGGAGACTTTGCTGGTTGCGGGTTGCCTCAAGAGGTGCAGCTCATCTAAGTCTCCGTATCAAACATGTCGTTGCGCCTGACTAGGCCAATGGTCATACATGTGCCTGTGCAACAAAAATGCACAACAAGTGTAGTATGAGTACAAAAATAACGTGTACCCAGTAAGTATCCCATCTAATCTCGAAGAAGTAGTGATGAGAGGTCGACTTCGATTCTTATTAGTGGTCCAATGATTTCAAATGCAGGAAAGAAGTGAATAAATATGAAACAGAGTAAGCATATGAAAATAAACATGTATAAAATACGTGGTACAATTCTCTTCTTTGCAATTACACTAAAGCTCTCAACTAGCATGTTCCCTCCATAACCGGGGCATATATAAAGGTATACTAACTATCATAAAATGGTTGTCATAATTCAATTCAGGGAAAGATCCTTAGATACCCTGGCTTCTAGCCAAATGTTATGCACGAGTTCCATAAGAGTGGTGTGTGTGTGTGTGTGTTGTCACACCTCCTTTTTGCGCGCCCGCCCCGAAGGGTAAATGCGCGAGGGAGTTTTTCCAATTTAAGTGACAATATTCGAAATGAGATTATTTATTTAATTCAGAGTCGCCACTTGGGAAAGGTTTGGCTTTTGGTGTCCCAAGTCACCGGTTTATCTTGAATCCCAATTCGAGGAAAATATTCGACTTTCCAAATGAAGTCTGCGAACCAGAAATTCTAAGTAAGGAATTCTGTTGACCCGAGGGAAGGTGTTAGGCACCCCCGAATCCCGTGGTTCTACCACGGTCGCTTAAATTGTTGTAATGGCTAAATATCTGATTTTTATACATGTTATGACTTGTGTGCTTTTATTAAGTTTAATCCGCTTTTATTATTATTTTTTAATAGAAATGCAACGTCGTGAAAACGTGTCCCGAACCACGTTACAATCAATGCACCCGTGGTTGTCAACATATTTCGACTTCGTTGGGATTTGGATTTGGGTCACATAAATGTGCACCCTGATTTAGGAAAAGTAATATTATTAAAAACGTGCCTAAAGAGACTAACACGTTATTATCTTTGAGGAAGGCCGTGAAATTCGCTTAAACGGCCCATCCCAAATTTTAAGTATTTTTAATATATACATTTATGAGGGCCCCGGAGTTTGTGCGTTTTATTTGGCGAGGCTCGTCTCATTTTATTATTTAAAAGGTAAACCTAAGACAACTGCAATTTTCTACTTTGCGAGGGCCATGGAAAATTCAACTAATGTAATAATTTTAATATAAAATTCATTCTTATGTTACTACTACAGTAACCAAACGTTACAAGAAAATATCAATCCGAATTTTAAGCCTACTCTTCTTTATCTGTTAGTTTAACTCCATTAATCTAAACCGATCGACTCAAAGTACAAAACAAAATAGCATATTAAATTATTTCCTAGAGTAATTATAATAAAACCAAATGAACAAACAAACATTAAAAGTTATCAACCCACAGGTGAAGCCCTATAACAGTGTAACATAACATATGATTTAATATTCATCACTGTCATTAGCTTGAAGCATAAGCATAACAAAACGCAGAAGCCATAACTGAAACAAACATACGAAAGCTCGAACAACGGGGCTTTGGATCTTTTTCAAAACGAGATTAAAATACACTGCATTAGAACTTAAATGTAGGACAGAATAACAAAGATATTGTAGTACTTTGAACATCCAACAATAGTCCTTTTTATTTAAGAAATGAAAGGAACCGCAAACATACCTCGACAGCAAAATGAATCAACAGTCACGAATTACAACACGAACGACACGACCATGACGGAACCTCGAACGGAATTGAACTGAAAACCTCTCACGTCCCTATCACCATTTTTGCTGTATTTTTTTTTCACTGTCGGGCAGCACAACGTCTCGAAGGAGTGGTGAGGGACTGGTGGAGCTCAGGCGTGGGGGGTGCTGGTAGGGTCATTGAGGACGGGCAGTGGTCGGAGTTGGAAGGTTCAGGCTATGGAGGTCGTTTGGGAAACGTCGTTCAGGGGGTCGTTTTCAGCTGGTCGTGAGGAGAAAGAAGAAGGAGATACGTTGGGGAGGGGGTGTTCTGCCCGTGTATATCCGCGGTATATCGAGTGTATATCGAATGTATACTCTGTCCGCGTTTCTGGGAGGGGGTGTTCTTTGGCAATGGAGCTGGGCAGTGGTAGGGTGTTTTGAACAAGATGAAGAGAGGAGGGGGGCGGTCTCCAGGTGTGTATGGTTTTTCTTCTTCTCCAAAAATGGAGAAGAAGACCAACAGTGGTGGTCTCTTTCTTTCTTTTTTCAAAAAATGTCTAAGTCCTCCTCCCATGTGCTCCATCTGTGTATATGTAAATGTAGGGTATTTTTATATGCTTTTTTCTCTCTTTTTTAAATCTAAGTGGTCCAATTTTAAAAGCCTTCCCATGTTACTTTGTCCATGTGCTCATGTTCTTGTGTTTTGTCTATGTCCCCCACGTGTGTTGGGCTCGGATTGTTACGGGCTAGGTTCGAAAATTAGGCCTAAAAATGGGTCGTTTGAACCCGAATATTATTCTTTGCCCGGAACCGAGAATGAAAACATGAATTTATTTAATTAATCTTACATAAGCAAAATAACTATAAAAATAAGACTGGCAATTAAAACGAAACTATTTTTATATTTTTTATAAAAATAAGACTGACAAAATAATTTTAGTTTTTTTTTATATATATATATAAAGATAAAAATATAAAGTATTATTTTTGTATTTTTTAAAGTTTATGAGAAATAAATAAACTAAAATTTATGTATATTTTTTGCAATTTTCGTTTTTGTGACGAAAATAAAGTCAAAGAGTCAAAATAAGCTGAAATAGCTACATTAAGGCTAAAATAAATATTTATGTGCTAAAATGTGAAAAATTTGGGGAGGGACAAAAATCACATGTCAACAGTTGAAAACTTCAAGTTTGTGCCCAGCAAATTGAACAAGTAAGTCCATAATTTGCCTGTGAACCGTGCATCCCTATCACTAACAACATCCTCTGGCATCCCGAAATGCTTCACCACATTTTTGAAGAATAATTTTGCAGCAACTTTAAAGGGACATTCCGTTGGGGTGTGGTACATAAATCCTGTCGAGGCAAACGGCCCTATCCCATAAGAGTAGTAGAAGGGAATACCCTGCTCGCGAATCATACATGCGACGCGGTAAAATATAAATTTAAGGAATCACCCCGCTCACGAATCATACTTGCGACGCGGTCAAATATAAATTTAACATTGAAATCATATCTCTTTCTTGATTCTTTTCAAAATAAGGAAAATTCAACTTGTAGCTTTCTAAGGAAATTACCCCGTTCGCGAAACATACATGTGATGCAGTTGCACATAGATTTCTTAAGCTATTATAATATTCCTTCAATCCTTTTCAAAAATATGAAATTCAAATAAAAACTTTTAAGATCTCAAATTCCTCAATTTCAACTCTTTTCAAGACATTTACTTAGCAAGCTCAATCTCGCTTCTTCTCAAGGCAAACAATAAACATAAATCAACAACATTATTAACAAGGCATGGTATAAACCTAAAACTACTCAGACATAGGCATAACTAGTAGCTACGTACGGACTCTCGTCACCTCGTGCGTACGTATCACCCACAAATAGAGGCACATATTAATTTAGTTCACCTATGGGGTTAATTCCCTCTTACAAGGTTAGAAAAGAGACTTACCTCGCTCCGAAGTTCCATAACCGGCTTCCAAGCTCTTCTGACGACTCAAACCGATGCACAACGCTTCAAAACTAGCCAATAATTATGCAAACCCATTAATTTATGCTCAATTACTCTTAATAATCAAATTTATAACAATTCCTATCCCCGATCGAAAAATTGACAAAATTGCCCTTGGACCCACATGATTTTTGAAGATAAAGTTTACCCATAACCTCACGAACTCAAATATATAATTTACTGCCAATTTCGTACCCAAATCGTGGTCAAAATCTAAGAATACCAAATTTCTAGGTCTTCCTCAAAACCCCAAATTTCTACTAATTTTCATGTTAAAATCTATACATAATCAATGTATTTAACTCATAATAAGTGGGAATAACTTAACTTGCCATTGATGATAAAAAAAACCCCTCTTGAAACCCTCAAAGAATCGCTCAAGCCAAGAGAAAATGAAAGAAAATGGGCCAAATCCCGTCTTAAAACAACTCACTGGCCAGCACTGCCCTTCTTCGTGAACGCGGAAATGCCCTCGCGTTCGCGAAGCACAACCTGCTTCAGCCCCAAATTCTCCTCATCGCGTTCGCGGCCCAGTGATCGCGTTCGCGAATGCCAGCCACCCTAACCCTACTCGTTCGCGGTTCAGGCCTCGCGTTCGCGTAGGCCAACGACCTCAGGCCCAGCTCCCCTCTTTCCTTCTACGCGTTCACGTAGCCAACTCAACCCACCCCTTCGCATTCGCGACCTCCACTTCGCGTTCGCGAAGGCCAAATCCAGCCGCCTCCCACCTTCTTCTTCGCGAACGCGGAACCCCCTTGGCGATCGCGAAGAAGGAAACCAGAAACAGAAATCTGCAGCAACAACACAGCCTGAAATGATCCGAAACCACCTCAAAACACACCCGAGCCCCCCCCCCCCCCCGGGACCCGTCCAATCGTGCAAACTAGTTCCATAACATCACACGAACCTGTTCGAGGCCTCAAATCACATCAAACAACGCTAAAACTATGAATCGCGCTCCATTTCAAACTTGATGAACTTTAGAACTTCGAACTTCTTCATTCGATGCTGAAACCTGGCAAATCACATTCGATTGACCTTAATTTTTGTACACAAGCCATGTTCGACATTACGGACCTATTCCAACTTTTGAAATCGGATTTCGACCCCGATATCTAAAAGTCCACTTCCGGCCAAACTTCTCAAAAACCTTCAAATTTCTAACTTTAGCCAAATGACTCCAATATGACCCACAGACCTCTGAATTCACTTCCGATCGTAACACCAGAATCACCATACGGAGCTATTCCCATAATCGAAATCCCAAACGGACATTGATAATACTGAAATGCACCTCAACCCAAACTTATGAAATTCTTCAAAAAATGCTAACTTCCACAATAGGTGCCGAAACGTTCTCGGGTCTTTCCAAACCCAATCGGATATACGTCCAAGTCCGAAATTATTATACAAATTTGCAAGAACCTTTGAATCCCAATTCCGAGGTCGTTTACTCATAAATCCAATCTTAGTCAATTATTTCAACTTAAAGCTTCCGAAATGAGAATTCTCTTCCCAAATCAACTTCGAACTTCCCGGAATTCAATTTCGATCATGCGTACAAATCTTAATACCTGAAGTGAAGCTGTTCCTGGCCTCGAATTGCCGAACGACGCTCTAGAGCTCAAAACGACCAGTCGGGTCGTTACAGTAAAGTTATGAATGGTCCATTTAGTTTTCAATTATTTTAATATTACATATGTCTTAGATGTGTTCTTTTAATTAATTGTTGTGCCAGTTTATTTCTTTAGCTTTCTTGTAGATATTTGCTGGTTTTGACCTTTTATTGTATCATATGCAATTGACCTCAATAATTCTTTGAGATATGTATAGTTTTGGGAATAGGCAAAGATAGTATAATAAAGAAGGTACTTGGACCGTATGCATGGTCACTAAACTTAAATAGTTTAATTTGAGGCTCCGATTGATTTGAGACAAATTAAATAGATCGTGTTAACTAGCCTATTTACTCCCTACATAAAGCATGACCGTACAACAATCTTAAATAAACGAACATCGTAGCTTGCTTCAGGCGTGATTAATAATAAATCATCGTGATTGTGGGTTGCATAATCACGATACGTAAATCCCAACTCAAGTGCGCGCTTCACGCGACTTGGCCCCAACTTCAAATAATTAAAAAAATTAAACATGTTGTGAATCACGGGTACGTTTCACATGGCATGTGTACAAAAATAATAAGTGCGCGATATCGCGACTTGTTTAAATAATTTCATAATTGTTTAAAATAATAAAGCGGTATAGAAGCGGTAACGCATAAAAGGTTCTAAAACATATAATAATTCAGATATTTAAGCCATGTATTAATTGTTAAGCAACCGTGCTAAAATCACGGTACTCGGGAGTGCCTCACACCTTCTTCCGAGTTAACAGAATTCCTTACCCGGTCTTCTGTGTTTGCGGATCATAAATAAAGTCAATTTCCTCGATATGGGATTTTAAAATAAACCGGTGAATTGGGACACCATAACAAATATTTCAAGTGGCGACTCTAATTAAACAAATAATCTCATTTCAGATAATATCACTTTAATTGAAAAAACTCCCCTATCACTCGAAAAAAAGAAGGTGTGACACAAATTATAAAACTAAGCAAAATGAGCACATAATTTCAACCATTATAGCAACATTGGCTAGAGAACGGCGAAGTCAATGAGCCATTTGGGTTTTCCAAATTAGGGGAACGGCCGTAATGTTAGGTTTTAATTAGACGTGACTTTTAAACTTTTAATCATTTACTAAGTTTTAAATGAAAATAAATTACGGGGAAAAGTAAAAAAAGATAAATAGCATCCTACTCAAACTTTCCTATTACACTACACTATGTGTCATAACCAGTTCAAAATATGCTTACATAAAAAAGAAAAAGCCAAGTTATGGTAAAACTACAATATCCCTGGAACACAGCTAAATTTCCTTGCAATTAATAGAAAAGTCTTTTTTTTTCTTTTAATGGTCCAAAAGCAATCCCTTCTTCCCGATTTATGTGATATTTCTTTTTAGCTCATTCCATACTCTTCTAAATTTAAAAATAATTAATTTTATACTTTTCATTTTTCTCACAACGAAAAGCTATGATAACCACATAAATGACATGTTTAAAGCCACAAGTTTTACCAGTCTTCATGTTTTTCTTACTCCATTCAGATTCAAATTGTCACATAAATTAAAACAGAGCGGTTAGCAGATTAACTAATCATAACAGCACAAGGCAAGCATGCCTTGGTGTCTGTGGCACTGTAGTACGTGCCACAAGGAGATTTACCAAAACGGGCTCAACAGACTAAGGAAAAGGGATTTTTACATAAATAGTCGTTCATATTCATTATTTACTTTTTCTAACCATACATATAATTTATACATGGATTATATATAATTATACATATATAATATATAAAGTATGCATATACTATACCTTCGCCGATTATTTTTTAATTTAAGCGGTTGGATGAATGGTTATTTGACATAATTCTTCTAAGGAAAACTAAGAGAAACTACAGCAATACAAAGATAAAGTAGCACAAAAACAGACCCCAAGGCTGGAAGACGAAAGGCATTAAATGCAAATAAAGTGACTTTTTCGTCCATTCAAGCCAAAGTACACACATGAATGCTGCAACAATACGAATCCTTGGAGCACAAAACAAACAATTTAAATTCCAATGGTACCCTTGAAGCTGGTAAGCATGTTTATCGTGAGGTGACCAGTTTTCATTAATAAGAAGGCAGAAGTAGAAATGTATAAATATAATAATAGAGAAATTTGTCAAAAAGTTATCCCTTTCCATTTTACGCCATCTCTGTCATATAAAGATGGAAAATATGTCAAGAACAGGTTAATCCCTTAAGACATCACTAATACATTGGGTCCTTCCGTTTTTCGTTGTTAGAGCTCCAATATTTCGTTATACGCATTATATGCGATAGCTGTCATATGAAGATGGAAAGTATGTCAAGAAAAGGTAAAGTCATATGAAGATGAAAAGTATGTCAAAGTCACCTCAGCATAACATCCTAGTGACGGCCAATATGTACCCAATATTGGAACAGCCTCATATTCAATTTCAGTAGTAGACAGGTATTCAAGCTTTTCCAAACCCCCAGCCTCTTCGATCCGCTTAGTATAACCACCAGTGCCGCCGCCATCTTCCTCTTCAATACGCTTTCCAAACTTCAATATACTTTCTACTGCTTTTAGACTGATGATACAAGCTGCTGTACCCCCAGAGAAGCCAAGATAATCACACAGAGGATCTATGCAGCAATCCACCAAGTCTCTAAAGCCAAAATCACGAGGAAAGAAAACATCAGAGTTAGTAAAATAATCAGTATATAAGAGAGATGATTTACCGAGAAAAAGAGGTTACATACTTGGTGTAAGCAATGTCACTGGTACCGATAATAGCAATTAAAATTGCAGCAGCAGCAGCAATACCCATTTTTTTGCAGAAGCACGCCGAAGCTCTCGCTTTATTCAACTTGCTACGCTTCACATCACAGAAGCGCCCGAGGTCTCGCTTCGTGCTTTAAATGCTGAAGCGAGTGCTTTTCACAACACTGGGAGGAATAGCAGTTTTTCTCCCTGTTATTTGGGGTAGCACATTTAACATTTAAGTAAACAAAATGACTGCTTATATTTACTAACAGTGACCAACAGTCCAACCAGGAAGGGCAGTTTGGATATTACAGCTAGAACACTTTAAAAAAGACCTAATTATAAACAATTAGAACTCTTTCCATGGTTATCTTCCCTCACAACCATATACCAGCCCTCCTCTCTTCTTCCATTACGATGCGAGTTAATTCTGATCCGTCGATGATTGTTTCTTAACGCCATGCTTAACTCTACTAGTTCTTTCTTCTAGCTAAGCAGTATTCATTCACTGTATCAGCTCAATGACATCCACTCAGCAGTTTAAAATGGAAAAGTTTTATGGCTAAAGAGTATCACTAGACAATGCCTTGACTAATCCAAACTAGAGCAGAAAAAGAAAGAGTTCTAACGAAAAAAACAAATCTTTCAGTATATAAATAATCAATCTTTATAACCAAAAAAAATAGCAAAGCCTGGAAAAGAACACTTAAAAAATGAAAACTTGTAGAACACTGACACGAACAGGCAATGAACTTCAGCAGCAATTAAACAATCAGTTAGTGAAGATTCTAAAGAAACAAATTACCCACAGGGCAGATAGGTATAACCCCAAAATTAAAGCAATTTAAAAACAATGAATAGCCAAATTCAAGGACAACCAATTCAAAAACATGCTTAACTTTCCTCTTGAGATTTCATTGGATTAGCTGCATTTGATTCTAATGGGTTTTCAATATCTTTGCCTTATGCTTCTTATGTTTTGATGATCTAACAAACTTATTGAAGAACCAGATAGAGAACCTGACCACGCGGTATACATTTCAAATGAATAACGTCCAGTCTGGTCTCCAGCAAATGAATGAACCACAAGGAGGAACACAACGGGGACCTGGTGATCTTGTCCCTTAGGGTTCTCCGACAGAAGTACAAGTCAGTGACCGGCCGCAATCATTATAAAAAGGAACACAACAGGGACCTGGTCCCTTAGGGTTCTCTGACAGAAGTACAAGTCAACTGTACAGCTGGAATGCAACTGCACAGAAGTGACTGTGCAGACAGTGCATCAGTCACTTCTCATTGGGAAGAAGCGTGTACCAAGAATTGACATCACTATCTATTGTGATGTCTTTTGTGATATACCAACCTGGTGCAAAGCACATCTTTTGTGCATTCAGTGATATTCTCTCAAGCATAACAGTGTTCATCCGGCATTGAAATCACTGGTGTGTCAAGAACAAGAAGATAACTCCACTAAGGATCAGTTTCACAACGAGCTTATGTATATCCGTAGTTGAGTTGTAATCTTGTTATTTGTTCTTCATTGTATTTCCCATTTTGCTTTCTTAGAAACTGTCTTGGGAAAAACCAAAAATCCGTAAACTTCCGAGTTTATGTTGTGACTAGGATTAGTCATAAGTTTAAAGTCTTTGTAACTAGGAGAGTTATAAAGTGGCTTGTGGTGAGAGCATCACAAGTTAGTTGAAGTCTTTGTAATAGGGTTATTGCAAAGTGGCTTGTAATAGCGAGATTGCAAGTTAGTGAAGTTAAAAGCCTACAAGTGTAGGTCGTGATTTTTTTGATCCCCTTGTGTGGGATTTCTCCACGTAAAAATCCCTTGTCTTCTTTACTTTCAGTTTTATTAGCATTCTCCGCATTATCTCATAGAGGACCAGATACTCTACAGTTTGGTGGACTCATACAAACTAACAATTGGTATCAGAGCAGGTTCTTTCTAAAAGGTTAACACCTAGAAAGGATCTCAATGGTTGCTCCACCCAACTTTGAGGAAGGACAATCAACCTACAAACCTCCTAGATTCAACGATCAATACTATGGCTGGTGGAAGACTCGCATGCATGACTTTATAATGGCCGAAGATTCAGAACTATGGGACATCATTTGTGATGGTCCACGTGTTCCTATGAAGAAGCTTGAAGAAACTGGACCAATGGTGCCGAAAGACAGAAAAGAGTACAGCGACATTGACAAAAAAGCCGTAGAAAAGAACTATCGTGCCAAGAAAATCTTGGTATGTGACATAGGACCTGATAAGTTCAACAGAGTCTCAGCGTGTGATACTGTCAAATAAATATGGGAAGCGTTGCAAACCGCACACGAAGGAACTACTCAGGTTAAACAGTCCAAGATTGACATGCTCACCACAAAGTATGAGCTCTTTAGGATGAATGATGATGGGTCTATACAAGATATGCACACCAGATTCACCTCTTCATTCACTTGGAGATGTCATTCCCATAAACAAGTTTGTAAGGAAAATCCTCAGTGTTCTACCTGGTTCTTGGGAAAGTAAGGTAAATGCCATCACTGAAGCTAAAGATCTACAAACTCTAACCATGGATGAGTTGATTGGTAATCTGAAGACATACGAGATGAAAAAAAAGAAAGACAGTGAAAGGAGAGAGCCTAAAAAGGAAAAGAACCTGGTACTCAAAGCTGAAAGCAGTGACTCCAGTAATGAAGATAGTGACATGGCCTATCTTACTAAAAGATTTCAAAAGATGGTTCGAAGAAATGGGGGTATACCAAAGAGGGGCAGTTCAAGTGCAGAAAGCAATTCTATGATGATCTCTGTCACAGGTGCAGAAAGCCCAGGGCATTTCATCAAAGACTGCCCACTCGCGAAACAGGAGCAATACAAGCAAAATCCTGACAAAGCAGCAAAAAGGAACCTGGTTCCAAACAAACGATTCAATCGAAAAGTGCAGCTAACAATATTGTGAAGCAGACACTTGCTGCTGGGGGAGACTCCTCCAGTGAATCAGAAAGGGAACCAGATGTAGAAAACAATTCTATGATGGCAGTGGAAACTGAAGCAACGAAGTATGACTCATTGTTCGCGCTGATGGCTCAGTTTGATGAGGATGAAGATGATGAGATAAATTTCAGGGATGTTCAGAGAAATCTGAAGTCCTACTCTTCTAAGAAGTTAAGGTCATTAGCTAATGTTTTAATTGATGCTTATTATAGCCTTGATAATGATAAGGAGATCCTGACCTTAGAACTAGGAGAAGCTGAACAATCTAGAGATGATCTGGTTGTTTGTGTAGTGGACCTAAATGAGACCATAGCTAATCTTGAAAAAGAAAAGGAAGCTCTAAATGAAAAGATAACTAGTGTAGAAAATGAGAGAGATGACCTGATGGTAGTGGTGGTTGATTTGAAGGAAACAGTAGAAGGTCTCAGTAATGAGAAACACACTCTAGAAGAAAACAAATTAGCTACTAAGCAAGAGAGAAATGATTTTTTAATGATAATCATTGTCCTAGAGGAAACCATTGAAGGGCTCAATAGATAACACAGGACTGTGAGCCTTGGGAAAGGGAAAGAAGTAGCTAGTGAGACACACATCAAGCTTGAACATGAATTAAACGATGTGAAAACCAGTCTATGTGGTGAATATGAGAAAAATCGGCAAATTCAAGCTGAATTAGAGAAAGTCAAAAGTGATCTTGGGAAATCTCTGAAGTGGACCTGGTCCTCAGATGCTGTGACTGTCATGTACTTGAATAACAGTGGAAACAAGTAGGGAATCGGGTTCCAAAGGGAGAAAACTCCTTACAACCCTCACAGCAAGTACGTCACTGTTCCTGATAACTGGATGTGCACCCACTGTGGGAACAATGGGCACTTTAAAGAAAATTGTCAGGCCAGGGTTCAATCTGTTCAGAAAAACAAAGTGCTTACTGACAAAGTGACTACTAACAAGGGACCAAGTACCGGTCGCAAGAAACGAATATTGCCTGCATGGACTAGAAAAGCCATTATCCATCCCTTTTATCATAACAAGGGACCCAAACTGGTTTGGGTTCCTAAATCTAATCCTGATTTGCATGTGCAGGGAACAGTGAGAGGAAGCGGACTGCAATGAACCAAGGACAGTGAATGCTCAAAGCACGTGACTGGAAGCACCATAGATTTCTTCTCACTGAAAGCCCTGCAGGAAAGGAATGCATCCATTGAAAAAGGGAAAGGGTACATTCTCAGTGCCGGAAAAGTTGAAAATCTCTCTGTCACTAAATTGAGAACATGTACTATGCGGATGGCCTGAAGTACAGTGTCTTGAGTGTCTCTCAAAAACTGCGTTAAAGGGAACAAAGTAGAGTTCTTGTCAAAAGAGTGCACAGTTACCAATCTGGTGACTGGGAAAGTGGTCTCAGCGGCCAAAAGAAACAAGAACATCTACGCTGTTAACTTTGAATCTTTAACAAGCTGGTGATATGAGATGCTAGAGAAGGACCTGATTCGTGGTCTGTCAAAATTCACCTGGACATTGGTTCCTAGAACAAAGGATGAGACTGTCGAAGTGTTTAAGGCCTTTGTCAAGAAGATTCAAGTGAAGATAAAATTGAAGGTAGTATGCAGCAGATCTGACCACAGGACAGAATGCGACAACGCCAAATTGGAAGAGCTTGTAACAAAAAATTGGAATCACACACAACTTCTCAGCACCAAGGACTCCATAGCAATATGGTATTGCTGAAAGAAAGAACAGAAGTGGAAGATATGGCATGGACAATGCTCATCGACAATGGAATCGCCAAGAGTGTCTGGGCAAAAGCAGTAAATACTACTTTCTACTTGGTGAACAGGTGTATGATTAGGTCCCTTCTGAATCAAAACCCACTATGAGCTGCCAAATGGAAGAAAGCCAAAGACAACTCATCTGAGAACCTTCTTGACTGAAAATGCCATGTTCTCGACAAAAGGAAGGACCAGCTTGGGAAGTTTAATTCAAAGGCAATGAAGGAATCCTTCTAGGATACTCTCCACAAAGCAAAGGTCACAAAGTCTACAGCAAAGGGCACATTAAGTGGAAGGAAGTGCTCATAGGGTATTCAACAAGACACCTTCCTCTAACCAAGGAAGAAACAGTGATGATCAATATAATGAACCATCTTTGTGCCCCGGGAAATATCTGAGGTTTCAAATAGGGAGGCAGATATGATGAGTAAGATGAAGGAGACAGGTGAAAGACAATGCAACATCATCTTCCACTTATCACAAGGAACCTGGTACCTCACTTACTACCACTGAAACTGAAGAAAGAGTGGAGATGCAGTTCATGGTGCTCCAAAATTAACAGAACAAAGAGTGTAGGGAAATCAAATTAACCTCTCAAGTTCCCTACCAATCAAGCCTCAGTCCCAAACTGGAAACACAAAAGCTCCCATCTATTTGATAACCTAATTACTCCTTTTTTTAGAGTTAGACAAGTATTGAAAATTTAAAAAAAAAACAAAAATTTTTGGTCCCTTTTGTATCTCCACTCCAGAATAGAATCCAAAGTCAAGTCCTCAGGAATCCTACTTGAGGGCCTCCAAAAGAAGTTTGAGATACCTTAAAAGAACTCAGGACCTGGTCCTGCATTACCCCTCAAGTGACAGTTCTTATCTTGTTAGGTATGCTGATGTTAACGATGCAAGTTGTCTTGTGGACAGGAAAAACACTTCTGGAATGGCTCACTTGCCATGATCATAATTCATCTCCTAGGGCACAAGGAAGCAAAATTCAATAGTTTCGTCAACAACTGAAGCAGAATGTATAGCGGCAGCATCCTGATATGCTAAAACCCTATGAGTTAAGCAGTAACTGGAAGATTTTGGGGTGTCTTCTAATGATATACCTTCTCTATCCAGTTCAAGACAAGAGGACCAATCACATCGGGGTGAAGCATTGTCTTCTGAGGATTAATGTGGAGAAAGGGTTGATCTGCTGAAAGTCATGCGGCATAAGTAGACCAAATTCCAGATATCCTCAACAAAGCCTTGACGAGGGAACATTTTGGAAGAAACAAGGTGAAGCTGGAGTTATTGAAATCTAATGAAGAACCTGATTCTCCATTAGATGGCTATGAAAAACACCTTCAGGTAAAATTAGCTAAAGTGTTTTCTGGCCAAGCCTAACTCACATCGATACCGTTACAGGTAAACACGCATGACGATTATAGAAGCTAAAGGTACAGTTTATGAACTACGAAAGAGGAACTGCTAAAACCTTTTTCAAAAAATTGTTCTGGCATCAGGTCCTTGTACCCCAGGTTAATAGTAATGTGCTTCCGCATGCCTTCTCAAAAAATGTTAACAAAATTAACTCAACTGCCACATCATCCGACTTTTCAAAGTCTGCATGTCATGTCTTGTCTTTCAAATTCCTTCATCCCCTCTGCACGGTAACGTTTTCTCACAAACCTACCGCCATTTTCAGAACTATTCATACCCTGTTTCTCTCTCTTCTCATCATTAGTCCTTTTTCCAATAAAACTTTCTTTCTCCCTCACAGCAAGTCATGAACCTTCATCTCTTCTGTATATCTGTGATTCTCTCTTCATCTCTCTCTCACTCTACTTGCCTACCAAATGCTCCTATAATGGAAATCGAACGCCTTCTTCTCCCACCATTTACACCACTCCCACTTCCATATCATCCTTCAAATCATTTCCAGAGATTCACTATTCCACTCCCTCCAATACTACTGTATCCCAACCTAGTTCCTCCTCCTTTCCTACAGTTTTCCCTTTTCCGACAAACCCTGTTTTCCCTCCATATTTTGAAAACCCTATGTCTCGTTATTCCTCTGATCTCATCAAAGAACACTCAGGAGGTTTTACTTCTCAAGTGTCAGAAGTCTCTGAAGATGATCCTGACCAATATCTGAACTCCTCCATTCTGGACTTAGTGACTCTCTCAGAGTCACCAGAAAAGGAAGCAGCGTAGAACATCATGGTTATCGCTGCTGAGAGCCTGATGAATGAAGGAGATCTGAGTATCAAGGGGAAGAAACTCCATTCCTAGGAGATGTAAGAACCACAGTACTCCTCGAGTCTTTGGCTCATGAGACGTTCTCAGAAAAACCTTCTGAAGAACCTGATTCTTTTCCCTGCAAGCCCACTCCTGCACTTGTTGATTATTCTAAGCTCTTAGAGTCCTCCTCCAAGTCACCCATTATCAGGTCACATCAGCAAGAGAGTTTTAAGTTTACATTGCAGAAAAGCAGGAGTGTCAAGACAAGGAAAAGGAGGTTGATGAATGTGAGGGAATTTGTTACTGACAAAAGTGTTCCAGAAAGTGGGATTGACAAAAATGCTCCAAAAGAACCTGGTTCCTTAGTGCAACAATCTATGAAAGCTCAAAAGTCTGTGGATAGAGCTTCCGATGAAACCATTGAGAAACAAAATAGTGTATCCGTGAAGGGCAGCGGCAAGTCTAAAAAGAGTCAAGTTGAGCAAGCCATGTCTAAAGATGATACTGTGGGGTTAGTAAGCTGGAAAGGAAAGTCTGTTGAAGGGTCTAGCAAACGAAAACGGGAAACTGTTAAAGAACCTGGTGCTCTGAGGACCATGCCCAGTGATAGTGGTCTTTGGCAGCAGAGATTAAGAACTCAGAAAGTCTTGTGGGGTCGTACATTTGACCCATCAATTTCGGAGATGGCCGGTATGAGACAAATTCTGGAGATTGTGGAATTTCAACAATGGGAACACTTGTTTGAAGGGAGCATGCCTCTGGTGTACGAATATGCGGTACAAACTTTTTACGCATCTCTCTTCACTGTTGAGGGGGATCACATTTGTGCACTAGTAAATGGAGTAGACATTGTACTCGACGCTTCAACATTGGGAAAGGTTCTCAAAATTCCATGTGAAGGGATGTCCTCAGTCAAGGGTGTCTGTGGTGTAAGCTTCAGGAGAGCCATCATGAAAGAGCAAGCTATTCAGCAGGGGGAAACAGGTGCATAAGAAGGTATTGCTTCCTAAGTATTAACTTCTCTTTGAACTGGTGAATAAGGTGCTCTTACCTCGTTTTGAGAGGCGGTCTATTGCTACAAAATCCGATATGGTCTTAATGGAAGCGTTTGATGAGTTTGTCCCAATCAATCTGCCAGCAATCATGATAGATCATATGCAAAAGGTGACAAACTTTAAAGGTGGGAATCATGGGCTACCATATGGCTTTCTCCTCACTCAGGTGTTCAGATTCTACAAGGTCCCCTTGGGGAATCCCAGAGTGGGCACACGCAAGCAAACCTTCTCTAAAACCACTTTAGAAGAATGTGAATGTGTAGAAAGAGTTGGTGGAAGCATCTCGACCATTTCTCAGCTGATCAACGCTCAAAATGTAGCTTCTAAAGAGATCAGAAGGTTGAAGGCTCAAAATGCCATACTGGAAACTCAGCTCAGTCAAGCAGTTAAAGGACCTGATTCTGTTAATGAAGAAGTTACCCGACTAACAAAGGAAAATGATAAACTTCGGGCACAATTACTTGAAGAACAACTGTCTGCAAATGCTCGACTAGACCTGGTTCTCAAAAACATTATTGCCTCCTCTTCCAAGTCTCCCTCTCTTAGTGCCCCCTAGGATTCTCTTAGTGACCAACTAATTTCTGGCTCTAATGTTTTGTGGCTGTTGTTTCTCTTTTGTTTGCCTCGTTTTTGTGATAGGCATGCTGGATTTCACCACTATTGCTCTTGTTTTGCTCAGTCTAGTGTTAATATTAATGACACAACTTCTCTTTTTGCATGTACATGTTGTTTCCCTCTGGTTTCTTTTTTCTATCATGTTGTGTGCACATATGTGACATGAGTTGGTTGTGTTAGACTTCTTTATGCTGATTGCCTGCTTGTGTTTCTTTTTAATGATGCCAAAAGGGGAAAAGGTCAGGGAGACAGGGGGAATTGTGTAGAAAGGGTCAAGGAACTTGTGTAGAAACTTGTTGCTTATTGCCAATATGAGGGATCTGATTAAGGGGGAATTAAAAGCAAAAGGTCAGGGAGACTGGGGGAATTGTGTAGAAAGGGTCAGGGAACTTGTGTAGAAACTTGTTGCTTATTGCCAATATGAGGGATCTGATTAAGGGGGAATCAAAAGCAAAAGGTTTCTGGAATTTCTGAAACCCTATCTGGCTATTTCCGTTCTAAACAAATACTATCAATGCCTAAGTTTGTCATCATCAAAAAGGGGGAAATTGATGGGTTTTCAATATCTTTGCCTTATGCTTCTTATGTTTTTGATGATCTAACAAACTTATTGAAGAACCAGATAGAGAACCTGACCACGCGGTATACATTTCAAATGAATAACGTCCAGTCTGGTCTCCAGCAAATGAATGAACCACAAGGAGGAACACAATAGGGACCTGGTGATCTGGTCCCTTAGGGTTCTCCGACAGAAGTACAAGTCAGTGACTGTCCGCAATCATTATAAAGAGGAACACAACAGGGACCTGATCCCTTAGGGTTCTCTGATAGAAGTACAAGTCAACTGCACAGAAGTGACTATGCAGACAGTGCAGCAGTCACTTCTCATTGGGAAGAAGCGTGTACCAAGAATTGACATCACTATCTATTGTGATGTCTTTTGTGATATAACAACCTAGTGCAAGGCACAACATCTTTTGTGCATTCAATGATATTCTCTCAAGCATAACAGTGTTCATCCGGCATTGAAGTCACTGGTGTGTCAAGAATAAGAAGACAACTCCACTAAGGATCAGTTTCACAACGAGCTTATGTATATCCGTAGTTGAGTTGTAATCTTGTTATTTGTTCTTCATTGTATTTCCTATTTTGCTTTCTTAGAAGCTTTGTCTCAGGAGAAACCAAAAATCCGTAAACTTCCGAGTTTATGTTGTGACTAGGATTAGTCATAAGTTTAAAGCCTTTGTAACTAGGAGAGTTATAAAGTGGCTTGTGGTGAGAGCATCACAAGTTAGCTGAAGTCTTTGTAATAGGGTTATTGCAAAGTGACTTGTAATAGTGAAATTGCAAGTTAGTGAAGTTAAAAGCCTACAAGTGTAGGTCGTGGTTTTTTGATCCCCTTATGTGAGATTTTTCCACGTAAAAATCCCTTGTCTTCTTTACTTTTAGTTTTATTAGCATTCTCAGCATTATCTCATAGAGGACCAGGTACTCTACAGTTTGGTGGACTCATACAAACTAACAGATTCGAAGAGCGAGAAAGATAGATCTAGAGCGAGAGAGGGCACACTCTTCTAAGATCAGCAAAAGGAAAGTGGTGTTTTATTGTGAAATTAACTTGATCATCTTGCTTGCCACGTGAATCTGTACACTTTTATAACAAAATAATTTGCTATGTACAACCAATCTGAAATTAGGCAACAACACTGACAAAAACTGCTATTTCCCCTTCTTTTTAAAATCATGAAAGATCATATTTTGCAAGGGCAAAATAGAAATTAAATAATTTTTATTTTAAAAAGCAGTTTTTTAATGAAGATAGAATAGATTTTAGAGGTAGTTTGGTTCATATGATAAGGTGGGATATAAATTGGGACTAAATTTGACCCACGTTTGATTGTAGGGATTATCTAATAAGGGGATAAATTTTACACTAAAAAGGTGGGATTAGCCAATCCCATCGGATATCCCACCATTGTACCAAACGACCCTGTAGAGTGAAGCTTGAAGAAGGTAGGAAAACATCTCAAATGTTATTGCGATTATCCCTTGGAACATCTCAACAGCAGTTGGTATTATAAAGCTTAAGGATAAATAAAATTTGATTGAATAAGTGATCCATTACTTTGTCACTGGTATCGCAAAGTTCAGAAATTCCAACACCAACCACAAGGATTCGTGATTTCAGTTTTAACACATTCATCCACAGTTCCAATTTAAGGTTAAAATTTCTCTTTCATTCCTCTGGCAACTTCTTTCTTTCTCTTCCTTTATTTTATAATTAACAAAAAATAGTTCCTATTTTGCACCTTGAAAACTGAACTCTTTCACAACTTTGCAAATATATGAATGCATTAAGGGGTAAATCGTAAAATAAAAAAAGATTAGGTGTGAAACAAAAAGTAACGGATAGGTTAAGGGTATAAAAAGCAAAGAACTCCCCATTTGACCACCTAACATTTGTAAAATTTGCACCTTAGAAGACATGTAGAAAAAGTATGCAAGAGCTGAATATATTTAGCTGTCCTTTTAAATCCAGACGACATACCTTTGCCCGATGCATGCTCCCAATAGTAATGTATGCTATAAACATGCAGACCATCTCCTCCTCTATTCCACTCTTTAGCAAGCCCAACAGGCAATCAAGGACGTTACGTTTAGCAATGCTCCAGCTATCGATCAGCATCTTACAAAATTCAGATCTTCACTTGGTTAGTAGGAAAAAATACATGTCCCACATAGTCTAATTTGCAAATAAGAGGAATGCCTATTGAGAGCAAATGCTCACTATGTGAAGAGCAACCCGAGGACACAAACCGCTTATTTCTACATTGAAAAATTACTGCTCAATTGTGGGATATGTTTTTCATCATTTTGGGCTCAAAATGAACAATGCCAAAAGATATCTAGGAAAGTAAGGGCCCATTTTGAAGTTTACAAGCACAATTTTTTAGCGTTGAAGATGCTTTTCAACCTTAATCTAGACAATTCCAAGTTTTTCTTCTTTTAATCAAGGACAAGTTTCTTATTACCAGCTTACATACATAGAAATTTTGTCCCAAGATCTAAAAAGGCCAAGTTAGTGAATACCAGTTATAAAAAACTAAAAAATAATGTAGGCAAAAAAAGAATGCAGCCTAGATGGCCAGCGCTGGAGCTGGGAGGTGGACTTGCCCATGACTTGAAGATGACAAAGAACCTATTTTTACACCTTCAGCCGAACGATATTACTGTAAGAAGACTTTTTTAAAATATTGTGCTGGACAGCTTTACCAAATGGGTGGGTTCTTCGGAGGCTATTAGAAATTAGGCTGTAAACACATCAAATTTGACGTTGAATCAGGAACATGCTAAATTATAATCTCAATACATGCTGTTTAAGATGTTTCTACCTTTCAATCACTTAATTTATTTTAGTTTGTTCCTTTTTTCATTGGTTAGTTCATCAAAGTGTTTTGGTTCAACCACTAAAGCTCCTTATACCCGCGTACCTCTTTCTGGTGCTGGTCTCCCAGCACACTAATACATACAACTGTATTGATGGCAGGGCGGATTACGGAACGTACGTCATCTCTGAAACATCAATTGACGTATATATCAGATACAATCGTACGTTAGATAGGAAAAAGTAGGTTAAATGAGAAAAATAAAAACAATTCACTCACTTGAAGAGATTAAGTAGAACCGGAAGAACATCAGCTTGAAAGAAGGCCTTAATCATATCACTATCGCTCACAACAGGATGAGGAATGAATGTTAATCTAGTACAATATCCATTGGAGGTCAGATCTACACCAGCAGAAAGGTAATAAAGTGCCCAGCATGCATTTTTCAGCACCTCTTCATCAACATTTGAAGTAAGAAGGTTACGAAGAGTTGGGAATGCTGGTTTCACCTGACAATTGAATTGTAATCAGTAATGTTTAGCATCAAATAGTTGCAGATGCAAAAAAAAAAAAATCAACAGTAATTAACCGACCTCGTTAGTGCTGTTCAAAATTTCCAGCAAATCATCTATAGCCCCACACTCAATTAGAGCATAATCACGACCTACAACGGATTGAGCAACCTTTCCCAGTTTCTCCACCGCCTATATTTGGAAGGAAAAAACAATCAGTCTGCTAATAAACATAGCTTCAGTCTATACAGCATAGGGGTCTGCAATTTTAAAACATACCTGCTGATAAACATTACCATCTGGAAAATGCAAAAGCTTTAGAAGAGTTTCCACCAGCTTATTCTTAATCACCAAATCAGTTAGCTCCAACAATTCAGGAATACTGTCTATGACAGCCTTAGCAGCTTCAGACTGTGACCACAAAACCATAAGAATAAAGCAAGTGTGAAGCTACAACCACAAGACACTAAAGAAGAGGCACAAAAAGGTGATCAACACATCACTATCTACCTTGAGCGCTGATGAATCCTCTCTCCCTAGAATTTCATTAAGTAGAGGAACAAGTTCACCAGAGTCTCGAGCATCTTCTAGTGCAGCGATCATACCTGTGAATTAAAATTTGCGAAGCTGGAGCAGTTCAAGAAAATCAGTAGAAACGAAGCTGGAGCAGTTCAAGAAAATCAGTAGAAACGAAGCTGGAGCAGTCATAGTCATACCGTAATGGAACAATTTTTGGAGTTGTTTGATCACCAACAACTTCATCAAATCACAATCACCACTTAAGAACATCAACTATTGATGGAACATCCAACTGTAAAACCAACAAATCAATTACCATTCAAACAAAATCACATTCAGACTATCGTTGGAAACAAAATACAATCAGCTTGCTAATCAACAGACCTTCAGTCTATACAACATAAGGGGTCTAAAACACACCGTATCCGACCTCTTAGGGTCAATCTACCTAGTTTCTAAGAACACAAAAGACTAACAAGTAGCTCCAGTATTCAAGGTAACTCTATCCACCAAGGCTTAGGCTTGGATAGACGGGAAGAAATTACCTAGTGTTATTCGCCTTCTCTAGGATTTGAACCTGAGACCTCATGGTTCTCACCCACTTTATTGACCACTACGCCACAACCTTGGGTGCTCCACTATTCAAGGTTTACCAATCAACAAGATAAATGGGCATGCACAATGTACTGATATAATAAGAAGAAAAATCACAATATTTTTAAAAAAAAACCACCTCATCGTAATTCACCTCGGGATCCTTAGGCAGTTTCCGAAGACGCTTCGCAGCACCACGTGTTACCATAGGCATCTTAGTAAAAATCCTTTAAAAATTGAAAACTGCAAGAAGGAAAATAGGTAGTATTACGGGAAGGGAATTGAATCAATGTAACCCTAAAATTGAAAGATAGAAGCAAGAGTTAACAGTAGTACCGGAAAATACCTAAAACAGAGCAAATAGCTACAAACACAATACTAACACCAATGGCAGGGATGGACTGATTAATATGTCAAAAAAACAACAATAAACACAACATTAACACCAAAAGGACATGCAACGATGAATTATACTAGTATTAAAATTCTTACGGCAAATCGACGTTTGACGTTTACTCAGGGGAAAACTGTTAAGGCACGGGTCCTTCGACTGTTAAGGCAGCGATTCAGAGCAGAAGAGCAGAGAAGAAAGGGAAGAAGAAGAAGAAGATCATACCTGGAACTTAGCGTTGAAAAAGAAAGAAGATCTGAAAACCCCTTTGAAAGCAGCAGCGAAAGAAAAAACTCCCAAAGTAGCAGGCGTTTGGATGATTTTTATTTTATTTAAAAAAAAATAGTTTTTGAGTTAAGTTTGAAAAAATTGTATGAAATTTGAAATTATATTTGAACATATATTTTATTTTTAAAAAAAATCACAGTTTTGTGAGTTGGAAAAAGAATTTCCAAAAATTTATTTTTCCGGGACAAATACATTCTTTTTTTAAAAGTTTGGGAGAAAGAAAAAAGATTTCCCCTTCCTCATTCGTATCCCGTACGCAAAATACATAAGTTGTCACCGGAACAATACACCAAATCCTTGTTATACACTTTCTGTGAACATAAATAATATTACACACTCAACCTTTTAAAAGTGTGTCTAATACACACCGCTTTTGACCAGGACTCAGCATGTGTAAAACACCACGATAGAAGCGTGTCTACTAATAAAAATACTGTCTAATTATTTATTTTATGTCATGTGTCTGCAATCTCCTCATCTTCCCCACCCTTCCTCTATCTCTCTCTTCCGCCAGCCAACACCTCCCCCCACCAAATCCCTTCTTTTTCTTTTTCTTTCTGATTTTCTCTTAAATATACATATTTTGCATTAATCTCAAGCTTCCAATCTATTTTGAAGAGGAGGCTGAATTTTTTATTCTGAAAGTTGGTGGTAGCGATGACAGCCATGGAAATGACAAACAAAATTTTGGAAGAGAGCTATAAATGAAAATAGTCCGTTTATGTCTTTGTTGATGTAGATAAGCTTCAATAGATATGGTACCCAAGCAGTTGTAATTTTCGATCTACCTTTGCCATTGTTGCATTTTTTTTAACAATGACCTTGTTGTGGTGATGATATGGTGGTGTGAGCCATGACTTATTGGCTTTTGATGTTTTTATTTCTTTCTGGGATTAAATCACTTGGGCTTCTAATTTTTGGGTTGAATTGTGTGTTCTAATGTTTTGGGTGGTCCGTGGAGGAGGAGATGGAGGTGGAAGAGATGGGGTTGGAGAAGATGATGGTATATGTGTAATTTTATATTTTTTGTTTTATTTATTTATGTTAATGACATGTGTCACGACCTTATTGGTGCGTGACATTACTCATAATTAGGTAAAGTGGTCAAGAAAAAAGTGGGGTGTATTAGACAAACTTTTAAAAGGTTGAGTGTGTAATATTATTTGTGTCCACAGAAAGTGTGTAACAGGGATTTGGTCCATTGTTCGGGTGCCAACTTATGTATTTTGCCTATCCCATAAGTTAGGTATAAATAGAGAATCCTTTCTCCTATACGAATCGATATTATTCTATTTCACATCCTTCCTCGTACCTCCGAAAATCTTAGTACCGATCCAATTTATTCTGCGTCTTTCTTGGGATTGGTTCTTGTGTTTGTCCATATTTTATATTCTATTTAACTCCTATTTTGTAGCTATTGCGCAGCTACTTATTTTACATAGGAGCTATAAATTTTAATCATCTTTGCTGTGATGTTCAAATTTTCATTTTGGAGCGTAGGAGATGGATTTACTTCGATGGATTGCATAAGCCTTTTTATTTCACTAATTACTACTGTTTCATATGCGTCATGATACATAATTATTTGTACAACAAAATCAAACTAGATTATAGAGAAAGATTTTATAAGTAGTAGTCAACAAATTAAAATTCATTTATCAAACTGATTTTGTTTTTCATTTAAACGGATTTAATAATTCTTTTAATTGCTTTAATAAGCGCAATTGTTGTAGCTCGTCCGTAAAAAAATTTATATTAAAATTTGAAATTCAAATAAATGTGTTCTGTCTTATCACATTCAATTTCCTTTATAGTGGTGCGTGTGTGTTTTTAATGATGGACGCTTTTTCTTAAGAAAATGCTCTTCATGAGAAAGTTATTTTCAGTAGTTTGGTATGATGGAAGTCATTTTACATCGGAAGGGAAAAAATTTCGGGAAACTAGAAAAAATAAACAGAATTAAGATTTATTAATTCTCAAAAATAAATAAATAAATAAATAAATAGAAATAACAAAAATTGACAGTCTACATGCCACATATCTATACTGCATTCTGTCATAATTCTAATTTATTCAATCTTTCAAACAGATTATTTATAGTTATAGAGAATGCATCTTGGAATTTCTCCAGCTTAGACTTTGGATCTCCGTACACTAATCCAGGTAACAACTCATAAATAATGTACCTTCTCATGTTCTCTCTTTCTTTAGCAGGAATTTGCATAAGCCTCTCTACTACATTGACTTTCATATTTCTCACATCTTCTTGATCTATGAAAACTGAGTATTTTCTATGATCTTCTGGTAAATGCCATGAATATTGATAGTACGCGGTAAAGGGATCAAAGATCACTGGAATACAACCTGATATTAACGAATCGAAAACTGATTTTCGTGTTGGACTATCACCTGGAGGCTGTAAACAGAATTCAGATTCCATGAATAGCTCAATTATCGACTCGGGCTGGTCACATTTACCTGAGTTACAATTCAAGAATTTGCATTCTTCATCTTTAGTTGAAGTGCATTGGTTGATCAACATTGATCTTATGTTCTCTGGTGCACCAGGCCTAGCTGCACCAGCAAAGGACACGAGGCTTTTCCGATTTGACTTGATGATCTTGAGCTGCCACGTTATTATATCATCGTCCGATTGTGGATGGAAATAAGTAGGATGAGGTATTCCTATGTCGTTAACATGCCATGGTTGTCGTTCAATCAAGAGCTTAACCGGATTCTGCATTTCGTCTAGTTCCAAGAACCTACTCCCCCATTTTGTGTCACTGGATCTTCTGAAATCCCATGAAATTTTTCCTAAAACAAAGACATGATCATTACCTGATTTTTGAAACCAATGCTTTTGTGACTCTAGCCATCTTACAAGGTCTAGTCCCAACGTGTCCTTGACATCGTTCGAGACATTCTTGAAATGCCATCTCAAGATATCCAATCCACCATAGAAAGGCACATAAAATAGCTTTGCTTCATCTGCATTGTATACTCTACAAGGATGATTCATAACGCGCGAATGAAATATCAGCTCCAACGAATACTGATGTGTTTGGTACCACCCTTTGCCAAGTTTCTGTATCGATTCGCCCATTGCATCATTGCTGAAGTACTTGCAGAGATTGACCCAAGGAATCATATCTGCACATTGAGCTACCAAGTCTTTGTTGAACTTTGTTGGTAATTCATACACATAAATTCCCCTGCCATCACATGTTGTATGATTTTTGCTCGTTGCAACCCACGAACGATGCACCTGCAATTGATCCTCCACATCATTGTAAGCCATCTCTAGTTCCTCATCACCACTTTTAACCATGTTGTTTCTGAAAGCAAGAATTTGATTTCCTGCAATAGAATTAACAGATACACTTGTACTTGTTTGTTTCTCACTAGGATTGAATGTGGAACTCTCATTGACACGCGAAATTGGGATGTCAAGAGAACTAGATTTTTGTATCAAAACATCAACAACATTATCAGTATATGTGGAACTTTCATTGACCATTGGCGTTGGAATGTCAAGACGACTAGATTCTTTTAGCAGAACATCGACAACATTATTAGTGGATGTGGAACTTTCATTGACCATTGGCGTTGGAATGTCAAGACGACTAGATTCTTTTAGCAGAACATCGACAACATTATTTGTGGATGTGGAACTTCCATTGACCATTGGCGTTGGAACGTCAAGAGGACTAGATTTTTGTATCAAAACATCGACAACATTATCAGTAGATGTGGAACTTCCATTGACCATTAGCGATGGAATGTCAAGAGGACTAGATTCTTTTAGCAGAACATCGACAACATTTGATGCTGTATCCTTCGTATCAGCTAAAATGGAAGGAGAAGTACCATTGATAGGAGAAATCGCGGTGTCAATATTAGGTTCAGTGCCAGCAGAAATGCAATAAAGATTGTTCAGTTTGCGCGATGAGACGCAGACATGTACAACTTTACCAGAAATAATGGTGGTAGAAGAAGACCATAAGAAGATGAGAATCAAGATGAGGACTATAGTTGGTATTCTAAAAAGAAGTTTAGCTAAGAAAGAAGAAAAAATGAAGCTAAGTTCTTTAGGTTCAACTCTTTTGTAACTCTTAGCTTTCTTCTTTGAAACAGAAATTGCCATCTCACTAGCTAACAATAAAATTTTCTTGATCTTTCTCTTTTCAGCTCTTCTTTTCTACTAAGATTGGGTATTATTTGTTTGATTTTTTTTCCAAAGAAATTGTCTTAACATGGCAGCACGTACAAACATGAAAAATCCCAATATATGCAGGCACGTTTATATGTTCCAATGCACTTATACAGCAGAGAGAATTAACAAAGAAAAGGTCAATATTCCCTTTTTATATACTAATATTTTGCATGCTACCAAATCATAAAGAGTCAAGAACATGGTATATATATATATATATAATGCCACCATTACTAGTGGTTACAGAACATTTTTTAGCAAATCTAAACATAACAACAACACCACCACCAACAACAACAACAACAACAACAACAAACAGCCCAGTGAAAGATCCCATAAGTGGCGTCTGGGAGGGTAGCGAGTACGCAGACCTTACACCTATCCCCAGGGAGTAGAAAGTTTGTTTCTGAAAGACCCTCGGCTCAAGAAGACGAAAAGAAACAAATACATCAGTACCATCAACAGAAAACATAGAAATAATAACGACATAAGAACCCGAAAATAGATGGAAAGCGGTAACAATAACAAGTAAATAAGGCCCTATACTATGGAAAACAGAAGAATAGTGTGAACACAACATTAACCACTAGCCAAACCTAAATATAAGTTCCATGAAATTAGTGTTGGAGGTGCTGATTAAAAAAGTTGATTAAAGAAATAGATATTAAGATTAGAGTCCATTATACTTAAAGATGTAGACTGGCCATGAGGATTTGTTAATTGTCCTGATCAATATTTTGTTAGTAACTAACATCCAATGCCGGAGCTAAATACACAAGGAGCAAAAGAAGGAACAAGTAAACTAAGACCTAGTCATCCACCAACTCACAACATACTATCCGTTCTAGCAGGCAGCCGGCGGAGGAAATTGATGGGCATTAAATTATAGGTTCTACGGGTTCAACTGAACTCATTGTTTTTCTACTCGAATTATGTAATGAAGATAGCCATGGCACCGGGGTCATGCCAACTAACCAGCGACTGAAATGGCTCCCCTTGAGTTGCGAAAGCGACCAGCCATATTCCTTAGCCTATCATATAAGGTTGGTTGGAAATATGTCATACTCTTCAATCTTCATCTAGCTCATCAGGGTGGTTCAGCTAGTGATAATTTTATGTTCATGTGAGGAGGATACCTAGGCCGGTAGTGATAATTCCACAATCCTATTAGAAACATGTAAAGAAAACAATAATCAACAATAATGACAACTACGCCTCAATCCCAAATTCAAGTTGGGATCAGAAGCTGATGTGACGCGTGCCTAGCTGAGCTTCTCCCAATGATGTATTTGGTGTATATTATGATGATTGGTCTCTTTACAATGACATTGCTAATTGGTGTAAACATAAGCATTGGGATGTACCAATATCATAATATCCATTTTGAATCATAATTAGTGAAAGATTCATATAGCCGGTCTCAACTTGTTTGGAACTATGACTGTCCAACGGGACGGGACGGGACAAACGGGACGAAACGGTCGTCCCATCCCGTCCCGCTAACAAACGGGACGAGACGGGACGAAACTGGATGGGACGAGACGGGACGAGACAGGACGGAACGGGACTGGACGGGTTCGTGGGCCTTAAGTGTATTTTTTTTAAAACGTCTAGGTTTTTGAAAATTACTATGTTTTTAAAGTTTGCAACGGCTAGATTTTTGACTTATTTAATAAATTTAAATGTTATTATGTTAAAACGAAAATTAGAAAACTAAGTAAAGAATTATAAAATATTAAAACAAAAGACTTGTAATGAAATATTCTAGTAACTGTAAATTTATAATAGAGTTATAATTTATTTAATATAATTTCAAAGTATTAACTATTAAGTAACTAAGACAATTCATAAAAACAATTCAACGCTTAAAGCCTTTTATTTTATTAATAGAACTTTCAAATCTCAAATACAAATATAATTCTTTTGAATAGCACCTAATCTACGCAGCCACCTTCTAGGAAGGGTTCTGTTTGAACTAGACCTCTTAGTAGCCAATTACAAATTATCATACTAATATTTGTAAGCTCTTATATAGCTTCTTTGTAACTTATCAATAATATCTCTCGGACATTGTTCTGGAATTGGCAGTGTTAGAATGTTGATTGATGTTCTATGAGCTCCATGCCGTCATCGATCCCAGTGCTAAGTATCTCATTGTATTTTTCTTCTTCGCTAGTGTTAATTTTTCAAAACCAAGATTTCTTCTTTCTGCATCAATCCAATCTCTGAATAATACGGAAATCTCTAGGTTGTCCTCTGCTAATGAATGTCTATGATCTCCGATTTGAAATATTGTTGCGCTAAAAGCATTCTCCGGTGCTAATAATCAAGTTCATCATCAATAGAGGAATCAAAACATGTTATATCATCAATATCTTCCCATAAGAATTTCTACTCTAGACTTAGAAGTAGAAGGAGCAGTTTCACCACTTGTTGTTTCTATAGATTTATATTTATCAAACATTGATCTAGATTCTAACATAAGAATATATGTTAGCTTGGAAGTCTTCGAGAGATGGTTGTTCATATTCTTGAATTGCTAAATTTTGATAAATTTTACGAACAAGTCTCTTTGCACCTCTTAATTTTAAATATGGATTAAGTATTGTAGAAATTAAATAAACTTGGGGAATAGAGAAAAATACTTTTTAAATTTTGCAATCATTTCATCAATGGCCGGTGCATAAGTTGGATTTGTTTTATACTAACCAAATATAACAGAAATTCTACAAATATACCATAAAAACTCGCGGGACAACCGGGACAAGATAAACGGACAGAATACTTTTCAGCCATATTTGCTAAAAAAACACAGATCATTCAAATTAAATACTTAAAAGTAAAACAAGGAAAAAGAAAATGGGTCTACGTGAAATAAACTTAACCAAAATCTGGGTGGATGACTTCATGCTTTAAGAAGTTCAGTTGCTATAAGTATCTTAAATAAAACTTATCAAGAAGCACCAGTGGTCTAGTGGTAGAGTAGTACCCTGCCACAGTACAGACCCAGGTTCGATTCCCGGCTGGTGTATTTGAGGGCAATGAAGTTACTTCGCACTAATTGTGAACGATGGGTCGTCACACACATCTGACTTAAGATGAAAAGATTGTGCATCCGAGCTCTCGCTTTTTCCTTCCAGCTCCTTTGTTAATCATGCATGGTCGTTTGGTAATGTTTTCCGAGGTCTTGGAACTCGAACCGGACCCGGGGGCGCGGTCTCGATGGCTCCGAGGATAGGTGTTTTGCTCGGGCCTTGATGCGAGAGGCTCCTGGCTTCGATTTCGATTCCTTGCAATCATGTCCTTGCTTCGTTTGCCTCACCGAAAAATCGGGGTACTCATTAGCCTCGGTTTTACCCGTGTACATGGTAAGAAGCAGTTTGGTTTCAAATGAGGTCAGATAAATCCTCCAGACCAACTTCTCAGTAAGAAAATATCTGAAAATATGCCGTCTTCAATATTACAGATTACACACCTAACAAAAATATGCTATAGACTACAATAAGCGCTTTAAGACTATGTTGCGCGGACTCTCCAAAATGTAGCCGCACCCGTATTGGATCCTTCAAAAATGCACTACTTTTGGAAGATCGGCCACATTTTCGGAGAGTCCGAGCAGTATAGAATTAAGATCCAACGACACATATATTGATGCAATGGAAAAGGTACAAACTGAAGTTCACAAAAACCAGAAAACCTACTCAAAATTCTCACATATAAAATCCGTGAAAATGTGAGAACAGAACTGACATAGTCAAGCATAACCTTCAGGGGAACTGCTTGGAGCCCAATGATCAAATTGAGCTAGAAAATTCTCCTGGAATGCATCAAAAATAAACAAGGTTGTGCTTGAAGATGAAATTGTCTAGGAATTATTGCCAAATTTAAGAGCTATGCATTTACAGCATTACAATGACATTGCTAATTGGTGTAAATATAAGCATTGGGATTTACCAATATCATATGAATATCCATTTTGAATCATGGTTAGTGAGGATTTATATAACCGGTTCCCAACTTGTTTGGAACTGATAGGCAGGGGCGGACCCACGCGGAGTCAAGTGGGTTCATATGAACCCGCTTCATCGAAAAATAACACTGTATATATAGGTATATTTTTGCTGTTTTCAGACAAGTAAAGGTATAAATATAATTTTGAACCCACTTAAAACAAGTAAAATGCCTAGCCTGTTGGTAAAGAGGGTTTAAATTTTCCACATGGTCCTGAGTTCGAAACCAGCTAGTCACATATGACCTCTAATGTAATTCATCCTGAGTTCGATAGGTAAGGACAGACAGAACACTTTTCATCCATGTTTGCTAAAAAAACACAGATCATTCAAATGTTAAATACTTAAAAGTAAAACAAGGAAAAAGAAAATGGGTCTATGTGAAATAAACTTTAACCAAAATCTGGGTGGATGACTTCATGCTTAAAAGCTAAGCCGATATTCTTGTTTTAACTAAAACTCTAACAAGAAGCACCAGTGGTCTAGTGGTAGAATAGTACTCTGCCACGGTACAGACCCGGGTTCGATTCCCGGCTGGTGCATTTGAGGGCAATGAAGTTACCTTGCACTAATTGTGAACGATGGGTCGTCACATACGTCTGACTTAAGATGAAAAAAATGTGCATCCGAGCTCTCTTTTTTTTTTCTTTTCTTTTTTTCCCCTCATTTTCAGTCTGCAAGTAATAGGAGTTCAAGCTTACAGCCAACATCAGTCAACTGTTTCCTTTGGAATTGTTGAACAAGTTTACATATAACATCTTGAACAGAAGTCAGGATGTAGCCAGACTCCACACACAATCCTTTGTAGTGTCTCTTTGTTTTTGGACAATTGCAAGAAAGATTGATTCAAGACTTGGGTCCATGCTAATTTATTCTTTCCCCATCTTATGCTTTGTTCTTGGTTTGCCTTTACTTCTTCAAAAGCAACCATTCATCCCACCACTAGAGTCAACTACAAAAGTTAGATGTACTATTAAAACACATATTTAGTTTCAATTTATGTGGCACTTTTTGCTTTTCGAAAGTTAGTTTGACTAATTATTTAAGCTAAATTCAATTAGATTAATTTAATATTTTAAGTTTAAAATTTAGATATTCAATAACTATACGAGAAGTATTATAATTGCAATTTTTATCATGTCAACTTATATAATGAAAAAAATATTTTTAAAATATTATCACATTTCACATAGATTAAATCTCGAGAAACGGAAAATGTCACGTAACTAGAACAACAGAATACTTTTCAGTCATGTTTGCTAAAAAGCACAGATCATTCAAATGTTAAATAGTCAAAAGTAAAACAAGGAAAAAGAAAACGGGTTCTTTTTTTTTTGTAGGAAGTGGGCGAAGTGGATTCATTGTTACTATGGGAGGAACATGAGTATGTTTGAAGATGCCCCGAAGCAAGCATCTTGGATCGATCAGAAGATTTTGAAAACCACAAAGTACTTTAATGAAGCAGGCTATATATTGAATGAGGTGCCACTACTAGAAATTCCGTCCAAGGCTTTCCGACCGAAATCGGTCGGAAATAAGACTATTTGATCGTAAAAGCCAACAAAAATTGTCTGACATCCAAAAAATAAAATTTCCAGATTTCAGTCGGAAATTGGTCAAGTATTTGGTCATACTTGTATATTATGTACAAAAATAATTATTTATTAAAAATTTATCAAATTTTCGACCGAATTTGGTTGGAAATTGGTCAAATATTTGGTCATACTTGTATATAATGTACAAAAATAATTATTTATTAAAAAATTCCAAATTTTCGACCGAATTCGGTCGAAAAACGCTTTTATAAAAATTAAAATATAAATTTAATAATATTTATGCGTGTAAATAATAAAGATGTTTTAAATAAATAATACTATATAATACTTATATCAGCAAAAAAAAAAATCTGAACGATTTCGGTCGGAAATTGGTCAAATATTTGTATGTACAAAAGTAATTATTTATTAAAAATTGACCAAATTTCCGACCAAATTCGGTCGAAAATTGGTCAAATATTTGGTCATATTTGTATATAATGTACAAAAATAATTATTTATTAAAAAAATTTCCAAATTTCTGTCCGAATTCGGTAGGAAAGTTTGAATTTTTTGTTTCCCGCCCAAAACAAAAATTATATATATTTAATTAACCAACCGAAATGATTATAATTCAATATTTCCGACCGAATTCGATCGGAAAAACGCTTTTGTACAAATTAAAATATAAATTTAATAATTTTTTTTGTGTGTGAATAATAAAGAGGTTTTTAATAAATAATGTTTAATACTTATTTGATATATATATATATATATATATATATATATATATATATATATATATATATATATATATATATATATATATATATATATATATATATATATATATATATATATATATATATATATATATATATATATATATATATATATATATATATATATATATATATATATATATATATATATATGTGTGTGTGTGTATGGACACTATGTCCTATATCTATGTACGTCTGTGTGTATAAATATATAAAAAAAAATGAAAAAGAAAATAAAGTTTACATAATAATTTGAATTTTGTTCTTACAGTACCGATGGACTTTCGTCGGTAATTGAAATATATAATCTTATAGATAATTATTTTGTATTTTTTATTACACAATACTAAAGAAGCTGTCGGTAAGTCCATCGGTAAGTATTTACTTAATTATCTTAGTGGTTGATTAGCCTATTTATTGAAATTTACACTAAGGGAAGGTAATACACTACTTAAAAATATATTAGTGGTAATTAGCTTAGTAATTTATAATTACATAAACTAAAAGTGAATTTGTAGTATTCTTAATTACATATATTAACCTATACATTAATATTACACACTAAGAAGAAGTGTATTAGTCATTTCCGTAAGAAATATTAGCGATGGTTTATCTTATAAATTGATAATTACGGTAAGTAGAAGTGTATTAACGGTGTCCTTAAGTAACGTTAACAATTAGTGAACTAGTGGTATCCTTATATAAGTAACGTTAGTGATTAATTAGCCAATACATTGATAATTATACACTAAATGAAAGTGTATTAATGATATTTGTGAGAAATATTTGTGATTGTTTATCTTTAGTTTGATAATTAAAGTAAGTGGAGGTTTATTAGTGGTATCGTTAAGTAATATTAGTGGTATCCTAAAGTAATGCTAGTGATTCATTAGCCTATACATTGATAATCATACTAATTAAGTATGGATTAGTATAGTCTTAAAAACTATTACTGATTCATTAGCTTATGCATTAAGAATTGCACTAAGTAGAAGTGTATTAGTAATATAAGTAAGAAATGTTAGCGATTGATTAGCTTATAAATTGATAATTACATAAAGCAGATGCATATTAGTGGTATGCTTAAGTAATATTAATGATTGATTAGCTTATCTATTAGTAATTACACTGATGAACTAAAAGTTTATCAGTAGTAGTCTTAAGAACTATTACTAATTGATTAGCTTATACCTGAGAATTACACTAAGCAGAAGTGTATTAGCGATATCAGTAAGAAATATTAGCGATTGATTAGCTTATAAATGGATAATTACAGAAAGTAGATGTGTATTAGTGATATTCTTAAGTAATATTAATGATTGATTAGCCAATGTATTAATAATTAGACTAATTAAGTAGAAGTGTATTAATAGTATTCTTAAGAACTATTACTTATTGATTAGCTTATACATTGAGAATTACACTAAGTAGAAGTGTATTAGTAATACCAGCAAGAAAAATTAGTGATTGATTAGCCTATACACTGAAAAATCTACTAAGTAGAAGTGTATATTAGTGTGATGACGGTCATCACTTGTTTTACAAGTCGATTATGTGTTCCCAGGCCTTAAAAACCTCTTTTTTGTCTTACCTCGATTTATCTACGCAGTTTGGACGTGTATCCGGAAAGCCATTATGTGAAAATCTGTGAAAAATAATAAATTTTGCTTTTAAAATGAATTTGAGTTGATCTCGGTCAATATTTTAGGTAAACGGATCCGGACCCGTAATTTGACGGTCCCGGAGGGTCCGTAGGAAAATATGGGACTTGGACATATGCCCGAAATTGAATTCCGAGGCCCCAAACCTGAGAAATGAATTTTTGAAGAAAATTGTTTAACTGAAATTATAAGAGTTTTTAGAAATTTGAATGTATTTGAATATGATGGTATCGGGTCCATATTTTGGTTCTAGATCCTGGTACAGGTCTTTTATGGCATTTAAGTTGAGCTTGCAAAATTTGGTAAGAAACGGAGGTCATATGACGTGATTCGGATCCTTAGTTGAAAATTTTGAAACTTTGAAAGTTCTTGAAATTTTCTTTGATTTTGATGCTAAATTCATAGTTATTGATGTTATTTTGATGATTTGATCATACGAGCAAGTCTGTATAATGTTTTTGGACTTGTGTGCATGTTTGGTTTGGAGCCCCGAGGGCTCGGGTGAGTTTTAAAATGTCACGGAGTGTTTTGAACTTAGGAAAAACTGCTGTGTGTTGCAGGTTTGCAGGCTTCACAATTGCGAACTCGCATTTGCGAAGACCAATCGCATTTGCAATGATGGGCTGGGGCAGGAACCTTCGCATTTGTGAGGCTTATGTCGCAAATGCGACCTCAACAGGGACTGCAAATGCGAACAACTGTTCGCTATTGCGAATAAAGCAG
The DNA here is from genome assembly GCF_000715075.1 of Nicotiana tabacum. Taxonomy (NCBI): domain Eukaryota; kingdom Viridiplantae; phylum Streptophyta; class Magnoliopsida; order Solanales; family Solanaceae; genus Nicotiana; species Nicotiana tabacum. The sequence goes on from NC_134080.1 coordinate 10,386,832, forward strand.
GATTTGGCCTACCTTCGCACTTGCGAAGCCTGGGCCGCATTTGCGAAGTCAGGTTCGCAAATGCGATATCTGCACCTGTGTAAAATAAAACTTAGCCGAAAATCTCTCATTTCTCAAACTTTCTCAAAACCTAAACATCTTTGGGCAATTTTTCAAAGGCAACTACTCTTCCAAATCGATTGTATGTCATTTCTAACTCATTTTCTTTCAATCTTTAACATTTTTTCACATGATTTCAACTCAAAATCAAGGGTTTTCATGGGGGAAATTGGGTGTTTTTGGGTAGAACCAAAGGATTTTCGAATTTTGGGGATTTGGACCTCGATTTGAGGTTCAATTTCAAAACAAATCATATATTTGAGTTCGTGGGTGAATGGGTAATCGAGTTTTGGTTCGAACCTCGAGTTTTTACCATGTGGGCCCGGGGTCGATTTTTGACTTTTTGGGGAAAACTTTATAAAACTTATTTTCATGCATTAGAATTGATTCATTTAGCATTTATTGATATTGTTAAGTAAATTGTGGCTAGATACAAGTGAATTGATAGTGGAAACAAGAGGTAAAGTGGTAGTTGAGGCTTGAATTGTGTTCATGGCATCGAGGTAAGTGTTTGGTCTAACCTTAGTTTGAGGGATTATGAGTTGTGTCTTATTTTCTATGTGTTAATTGTGGAGTACGACGTATATGCATGGTGATTAGTATCTATACGTCGATGTCAAGCATGCCCGTGAGTCTCGTATGGTAATTGTTGTGACTCCGTTGTGATTTTTTCGTGCTTAATATGTTGATTATCATTGTTGGTTCTCTTACCGGGATGTTATTATTTATAATATTGTTTTCCTTGCCGGAATGTTATTGTTTATGATACTGTCTCCCTTGCCGGGATATTATTGTTATGACATTGTCTCCCTTTCCGGGATGTTATTGTTCAAGATATTGTCTCCCTTGTCGGGATGTTGTTGTTATACTCTTGTTTCCTTGCCAGAATTCTTTTATGATTGATGTTGATTTGTAAATGGGACCGGGTGGCACGCCGCAACAGTGATATATGAAATGGAATCGGGTTGCACGTCTGTAACAAGATATATGAAATGGAATCGGGTGGCATGCCGCCATGGTGATATATGAAATGGGATCAGGTTGCACGCCTGCAACAAGATATATGAAATGGGATCGGTGGCACGCCGCCACGGTGATATATGAAATGGGATCGGGTTGCACGCCTACAACAAGATATATGAAATGGGATCGGGTGGCAAGCCGCCATGGTGATATGTGAAATGGGATCGGGTTGCACGCCTGCAACATGAAAGAAAATGAAAGTGAATACTGTGTTTGTTGTCTTTATTCTTGTTGGCATTTAAATTTTGGTTTCTTTACATTCTTTTTTGGTATTCTGTTGTTATCTGATACTCCCCGCAACATATTTTTTCCCTCTCATCTTTAGCTGTAATTATTTGCTTTTATTTTTCCGCTGTATATGATTTAACTGCACAGGTTTATTTGGTAGTCTAGTCCTAGCCTCGTCACTACTTCGCCGAGGTTAGACTAGACACTTACTAGCACATGGGGTCAGTTGTGTTGATACTACACTCTGCACAATGTGCAGATCCTGGTGCTGCAGCTTTTGGACCACAGTGAGGTTGCTGCCTTCTGTCCAACAGGCGACCCGAGGTAGTCCTGCAGGCGTCCGTAGGCCTTGGCGTCTCCTTTTATCTTTCCATTCTGTTTCTTTTATGTATTTCAGAGACAACTTTATATTTATCTTTCAGACCTCTATTTGTAGTATTCGTAGATAGTCCATGACTTTGTGACACCAAATTTTGGGTAGTGTTGTATTTCGGATTCATGTAACAATGTTTGGTTAAACTATTAAGTTTTCGTCTTCCGCATTTCTGGTTATTTAATTTATTTCGCTGTTTGATCACCTATTATATTGAACTGTTGAAAATGCTTAATTAAAAAGGTAATGAATTTATAACGCTCGGCTTGCCTAGCTTTCACGAATAGGCACCATCACGACTCCCGAGGGTGAAAAATTCGGGTCGTGACAATTAGGAGTATTCTTAAGAAATGTTACTCATTGATTAGTTTATAAAATGATAACTACACTAAGTAGAAGTGCATTAGTGATATATTAGAATAATTACACATAATATTACACATAAATTATACAGTAAGAAGAATTATATGTTAGGTTTTTGTAAAATGTTAGTTTGATTTTCATTGATTCATTGTAATTTGCTAGCTAGAATTTAATAAATTGTCAATTTGATATTTTATATAATAATTACATACTAGATAATTTGTTACCAATTACATACTAGGTAGACGTGACAAAGATTGGTGATTGTTTAATTATCTTAAATTGACAACTGAAGTAAGTAAAACTATATTAGCAATATCGTTAATTGATATTAATAATTTATTTGGCAATTAATTAATACATTAAAGCGAAATGACTTCCTAGCCACTCAAACTTGTAGGGCTTTTAAAAGCCGATACATAAACTTTTGTCTTTCCCATTTAAACACTCAAACTCCTGAAACCTATAACTAATAAACACAATTTGTCCTTGATCCTAGGCGCGTATATTACACATTCGCTAACGTGTCCATCCAGCCAGCAAATGACCAATGAGACTGGTACACGTCAATGGCGCAAAATGAAACCCAACCGATTGGGGTCCCCCTCTTTTAATCAGTACACCGACAAACCCTCCCCCACTTTTCGTCTCTTTTCCTCTCTCTAACCATCCCTCCCCTCTTAAACTTAGGTTAAGCAATGGCTTAAACCTGGTCATCTCCTTCCAAAATAATCTTAATCACTCCAAAACCAAACGATTGGGGTCCCCCCTATTTTAATGAAAAGCTGATCGAGATTCGTCTGAGCTTTCGATTTCAGTCACGTTAGTCTCTGAAGGTTAGTTTGTTTCTTTTGATGTCATTTTCATCTTTGTCTTCTAATTTCTTGTGAAATAATGTGGATAATTTTTTATATGATTCAAATAATGTGAAAGCTATGTATGTCTGCATGCATAATTTTTCATCTGATATAGTGGAAGCTATTTCGCTTTTTGAGATTTTATATTTGGGGAAACACTTGAATATTCACTCTTTTAGTTTTTTTTGTCTTTTTCATGACTAATCTGGAATTTGGGGTTAAAAAATTAGGGCTTTTGTCTGCATGCACATATTATGGGATTTTATATTAGGGTTTTGGGGAAAACAGTCGTACGTTCACTTTATTTTAGGGGTTTGTCTTTCTCATGAGTGATATGGCATTTAGGGTTAAAAAATTAGGTCTTTTTTGAATATCAAAATATTCTTGTCTCCCATTTTGTTAAAGTTTATGGCTTTTTAGGGTTAAAGAGTATCTGACTTGTCCCCTTTTTGTTATAGGTTTCAATGGATGTCTTTGTGAAATTACAGTTTCATCATCTAGGGTGGTTAGTGACTGACCTAATTATGAGGTATGTAAATGGTCAAACTTGGCTAGTTGTTCTTCAAGCTGATATTGATGAATAACATATAATTCAATTACATGATTGGGCTAAGGATATGGGGTACTTAACAACATGTAAAATTAACCAAAAAGGAGAATTTAGATTTCTGAAATATGATGCTGATGTGTTAGCTTTCTGTCACGACCTTAAGGATGAGGATTTTATTTATGTGTATATATGTCATATAATTAATACACCATGTATTGATTTGGACCTAGATGAAATGTTAAGTAGTGGTGGTTTAAATGTGGACCCCACTAATATTTAGCCATTTGGCTTTAATGAAATGCCACATGGGCAAAGAAGTGATGTTAATGCTAGGGAAACACACTCACCTAACAATGATATAAATAGGGTGATAACACTCATGGAAAGGGTAAAAAGAGGGCTGCTGAAAGTTCTTCTAAAACAGAAGAGTCCAGTGAAGATGAAAATGACTTTTATACCTTTCATTTAGCAACTGATTCTGAGGGTGATGTTGAGGGTGATGAGCTAAGTACTGAGAGTGATAAAGATTATGAGGCTATTTCTGAAGATGATGATGATGATACAGATGAGTCATTATATGGTTCTGATGAGGATATTGTTGGAGAGACAAGTGACCTAGAACCTGAAGTTGTTGTTGCTAGACAGGCTAAAGTGAATGCAAAGAGTAGTAAATTAAGATCTTTTGAAGTTAATACTGATGAGATACCTAGTGGACCTGTAGGTATAGACCCTGGTTTTGAAGACATGTATAAAGATAAGAGATCCATATATGCTAGAAAGTTGGGAGGGGATGAGCAATATCTGGACAGTTCAGATCCAAGTAGTGAGGATACAGATGATGAAGTAGATGAAGAAGATGAGGTGCATAACCCTCAACCAAGAAGATACAATAGTAGGGTATACTTTGATCCTGCTTGTAAGAAAATTTATTTCCAGTTGGAAATGGTGTTTGAAAATGTGAAACAGTTCAGATCTGCTTTGCAAGATTATGCTGTACAAAGAAGAGTTCAAATTAAGTTGAGGCCTAATGAACAACATAGGGTTAGGGCAAAATGTGTGAACTCAACAAGATGTAGATGACATATTTTGGGCAGGGAATTTCATTGTCAAGAGCTACTACCCTGCTCATAAGTGTTTTAGAGCAACTAGAAACAAGATGGCTAATACAGCATGGGTAGCTAAACATTTCAAGGACAAGATTATCAACCAACCTGACATTAAGCTTAGGAAGTTGCAGGATTTGATTAGGATAAAGTATGGTGTGTATGTGGGAAAATCTATATGTGCTAGGGCTAAACATCAGATCATGGGTCAATATCTTGGTGATTACAAGAAGGAGTTTGCTAGAATATATGATTATGCTGACATGTTGAGGTCTACAAATCCTGGCAGCACTGTTGTTATGAAGACCTCCAATGAGACAATACCTGGTAAGGAGGTGTTTGTGGGTATCTATATTTGTCTACATTCTTGCAAAGTTAGTTGGTTGGAAGGGTGTAAAAATATTATTGGCTTTGATGGAGCATTTCTGAAGGGTGTGTGTAAGGGTGAGCTACTATCATGCATTGGTAAAGATGGTAACAACCAAATGTACCCTATTGCTTGGGCAGTGGTGGAAAAGGAGACAAAGCACACATGGTCATGGTTTTTTAGGTGCCTGATGCATGATCTGCAGCTCACTGAATTCCAAGGTGAGGGGCTGACCATCATTTCAGATATGCAGAAGGTATATACTACACCCATGTTCTTCCTTTAATTACTTCGATACTTTATATATGTTTATGATATTCTAATTATTTTTTTGTTGCTTAAGGGACTTGTTGCATCTGTTTCTGAGTTGTTACCAAATGCTGAGCACAGAATGTGTGCAAGACACATATGGAGTAACTGGAAACAAAAGTGGAAAGAAGAGGAAAGAAGGAAGAAGTTTTGGGCCAGTGCAAGGGCTTATTTGAAGCATATTTGAAGGCTAAGATAGATGAGCTAGCAGAATTAGGTGATAGTAAGATCATTGAGGACTTGTTGAGATACCCAAAACAATGTTGGTGTAGAGCACTCTTCAAAGATTGGAGTAAATGTGATTCTGTAAAGAACAACATGTGTGAGACCTTTAACAGTTGGATCTTGTCTGCTAGGCACAAGTCTATCATAACCATGTAAGAAGAGATTAGAGTGAAGGTGATGGAGATGATGACTACCATGAGAGAATTTGCAACAAGGTGGATTTATAATGTATCTCCTATGGCAATGGGGTACATAGAGGAACAATCTCAATATGCTGTTAAGCATGAATTTAAATGGAATGGGGATACTAGGTATGAGATACAACATGGGGTTTACAAACATATTGTTGACTTCTCCAACAATACATGCACATGTAGATCATGGCAGCTCAAAGGAATACCATGCTCCCATGCAATATGTGCAATGTTTTTAAGAGATTTGAGCCTGCTGACTATGTAACCCACCGGTACAAGAAAGAAACATACCTGAAGGCTTTTAGTTGTTACATACAGCCAGTAACCAACATGGAGATGTGGCCATCAACACAGAATCCAACTGTTGAGCCTCTTATGATTGCCAAGATGCCTGGTAGACCTAAGAAAAATAGAAAAAGAGCTCAAGTTGAACCTAAGAAGAAGTCTGGTAAGAGATCAAGGAAAGAGACACCAATGACATGCTCTAATTGTAATACAGTAGGCCATAACAAGAAGGGGTGTCCTATCCTGGTAATGTATTCAATTTGTGTCTGATTGTGTCTTGTACTTTGGTTGTTTCTATATCTCATTTTTATTTTGGAAATTTCAGAAAGGACAAGGATCTGGAACAACAGGAACCAATAATGCTGGTGCTACTCAACCATCACAGGCTGCTCAAACAACAACTCAACAATCAGGTCCTACAAGTGATTCTGGAACTGACAGGGACAGAAATACTCAACCATCAGCTGTTGCTAGTACATCTGTAAGTATTGATTTTAGTTAATTTAGTTAATCTGTATTAGGACCAAAATTTTTAAATTACAAGAAAGTACTTTATCTTACATCAGGATACTGGAAGTATGAGATCAAGAACTTCTGAGGATATTATAGCTAGTGTTAGAGGAAGGCCAAGAGGTAGTGGACTACGAGGAAGACCAAGAACTACTGGATTTAGTATATTGTTTAGTGATACAGGAATAGTGATAGAAAGGGTAAGATCATTAAGGATTTGAATTTTTATTTATATATTAGTAGTTTGGGTACTAATTTGGCTTCCTATGCAGTGTGGAGCAAGAGATAGGGTACATTCTGCTCCTACAAAAGTAGTGGATGCTTGGCAGACCAATATCGATCTTGGATACAGTGCACCTGGACTAAGGTGGTAAGGAAGAAATGCTATATCACAAAGGCAACTTCAACAACAGTTGAGGAGAAGACAAACTCAAGCAAGCCTTGGCCAATCTCAAGTCCATTCTTCATCTCATCCAAGCCAGTCTCCATGTCCAAACTTGAGCCAATCTCACCAAAACATCAACCAATCTCAACCTTGAAGCTGACTGAATGTTTGTTTTTGTGGTAACTTAAGTCTGTTAGTTGCAGAACTTAATTTGTAGGTTAACTTAAGTCTGTTTAACTATGACTTTTCCTTTGGAACAATGTTTAAACTATTTTTGCTACTAGACAGCAGTTCAGTACTAATTTTGTCAACCAAGAAGGCTGATCGAACTTGGTTGTTTATATATGTGTGCTTGTTTATGTTAAAATTGCTTTTCATTCCACAAAAAAATACATCATTCATTCTATCATTATCATTGTACATAGGGTTATGAAGTTAGTGCTAACTACACTAAGAAGAAAATTACAATTATTAGTGCTACTACAACAACTAAAGTTACAATGATCTTCACCCTCTTCCTACGCTGTAGTCGATCTCTCTCTCTCTTTAATTCTTGATAACAACCCTGAAATCACCTGTTTATAGTGATCTGGAAGAGGTGGGTCAAACCACCTAAAAAAATTACAAGAATTGGCTCGACCATAGTTTGAGCACCCATAAAACCTCCTTCCTGGATTTGTTGGCTTCCAAGTGATGCAAATATGAGCTTCAACTCCACAATGACAAAATACATGACTTTGATTCATTATCACAATCTGGAAAAAGAAAAAAAAAATTAAAGAAAGCTTCAGATATTAAGAAATAGGCGAAATGAAGCTTCAAATGCATATAATAAAGGGATAATATGTATCCAATTGAAAGAATAAGACCCCACTTAAATAGGCCCTATTTTTGACCATTGGGCGTTGGGAAGGGGGTCTCTCACGCTCCTAAAAGTCGTGACATCACGCAGGGGCTGACTAGGACCAACTGACGCCACATGGGATTGATCAACGGTCAATTGTGTTTATTAGTTATAGGTTTCAGGAGTTTGAGTGTTTAAATGGGAAAAACAAAAGTTTATATATCGATTTTCAAAAGCCCTACAAGTTTAAGTGGCCAGAAAGACATTTCGCCGTTAATAATTACATTAAGTATAAAAGTGTAATAGTTACAATTAGCTTTTCCTAACTTTTTTTACTCCTTTCTCTTTGTCCGCCTCACTCATCCTTTTCTTTGCTATATAGCAGCAGCAACAAACCAGCTCTGTCCTACCCAATAGAGCAGCAGAACCTTCCTCAAAAACCAGTTGAAAGCTGCCCCTAAATGCACTAAAAACAGACCCGAAATCAACCCAAAACCAGCGCGAAAAACAGCTTGAAAGCACCATCCAAACCCAGTAGATTTGAGGTCCGTTCGAGGTCGCCGTTCCGGTGGATTGTCGGATTCCGGCAGTTGTTTTCTTTTCTTTTCTCGCAAGTCTATTCAGGTTCACTTCTGTTTATCTATTCCCCGTTTGGTCGCTTTCTTTAATTTCTTTGTTGAATCTGTTTAGCAGTTGAATGAGCTTAAATGGTATTCTGTTTCCTTAATTTTGTGTGATGATTTTCGAGCAATGGCCAGCTGTGGTTTTATTTAGAAAGAAATAGTGTCAACTGTGAATTTTGTTTGTAAATCTCAATGTTAGACTTATTAACATCTGTGCAAAAATCCTTGAGAGGTATAGGACCATAGCAGTATGTGTATATGATCTTAAATAAAAATCATGCCACTTCAGCTTAATTACTTATGACCAACTCAATTGAATTACTAGTATTTCCTAAATACTTCACTTTGCTCAACCAAAAGAAAGAGGAATGTTTCCCATCTGGGAATGATAATTTTAGTTTAAGGTTGTGATTGTATAAATCATGAGTGCCTGCTTTGTGGAATTATTGCATTTAGTTATAAATTGATGCATACCTTGGAATTAGTTGATGTCGTTTCTTTTCTCTGAGTATGTCTTGTAAATGCATTTAGTGGAAGGTTACTGCACAAATTACATTTATTGGTTATTTTGTAAAGAAGGTTATATGTTCTGCCTTCTGTAGAAATCAAATTTGTGCAGATATGTTTGTAAAATTTGTCCAAATTTATAGAAGTTTCTTATGCAACTTAATTCTATAAATTAATTTGAATTATAATCAATATAACATGTAATTTATTCGTTCTTTATGTAGATGGAATATCATAGTTGGATGTATAATAGGAATTATCCTAATCGTCGGTTTTTGAGGGAGGAATTTATAGAAGGAGTTAAGGAATTTATTACGCATGCAATGTCACTTGAACCGTTTCGGATTGGAGGGTTGATTAGGTGTCCTTGTGTGAAGTGCAAGTGTTTGCATTTTTTTGGATCGGAGGATGTTAAGACTCATCTTTATAAAAAAGGGTTTATGGATAATTATTTTGTGTGGACTTGTCATGGAGAGATTGATGGTAGTGATGGTGTATTTCATAACGTAGTTGGTGGTGAAAGTAGTAGGTCGGTGGGGAATAATGTTCAACATCCGAGATACCATGAAATGGTTGCGGATGCTTAGGGATGTACTTCGATTTTGAAACCCACGAAAGTGTTGAACAACCTCCTAATGAAGAAGCAAAATATTTTTATGAACAACTAGTTAGATGCCGCAAGTCGTCCACTAAAACAAGGGAGTATGCACTCTAAGTGTGTCTGGGAGGACCGGTATAACCGTTAAATTTGTGCAAATTGGGAGTACAAATACCGTAAGAGACTCTCTGATTCCTTCTCCTCCGCTCGAAAGGTTAAGAAGAAGCCTTCATGGGTTCTACCGGATTTATGCGAGGATCTGCAGAGGTATTGGAGAATCGAAAAATTCGAGAAGCAGAGTGAACTGGGAAAGAAGGCCCGAGCTTCTGAGAAGGGTGGCTCCTTGCACTGTCTGGGTTCAAGGAGCATGGGGATACGAGGAAACACCTGGTAATTCCTTAAAATATTTCGGTCTATTTTTATCGAACTATATTTATATATGTTAATTCGTTAACACGTTTTATTATATTTGTAGGAAAAAAATATGGGAGGAAGATGAGTCATGATAAGTTCTTCGCGGAGACTCACATTCGGAAGAAGAAGGCACCGACAGATCCAACTAGATGGGTCGAGGACCGAGCGAAGACTACACATGTAAGTTTCATAACTACTATAAATGGTTATAATATTATATAGTTAGTAATTTTCTATCTTCTAAATAAAGGGTCGTTACAAGATTAATGTGGAGGAGTACACTCAAAGCTTGCCACCGAATGAGCAAGGCGAGCGACCGTCCATTTCAGACGAAGAAGCGCAGAGGATATGGTTGGGTGTTGTTGTTGGTCCTAAAAAGGGGATAGCATACGACCTTCTAGATAAATCATTTCGGTGCTACAGGGTTGGATTGCAAGGTATAGGGACTTCCGCCCGAGGCGAGGCGATTGATAAGTCGACTATATCGTCTATGGAACAGAAGATTGCAAAGCTGACAGCAGAGCTTGAAGAGACAGGCTAGAGATAAAAAGAGAGATGGACAATTTGGTACCCTTCGAGTTCAGCTAGAAAGGAGGGACACACAATTTAATCTCCTTCAAAGTCAGCTGGCCAATCTTCTTGCTAGTGGTGCTTTCCCCATTCCCCGGTCTCGTGAGCCTTCCCCATGTGCCTACGATGAAGGTTCTAGGAGAGAAGATGGAGATGATGCTAGATAAAACACTCATTGAATGGTGTGTATTGCTAAACAAAGTATTGTACTTGTCAATATTTAGTTGAAACTAGTTTTGAATGATGATTGTATTGTTATTTTGTTATTGAACATTTTAGTAGTTGTTTTTGTGGTTGTTATTAGTTGTTGTGGTTGTTATTAATTGTTGTTGTTGTTAGATAATGGTTGTTAGTGTTAGTTAATAGTTTTTGTTAGTTTATTGTTGTTATTGTGGTTAGTATATTCATTGTTAATTAATTATGGTTGAATGACAACAATGTAATGCTGTCATTATAGGATGGATATTGGTTGTAATTGGCAGGTGGTGTAGCTCAAAAATAGGCATTTTCTGCCCAGTTTTTACCTAGATTTCCGACCGATTTCGGTCGGAAATTAATTTTTTTGCCCAGAAATCCATAGTTTTCGACCGAATTCGGTTGGAAATTATGAATTTGTATTTATTTTTAAATAAATTATAATTTACAACTAATTATTTAATTAAATAAATTTATTATTTTTAAAAATTTCCGACCGAATTCGGTCGGAAATTGAAAATTAAAAAAAAAATTAATAGTTTCCGATCGATTTTGATCGGAAATTTGAAAATTAATTTTTTTTTAATAGTTTCCGACTGATTTCGGTCGGAAATTAAAGTTTGACAGGCAGTCATCGGTTTGAAATTTCCGATCGATTTCGGTCGATACACGTTTGCAACCATCGTTTTCCCGACCAATTAAAATTGGTCGGAAATAGCGGACGAAATTTTACTTTTTTTTAGTAGTGTGCTGAAGGTGGTGGTGCTCAAACACCAAGTGGGCCTGGGGAGCTAAATTGCTAGTTCTCGGAGAAGTTCTCTACAAAGCAATTTTACTTAAAGTTAAGGGGTACATTCCAGAAAGTAGCATGGAGGAAACTTGTGTGTAACAACCAAAGTTTACCCAAATGGATTTTCATATTGAGATTGGCTGCACTTGAGAGATTGTATACAAAAGATAGATTATTCAAGTGGGGTGTGACTCAAGATCAATTTTGTCTCTTATGCGGGCAAGACCATGAAAGCTTGGCCCATTTGTTCTTTACCTGTGAGACCACTGCACAACTCTGGAAGAAGCTGCTCAACTGGATAGGTGTCACTAGAAATCTAATGGTCTGGGAAGATGAACTACAGTGGGGGATGCAACATGCTAGTAGGAGCAGTTCAAGAGTTGAGGTATACAAAATACTACTAGCAGTTGTTGTTTACCATGTGTGGATGGAAAGGAATTATAGAGTGTTCAGTTTCAAGGCAAGCAGTAGAGTATTGAGGTACTGACAAGACAGGTAGTTCAAGAAATCCATTTTAGAGGTTCAATGAAGGTGAAGATTGCAAAGCCTAATTACTTTTGGTATTGAGATGATCTTTTTGCTATTTTAGTTTCTAAGCTTAGACTAAAGGTTGGGACTTGATGTCCTTGACTTAGAGCTTGAACTAGGGGCAATCCAGCAACCATTTCAATTGGATACCATCAAGAGGGCAAGAGAGGAGGAGCCGATGAAATTCTTTCGGAGTTCTTCCCCGCTGACGTTTAAGCTCTCAAGGACTCGGATTAGTCAATAGAAATGAAATCTAAGAAAGTTGGTAGCTCGAGCGAGGAGCGGAGCATAGCCCTATAGCTATAGGCTATGTAATATTCTATTTCCTCTGCTTTGAATACTTAGAATCAAACTCATTGCTCATTCAAAACATTCGGTGTTTGTATATTGTACATAACTCTAATTTTGGTAATAAAAATCTAACTAATTACCAAAAAAAGAAAAAGAAATGAACTTAATCAAAATCTGGGTGGATGACTTTATGCTTAAACAAATTGTTTGCTTATTGTCGTCTTAAATATATTTTCAATAAGAAGCATAAGTGGTCTAGTGGTAGAATAGTACCCTGCCACGGTACAAACTCGGATTTTATTCCCGGCTAGTGCATTTGATAGCAGTGAAGTTAGCTCTCTCTTTTTTCTTCTGCAATTCAGCTCCTTTTTTGCTCATTTTCAATATGTTCCATGAAGCCTGTTCAATAATTAATATGACATTTAACCTCATCATTTTCAATCTGTTGACATTCACCTAAATTTTCTGAGCATCCTTGACTACCAAGTAATAAAAGTTCAAGGGATTACAATCAACTTTAGTCAAATGTTTTTTTTCCACCAACCTTACATGTAACTACCACAACAGAAGTCAACATGTAACCTGACTCCTAAGGGTGACAAAATGGTTAAAAGAAAACAGTTAACCACCCATATTATCCACTAAAAAATGGGTTGGATAATAAACTTTTTAAAAATGGGTCAAATATGAATAAGAACCATATTTCTAAATAGATAACCAATGAGTAACCAATGAATAACCAATGAGTAACCAATGAGTCTAACTTTTATATTTGTAAAGTCTCAAATTAGGGGTTCCTCAAGATAGGGAGAATAAGAATTCTCCCAAAAGTGATCATATGCAAGAATTCATGGATAATATGGTTACCCATATTATCCGCCGGTTAACCCGTTTTTTATCCGTATTAAATATGGGTCGGTCGAATAATTGATCCGTTTTTTATTACCCGTTTTCGACCCGAACCATATCCGACCCGACCCCCGTTTGCCACTCCTACCGACTCCAGTGAACAATCCTTTGCGATGTCCCCGTGTTTTTTGTGGATGGCTTGAAAGGTGAGTTCAAGATTCAGGATCATGGTTATAGATTTTTCCACCAATCTTTCGATTTCGTTTTGATTTGCTTTTACTTCTTCAAGAAACAGCCCCTACTTGTTGAAGGAAACTGACATCGATGCTACGGTTGACTGATTAGTAAAATCAGCACTTTTCTTTAGTCTAATAAATATGTTTGTAATTTTGATATTTATTTCCAAGAAATAATACTACTTCTATTTAGTTATGTTAATAGATCATATTACAAGCGTCAACGTTAGTTGTGTTAGCGTCTACACTATCTTGGTTACTTTTTAAGATGTGTATTAGTTTTGTTAATTTGTTTTATATTTGTATTATTTGGGTACTTAAGCCTCCTAATTAGGATTATGGTTTGTTTGAAAACGAGATATAAGTCGCATTCCTTGTATGCGATTTATAAGTCGCATTCCTTGTATGCGATTTATAAGTCGCATTTGGCAAATGCTACTTTTAAGTCGCTACGAGTTAAGTCGCTTTGGTGAACGTGGTTTATATGTCGCATTTCCAATGTGATTTAAGTAAAATTCCTCAGTTTTCTATTCCCATTTTAATCCTTATTGTTACAAATGAATTTTTTAAGTAAGATTTTATCTCTTCATTTATAATGCTCTGATGTTTTTTTTCAAAAGAGTTCTTTCCTATGCAGATGTCATGACGACAAGTGTATTCTTGTTGTTTGTCAATCTTTCACCTTCGAGAATTTGAGACATCATGCTAAAGATATTAGGGCGATCCTTCTCAATCTCATAACAAATAAGTCTTAGTTCTAAGTCGGTATCCTATATATTCACTCTTTGCCTCAACTTTTATTCTATTTATAAGTGAGTATGTCATGTCGACTCCAAATCATATTACACACACAATTGAACCCAACATTGAGAATTGGAAAATGAAAGTAAATATATCGAAAATAGTATTTATAGCATGTGAAATATTTTATATATAACCAGAATTAAATACCATGACGGTAATAATTTACAATACCTAGATTTATGCATTCTCACCAGGTCCCCCATAGAGTACAAAATGCTGAAACTTTCCCGGTATCGCATGGGGTAAGTCAACAACCTTGTATAAGTTTGGATTATCGACATGTGTAGTTGTTTTATCTACATCAATAGTTTCACCATTATCATTTAAAACTGCAAGTCCTCTACAATAAGCATCATAACTAGTCTCTTCAACAGGAAAAAAGCTAGAGCCCATTGGAGGTTCTGGTACACCTGGTGGACTATATACCACTCCTCCCCATTCGACATTAGTAGCAAAGCTAGTCAAGTCAGTGAAAATCCCTTGAGGCCAAAAACCAATTTGAATATGATTTTCTTCAAGGAAAAGCCACCAGTTTCCATTCACCAGATCCTAATTTTATTGTGAAGAAAGAAATGTCTAAATTAGTTTTCTTTTTTAAATTTCAATACTAATTCTAGAAAAGAATAATTAAACGTACCCGACCGATGGACATTGTGTCTTCCATTGAAGTTTTATCTCCACGATGTGAAACTTGATCGTATACCATATCAACCGGTATCTCAGTGTTTACTATAACAAAACCAGGACATAGTGTATTGAAACAGTGTTTGTTACCCCCCTACAAAATATACAAAATTGTGTCATATATATGCTATGCAAATTGAGGCATTAGATAAACAGAAAGATTATTAGTTACACAATATTAAAATATAAATCATCGAAGTAACTGAGATAACTTACTTGAAAATGTATAAAGAGCCTAGTTTTGTTTTCTCCATACAGTGTTGGGTCCACCTGTAGCATGTAATAGAGAAATCGTGATGATTGAGAAACTTATTGAAAGTGATTTAATACCTTTTTGGCGTTTCTCATACGATGCCCGATAACTACATTGGGGTCGGATTTAATTTAGACTTACACCGAAAATTAAAGTCTCATAAAGGAGTAAAATGCTTTCTAATAAAAGAGTACGTGCCATTTCATCACTAATCCTTGTTGGTGTGATTTAACAACTTGCATCCAGAGTACAATATAGTTATTTCCTATCCTTCACCTTATTCCATTTCTTCCCTTATCCCACTTTTAGCAACTAAAAGAAAATACTCCCTTCACAATAAATGACTAATTTATTTTTTTATTTTGGTTCAAAATAAGTGTCCATTTATATAATCAAGAAAAAATTTAATTTGTTTTTTCAAAATTACCCTTATGTACATATCCCTAAAAAAGTCATTTACTCCTCACATTTGAGAAGAGAAGTAAGTACTACTATAACTACGGCGCAACATTTAATGAAGGGTAGTTTAGTCACACTAACTATTTTCGTCTAGAATTTAGTATTTCCTTAATGGGTATGTCCAAAGCGAATTGGTCACTTATTATGGACCAGAGGGAGTATTCATTAACTATTTTTTGTATTAACAAGTTGTTGAACTTACTCTCCAACCAACTTGCATAGTATCTGATCCTTTTTGAATTTTCAATCGGCATGCACTGTGTTGTTGATCTTTAACAAGAGGATTCCATATACTAGCTGCCATTTGAGCTCCCGCAAACTTATTATTTGGATTATTTTCAGTCCGAACTATAGCAACCTGTATGTAGCAAATGAAATTTTGTCAACTCATGACAAAAGTATATCTAACATGTATATTAGTTTTGGCTTTTTTTTATTTGTTTCGACGGTCTAAAATAATTAGAAACGGTAACCCATATATACGAAATATATACCGTCATATATAGATGTGTGTTAGATGTATATTATATACTAAATATACAATATTTATACATTGCCGACTATTATATTGGGTGCGGCCCAAAAATATAACTATCCCTTGTTTTTATTTATTTTATCTTTGAGTAAATAATAGTAAAATCTATATTGTATAGCCGCCTCCGAAATAATATCCGAAAAATATATATTTTGTAAATTAATATATAGTATACACATTTTATATCAATGTATGTGTGTGTATATATATACACACACATTTATATAATTGACAAGCAGTATTAATTATTTTCGACTTACCAGCTAAATATATTAAAAGCGCTAAATATTAAGGGCTTGCCCGGAAAAAGTGGAAAAAGGATTTGCCTACTAGTATAAGAAAATCAAATTGTGGAATTTGCATATTTAACCGTTTTTATGCCATGTAAAAGCTAAATATAAAAAAGGCAAAAGGAAAAACCTGCGAAGCAAAATTCAATATTTAATAATTAAAAAGTCTTTTAGGGTATTATTTCAAAAATAAATTCAATTAAAAGACAAAACAAACAACAATCTAGAAAATGAGAAGATGAATGTTTATATTCGTGTACCTTGTATCCTTGTGAAGATCCGTACATTCCTTTTGGCTCACTATTGTTATTAGTCTGTGCAGAGGCAATAAATATATATAGATATGAGATTTTCGAAATTATGAAAAACTAAACATGTTTATTCTTTATACACGAACTTTTCAATATTTCTTATTGTAAATTTGAGTTCTTAGCCTGTTATATTCTATGTAAATGGCGGTAAGAAGATGTCTTTCACGGCTCGAACTCATGACCTTTTGGTCATATGACTATAAATTTACCAGTTACGCCAAGACACTCCTTCTATTTAAATGGAATTATGGATTTTATTTTTTGGAAGTGAGTTATTCTAGCTAAAGTAGTAAATTGGTGTATCATTATCTTACCGCAACCAATTGAACATCAAATGTGACATCCTCTGGCGGTGGCATATGTGTTTGTCTGATAAGATCATCTTTTGTAATTCTTTTAATTGGGACTGTTCCAGAAGGACAACCTTTTCCATTTAACCATAATTTCGACGACTGATTAGTTGATGATGTAACTAAATTTTGCTTTGTCCTCGATAAAATAGGTTTCATCTGTCCATCCAAAATAAAACTTGAATTATGCATCACAAATATTGTATCACTAATAGAAAGCTCAATATAAGACGGACGGGTAAGAGACATGCCTGAGGATGAAAGTTGTGATTCTTCAATAACGGATGATCAAATGCAGGTTGTTTATAAAAATCCACACAATCATATGTATCACCGTATATAGTCTGTGAACCAAAAACTCATAAATAAGTAATACTGGTTACACAATATCTTGCAATTTAATTTGTAACTTTTGAATACATACAAATTTAACACCTAGCAAAATGATATCGCGATAGAACGATTACATACTCCATTTGTCTCGTGATTAATCCATATTTGAATTCAAGGTAAATATTTATTCACAATCGGTGGTTACATTAACCCAAAAATTACATGAAACATATATTCATAAATATGGTTATTACTAAATTCTAGTTAATTAATATACAGTTGCATTTTAATATATAAAAAATATTTACATAGATATATTTAATCTACCGAAATTATCTTCACAGACAAAGATGAACGAATGGAAGATATTCTCTTTTTCCTGCAACACAAATATAATAATCACTCAAGAGAATTATAAGCACAAGAATTTTCAAAGATATACCTTAATTGTTTTGACCGCCGGTTTGTTCAAGAGTTTAAGTTGCTTCTCCATCTCTAGATCTTCTGATTGGGATAATTTTGTTTCTCCTTGAATTCCATTGTAACTTAGAAGAAAATATAACGCCAGTAAAAATCGTTCAAAAATTCTTTGATGCATCAACATTGCCTGAATTCATAAATTCATTTTATAGGTAGGAATGTGTAAGTATATGTATCTATATACCAAACTAATGTTTAAGCTACCAAATTAATTTATTTACATACATAAAATGAAATCACTTAACCGAGGGCTAACTTGTTTTCATTTTTATATGGATGAAAGTAAAAAATCATGTAAAACTATTGTTTAAGAAACCAAATTAATCGACATAAAATGAAAGCATTAAACCTGGGACTAACTTGATTTACTAGATGTATGAGAGATGAAGTATATGAGCAAATATCAACTTTGCTAGTATTATGAAATTGTTTTATATAGTGAAGTAACGAGTTTAAAATGGAAAATTATCCAAGGTTATTATCACTAATGTAATTTTCTAAAACGGGATTAACAGAATCCATAAAAAGATTTTCTGTGAGTCAATGTTGACTGCTCACATAAAAAGATTTTCTGTAACTTAGTTCTTTTCCAATTATATAGGAATACTCATTTAATTATTTTCCTTAATATGTAAGAATACTTATTAATTTATTTTTCTAATATTTAGGACTACAAAATCAACTAAATTTAATATATTACATTGTTCATTTTTTGGATTAGGTAAAAAAAATTAATATTTAGAAATACAAAAATATTAATATATTATTTTATTTAAATTTATACACTTAAATTATATATAAATGGCAAGAAAATGAAAGAATTAAAAATACTAACCAAATAGGACGTAACCACTTGGTATTTAGAAGTTTATCCCTTTGGACATATACAAAGAATTCAATAAAAAAGAAAGAGGACGTACGGCGTTCTTGGAAGATGACGGAGTAGCTTTTTTTTTTATATATTTAGATTTAAGTGAAACTCTTTTATATACTAAAATACTTTAAATATACAAAACTATTTCCCACTCGTTTGATTTTCTTACAATATGACAAAAGAATTTTTATTCTATTGTGACGACCCGGCCAGTCGTCTCATGAGTTATCGTTCCGTTTCCCCCATTTCTGCTTCTTTATGCTTCGTTATCCGTGTTTTATGGTATCGGATTGGTCGGATCGAGTCCGGAATGATTTTGGTAAGGTTTGAGACACCTAGTCTCTTTTAAGGAAGTTTGGAAAAGTCAACAGGATATTGACTTATGTGTTAGAGGGCTCGGATGCGAGTTCCGATGGTTCGGTTAGCTTCGGGAGGTGATTTATGGCTTAGGAGTGTGATCAGAATGGGTTTTGGAGGATTGGAGTAGTTTTAGGCTTGAATTAGCGAAGTTGATATTTTGGCGATTCCGGTTGATAGGCGAGATTTTGATATAGGGGTCGGAATAGAATTCCGAGAGTTGCAGTAGCTCCGTCGTGTCATTTGGGATGTGTGTGTAAAATTTCAGGTCATTCGGACGCGGTTTGGTTAGGTTTTTGATCAAAAGCGGAATTTGGAGGATTTTAGAAATTTAAGCTTGAATCCGAGGTGTTTTGGTTGATTTGATGATTGGAACAAGTTTGAATAAGGTATTCGGTTTATGTTTGTGCTTTTGGTTGAGGTCCCGGGGAGCTCGGGGTAATTTCGGATGGTTAACGGAGAAGTTGGAATTTTGTTGTAGCAGCTGAATTTGCTGCTTTTGGTATTTTCGCACGTGCGGTCCCCAGGTGATCTATCGCAGAAGCGAAAAAGGACCAGATGAGCAGAGACGCAGATGCGTAAGTTGGGTCGCAGATGCGATGTAGGCTGCGTAAGTGAATTCCGCAGAAGCGGAGGATTTGACCGCATATGCAGTACAGCTGAAGCGGATTTTGGACCGCAGATGCGGGTATCCCTGGGCAGAATGTATATAAGGATTTCTTCGCGATTTTTGAAGGTTTTCACCATTTTTGAACACGGATTCGGGAGCTTTGGGCGATTTTGTAGAGAGAAATCAAGGAGACTTCGTTAAGGTAAAGATTTTGGACCTAAAACACATTTTTATGGTAGTATTTCATGGGTTAAGGCTGTAATTAAAAGAGTTAAAGGGCTAAAAATGGAGGATTAAGGCTTGAGTTTAAGAGACCTTTAAAGGAGGATTTGAGGGGTCATTTGGACTCCGATTTTAATGTTCTTGATATGTATAGACTCGTGGGGAGATGAAGAATCTATTGATGTAAAAATTTCTGAATTTTGAGATGTGGGCCCGGGGATCGGGTTTTGATAATTTCGAATTTTGTGCCTTTTATTGATTGTTTTCGCTTGGGCTTCGTTTCCTTAGCATATTTTGACATTCTCGTTCTGATTTTGGGTAGATTCGACACGCGTGGAGGCCGATTTGAGGGGAAAAGGCATCGCGAGCTAGAGATTTAGCCGGTTCGAGGTGAATAATAATTGTAAATAATGCTCTGAGGGTTTGAAACCCCGAATTACACATCGTAGTGCTATGTTGAGGCGAGGCACACACTTGATGACGAGCGTGGGGTCGTGCACTATTGAGGATGTGACTTGGTACGTCTCGCTTGATGATTTTACCGCGTATTTGACTGAAAACTAATTGCTATCATCATTATTTGGGCTGAATATCATATTTGGGCTTCGTGCCAACTATTTGAACCCTTCGGGGATTTTTATTACTATTTCCTCACTGTTTTGACTTTATACTTGAACTCAGTCATGTTAATGTCCACTGTTTTTCTACTCAACCATGTTTACTCAGTTTTAAGACTTAAATGATATTTTAAATGATGTTTGGGCTGAGAAACACTGTTTTACTATTACCCGAGAGGCTTGTGATGATTTTTGATTGAGTAAGGCCGGAGGCCTACATTGTGAGGAAACACTGATACTGATTTGACGCCGAGGGCCTGAGATATGTACGCTACGAGGTGACTTAATTGATATGAGGCCGAGGGCCTAGATTTGATGCCATGAGATGGCTTGTTATTGCGCTCGGGCCGTAAAGGGCCCCTCGAGGAGTCTGCATACCCCCAGTGAGCACGGGTACCCATTGTGATGTGAGATTGAGCCCGAGGAGGTGGTATTGTTTTGAGACGTTGTCCGAGGGGCGGATTTGTTGATACAGTGTCCGAGGGGCGAACTTCTATTTGTTTTCTTTACATTAATTACCTGTCAATTACTTGTTTACTTGTTGAAAAAGGATTTTTACTTGATTTTCACTGGTTTACTGTTTTTAAATAATTTTACTGCTTCATTATAGAATGCCTTGTGCCCTACGTGTTTTCTTACTTTCAGTCATTATTTACATTTGTTACTCACTGAGTTGGAGTACTCACTTTACTCCCTGCACGCCGTGTGCAGATTCAGGCGTAGCTGGTCCCGCTCCCGAGTGCTGATTCATTCCAGCTTCAAACTGATTTTCGAGGAGTCTTTAGGTAGCTGTTGGCTTTCGCAGCCTGGAGCTCCTCCCTATCTATTTCCTTTATGTTCTTAGTTCAGTATTTAAAACTCTGTAGTTACATTTGAGGATTCAGTATTGTTAGATGCTCGTAACTTGTGACACCCCAGTTAGGGCTGTGTCGGATTGTATTTCTGCTATTTATTATCAATAAAATCATGTTTTAGACTGTTTTTATATTGTTTAACTGCTTTAACAAGTGAATTGGGTCTAGTTGGTTGGCCTTGTCTTCACGAGAGGCGCCATCACGACCGGGTTCGGGTTTAGAGTCGTGCATCTGTCTCGACCCAAAATCTAACCATGGTCGTGATGGTGCCTATCGTGTTATAAGGCAAGCCTACTTCCCAAAATATTACTACTAAATCGATTATACGAAATTAATAAAATATTTCAACATTTAAATTTTTCATAAGTTAAATCAACTCTAAATATAATATAGAAAAATACGGAAACGAGTCCCAAACATGGGGGTGTCACTAAGTCATGAGCGTCTAAAACTGTGAACTAAGAAATATAACTGTCTAACTGTCCAAAATAAGAAATGACAAAAGGACTAACAAGGTCCTGCGGAGACTAGCAGCTACCTTGCAATCTCCACAAATAGCCGGCCTGAACTCAACGATCGCCGCACTCTAACTCACCTGGATCTGCACATAAAGTGTAGGGTGTAGTATGAGTACAACCACCTCAGTAGTAACAGAAATAAATAAGGAACTGAGCAGTAGTGACGAGCTAAGTAAAACAGTCCAATTATTTATTTTCACAATTTTAAAAAAATAAACATGAATAAACAAGTAAATTTCAAGTTGACAAATTTTTTAGTTTAAATAGATATATTTCAATAAAAAAGACCACCGATGATGAAAGAAATTAGAAATAAAGTCAAATCAATTATCTATATTATATTAAAAGCACGAAGGCCCTAAGCGAAATATCGTTCGTCTTATTTACCCTCTAAAATAGAGTTCACACTTGACAAAATAGTCATTTTATTATTTTTCTTTATATAGTATTAATCATTCAATTTACTTTCCTAATATTTAAAAATAGTCATTTAATTACTTTCTTATTTAGGACCTTGATTTAGAAAAGTGAAAAATACATTCCTAAAATTCCTACCATAAGTAAATGAGAAAAGTACGTTTTAGAGAAGGAATTAAAATATATTCGATTCCTAAAATCTTAAGTTAATTAAAAGAAAATATATATTTCAAGAAGGAATCAAATTATTTTAAATTCTATTCCTATGCATAAATAGAATAGGACAATACATTAAAAGGAAACTCTTAGCTACTTTTTTTTTGAGCAATTTTTCGGCAACTTTGTCAAACAAAAAGTAGAATCCTTTATTCCTTTTAAAAAAAAACTTTTCTATTTACATGCTAAATTTTGAATGTTATATATTTACTTTGAATATATATAATTATGTAATCCATAAATATAATTATTTAGGAAGGGATTGGGTGGAATGAGTTCTTTTGGTGTGTTCCTACTTTCTCCTGTGGTGCATAAGTTAGAGTTAAATAAAAATCTTTGAGATAAGAAGAAACATAAGACTCAAAAAAGGGGATTAAATTAAGAGTGTGTGACTGACGACCTACGAAGATGACTGAAATACAGATCGGTTTACCTAAATTATAGGAGTGTATAGGGTATATGCAGAATAAATTTGTTCCTTTTGTATATATTTTATTGATTAACATGATAGACACGTGCAACGCACGTACACTAAAAACTAGTAATATAGTATGCACAAAGCCCCTTAGTGAAATGTCGTCCGATTTTTTTACCCTTTAAAAATAGAGTTTACCTTGGATAAAATAGTAATTTAGTTATTTTGCCAATATGTAGGAATACTCATTTAATTATTTTCCTTATATGTAGGAATATTCATTTAATTCTTTTTCTAATATTTATGACTACAAAATCAACTAAATTTTATGTATTACATTCTTCCTTTTTTGGATTACGTAGAAAATTTTAATATTTAAAAATATAAAAATATTAATATTTTATTTTATATAAATTTATACACTTAAATTATATATAAATGTCAAGAAAATAAAAGAATTAAAAATACTAACCAAATAGGAGGTATCCACTTGGTATTTAGAAGTTTATCCCTTTTGACAGATGCAAAGAATTCAATAAAAAAGAAAGAGGACGTACGACGTTCTTGGAAGATGACGGAGTAGCTTTTTTTTATGTTTTGATTTAGGTGAAACTCTTTTATATACTAAAATACTTTAAAATATACAAAACTATTTCTCACTCATTTGATTTTCTTACAATTTGACAAAAGAATTTTTATTCGATAAAATATAGTTATAATCTAATATTTAAAATTTGGTATGAGATAATATTAATAATTTAAATCAGTAAAATATAATTTAAATCTTTTTTGCTGAAAATAAATAATTAAGTATTTGGAATAGCTAATTAGCAAACAAAAAATTAATTTCTTTATTTTTCAAATTCATCATACAAGTAAAGCTATCATCAGGTTGACAAATTTTTTAGTTTAAATAGATATATTTCAATAGAAAAGACCACCGATAATGAAAGAAATTAGAAATAAAGTCCAATCAATTATAATATAGTATGCACGAAACTTCTTAGCGAAATATCGTTGACTTTTTCCCCCTTTAAAAATAGAGTTTACCTTTGATAAAATAATAATTTAGTTAATTTCCTAATATGTAGGAATACTCATTTAATTATTTTCCTTATATGTAGGAATATCATTTAATTATTTTCTAATATTTAGGACTACAAAATCAACTAAATTTTATATATTACATTCTTCCTTTTTTGGATTATGCAGAATAATTTAATATTTAGAAATACAAAAATATTAATATATTATTTTATTTAAATTTATACACTTAAATTATATATAAATGGCAAGAAAATGAAAGAATTAAAAATACTAACCAAATAGGACGTAACCACTTGGTATTTAGAAGTTTATCCCTTTGGACAGATAAAAAGAATTCAATAAAAAAGAAAGAGGAAGTATGACGTTCTTGGAAGATGACGGAGTAGCTTTTTTTATGTTTTAATTTAGGTGAAACTCTTTTATATACTAAAATACTTTAAAATATACAAAACTATTTTCCACTCATTTGATTTTCTTACAATTTGACAAAAGAATTTTTATTCGATAAAATATAGTTATAATCTAATATTTAAAATTTGGTATGAGATAATATTAAGAATTTAAATCAAGAAAATATAATTGGTAACGATCCGACTGGTCGTTTTGAGCTCTAGCGCGTCGTTCAACAGTTTGAGACCATGAGCAGCTTCACTTCAGGTATTATTATGACTTGTGCGCACGGTCGGAATTGAATTCCGGGAAGTTCGGAGTTGATTTGGAAAGAGAATTCTCATTTAGGAAGCTTTAAGTTGAAAAATTAACTAAGATTGGATTTCTGAGTAAACGACCTCGGAATCGGATTTCGAAGGTTCCAGCAGGTTCGTATGATGATTTCGGACTTGGGCGTATGTCCGGATCGGGTTTTGGAAGACCCAGGAACGTTCTGGCGCCTATTGTGGAAGTTAGCATTTTGGAGGAATTTCATAAGTTTGGGTTGAAGTGCATTTCAGGGTTATCGATATCCGTTTGGGATTTCGAGTATGAGAATAGCTTCGTATGGTGATTCTGGAGTTGGGAGCGCGATCGGAAGTGCACTCGGAGGTTCGTAGGTCATTTTGGAGTCATTTGGCTAAAAATAGAAATTTGAAGGTTTTTGAGAAGTTTGACCGGAAGTGGACTTTTTGATATCGGGGTCGGAATCCAATTCTGGAAGTTGGAATATGTCCGTAATGTCAAATATGACTTGTGTTTTGAGGTCAATCGGACGTGAATTGATAGGTTTTGACATCGAATGTAGAAGTTTGAAGTTCTAAAGTTCATTAAGCTTGAATTGGGGTGCGATTCATGATTTCGATATTGTTTGATGTGATTTGAGGCCTCGAGCAGGTCCGTGTTAAGTTATGGGACTGGTTTCTGTGATTGGACGGGGTCAGGGGGGCCTCGGGTGTGTTTCGGGGTGGTTTCGGATCGAATTTGGATAAAAAGCTGCTGCTGATTGCTGGTATCTGGTTTCCTTCTTTGCGAACACGAAGGGAGTCCCGCGTTCGCGAAGAGGAAAGTGGGAGGCTGCTGGATTTGGCCTTTGCGAATGCGAAGTGGAAATCGTGAACGCGAAGGGGTGGGCTGAGTTGACTACGCGAACATGTATGGGAGATCGCGAACGCGTAGAAGGAAAGGGGGGAGCGGAGCCTGAGGCCGTTGGCCTATGCGAACGCGAGGCCTGGAGCGCAAACGCATAGGGTCCGGGGAGCTGGCCTTTGCGAACATGAGAGTCGGGCCGCGAACGCGATGAAGAAATTTTGGGGCTGAAGCAGGTTGTGCTTCACAAACGCGAGGGCATTTCCGCGTTCGCGAAGAAGGCAAGTGCTAGGCAGTGACTTGTTTTAAGACAGGATTTGGCCCATTTCTTTCATTTTTCTCTTGGCTTGGGCGATTCTTGGAAGATTTCAAGAGGGGGTGTCATCATTTAATGGCAAGGTAAGTTATCCCCACTTATTAGGAGTTAAATACATTGATTGTGTATGGATTTTAACATGGAAATTAATGAAAATTTGGGGTTTTTGAGGAAGACTTAGAAAATTGATATTTTTGGATTTTGACCACGATTTTGGGTATGAAATTAAGAGAAAATCATATATTTGAGTTCGTGAGTTCATGGGTAAACTTTATCTTCGAGAAACTTCGAAATCCGGGCACATGGGCCCGAGGGCAATTTTGTCAACTTTTCGATCGGGGTTAGGAATTGTTAAAAATTGGATTGTAGTGAGTAATTGAATATGTATCAATGGATTTGCATAATTATTGGATAGTTTGGATCATTGTGCATCGATTCGATTCTTCGGAAGAGCGTGGAATGCCGGTTATGGATCTTCAGAGCGAAGTGAGTCTCCTTTCTAACCTTGTAAGAGAGAATTGTCCCCATAGGTGAAATAATTGGTTATGTGATCCTATTTGTGGGGGATATGTACGTACGAGGTGACGAGAGTCCGTGCGTAGATACTATTATGTGTAAGTCCGGGTAGTCTAGGACCCAAAAATATGCTATACCTGGAATATCTGTAATCTTGTTGGTAGTTGAATTGGGTAAATCTTATCGAATTAGTAAATGAATTTATAAAAGGGATTAAACTTCATTTTCTTAAATCGCTAAAAGAGAATTGAATTTTATTTGGATAGACATTCGCCGATAAATTCTTAATTTGCTGTTTGAGCATGTATTTCTATGTGTACCTGCGTCGCATGTATGATTCGTGAGCAGGGTGTTTGTTTATTTATGTTGACCGCATCACATGTATGATTCGCGAGCGGGGTAATAGATGCATCTATGGTTCGCACCGTTCGACCCTCGGCAATGCACATTTTATATTTATGTTGGATCGGGCCGTACGACCTCGGCATGATATGCGCATGCTTGTATTGCTTGCCTGAGAATTTTAAATATTGATAAGTGCCCTTCCTAGCCAGAGATAAATTGATAAAGATAATGAAAAGTAAATCTTTCGAAATCCTTATTATTTGAGAAGTTGTTTACCTGCTTTACGGTTTTATGAGTTAAATTTTGGCTTTATGAAATCTATGAATTTCTCACACTTTTACTATATTATCATTGGACCATTAGTAAGTGTCGAAGTCGACCTCTCGTCTCTACTTCTTCGAGATTAGACGGGATACTCATTGGGTACACGTTGTTTTCGTACTCATACTATACTTGCTATGCATTTTTGTTGCACAGGTTCATATGTGGCTAGTGTCTTAGTGACATAGCGGCATGGTTGATACGGAGACTTAGGTGAGCTGCATTTATCGAGACGACCCGTAGCCAGCAGAGTCCCTTTCAGAGTATTTTACTATGCTTTTCATTTCTGTCCACTTTGTATTCCGGACAGTTACTGTATTTTATTTCATTCCCTAGTAAATGCTCATGCACTTGTGACACCTTGTTCTGGGATGATTATGAGGTATTTTGTATTAACTTCTTAACATTCATATTTGATTTGAAACGATTATCTTTTACTGGTAAAATTGAAGGAAAATCATAGTTTTCAAAATTATTAAAACGAGAATTTAATTAAGTATTTTGGTTGGCTTGCCTGACAGCAGTTTCTGGCGCCATCACGATCCTTAGTGGATTTTGGGTCGTGACAACATGGTATTAGAGCACTAGGTTCCCTTAGGTATCACGAGTCATGAGCGAGTCTAGTAGAGTCTTATGGATCGATATGGGACATCTGTACTTATCTTCGAGAGGCTACAGGGCTGTTAGGAGCACTTCCCTTCTTGATTCCTTATCATGCGTTGATTCCTTGGGGCTTATGCCCTTGTTTCCTTCCTACTCAACCTTACGCGACGCGGATCGCTTTTTAAAAATCGAGAATTAAGGAATTGTAATGGTACTACGGACGTGGTGCGAGATGTTTCTCCCGGTATAGATGATTGGGCTATTGTTGTCACTTTGCGGAAGGATATTTCTATCATTTCGGCTCGGTAGTTGTGCTTCTAATAGCTTAGAGGCCATGCACAGGTTGCTATGATGCTCACGATTGGTTATCGCACAATAATGACTTGATAGTAGGATACTTGCCTATGTGTTGGGGTAGTGAATGATTTGAAAGGAAGCCTCTACTCAGTGCACAATTCAGAGATCTAATATTTCATTTCCGGTAGAGGAAAAGCAATTAGCCTAGGGACGTCCAGATTTGGAGTGATGGAGTAACAAGACTTGGTGATTTCAAGCGTGATGGGATTTTCATCTACGATGTGGTGTCGTCGTCCTTGATTGAATGCGTTAAGTTCACCAGTGTTATGGTATTCTGCAATTCTCCTTTGGGGTAAGATATTGTGAAATAATATTGGAGAAATGACTGTTAGATATCGCTGGGTACAGTGGTTCTGGATTGAATCGGTGTTTCTAATGCTAACGGCTCGAGAAAAATGATCTTCGGAGAGGTTTAAAGTTAGTAGTGATTTGTAGGTTCAAGTGTTACGAAGATAGATTTTATTTAAGGCAACAACTGAGCGGCAAAGGATGAGGAAGGACATGTGGGAGTGTCAGACAATGGTTAAAATTTCTAGCAGTCCAAGTATAAAAGGTCGAGTAATCGATTAAAGGGGTGAGTTCCGCTAAAGTGAGAGAGTGGCGGAGTTGCGTAGGGGCTTGGTAGTAGGATGGCCACGCACCTTGAGGAGAGTTTGGAATGATTTGGGAACTTAAGAGATTGGTGATTGGGGCCTACAAATTTAATTTGGAGCGTGTGCTATTATGCGGCAGGAGATTTGATATAACGAAAATGAGCTGCTTGAAATGAAGAAGGATACGACATAACTTTGAATTGGAAGGATCTTGTCGCACATCTAATTGATGTCCACGAGGGGTGAATGTACTTGTGCAACTAGAGAGTGAGATCAGACTCAGGATGTGTTATTGATGTCGTAGTGATTGTACCCCGTGCAACAACGTTGTAAGATGTCGGAAAGTGATTTCCATAGGTGGGTTATTCCCTATGAGCAGGCTATCGGTCGCATGGTTGGTGAAGATTTTGCGGAGGATTTTACTGGCCATTCCGGTAAGAGGTCGAATATGTGAATATTGATGGAAATTCAGGGTGTTCATGAAGTGCTAATGGAAGGATTTCGAGGAATCTAGCGGTATAATTTCGTAAGGTCATGACAGTAAGAAATAAAGAATCTTGGTTGGTTTCAGAGATGTGTAATAGTGGCTTCAAGCTAAGTGGGAGAGTCCCACAACCTACGGTTGGATTGCATGGTCGTCTATTTGTAAGGTTTAAGATTACCAGCATATTGGTGAGTTATTTCAGCTAAGGGAAAGAACATAAGTAGTAATTTGAGTGAAGGAATTGTTAAATGTGTGCTATAGTTGGCCTTATTGGCTCATGTTCGGGCTTTGGGAAGATTCGGGATTTATGCTTCATACAGAGGTGATTTACAAGGGAAGTGATTCATTTGGGTTCTTCGTGGAGATGGGTGTTCATGTGAATAACGGTCCTAGTGGATTCAAAGGTTAAAGTGTGGTGCCTAAGGATTTCGAGTCCATAATTATTGTTAAGAATTGAGCTTTTATAGAAGATTATGATAAGAGGCTCGAAATGTTCTATGATATTTTCAACTTGCAGTGTAACATTTGGAGGAAAATGAGAAAAAGACTTCGGATTCGTAGAGGAATTATCAGAATGTGTGTATCAGTTGAAAATGCGAATGTGCGTGTAAGGAGGGTGTTAACGGTTCATGGGTTTGAAGACAATATGGTCTCGTGGAATGGGGTTACTCAAGATGAGTGCGGATTTAGGTTGGTGATGTAAGGTTTGGAGCTATTATTATCTCTAAGGCAAGTTAAGGATGAATTAGAAGAAGTTAGATTATTTAGCCATGGTTGAATTAGCATAATGGTGGCAGTGATCAGTTCCTTCAGCGTGATTAAGTTATGCATGTGATTTGTGGCGGTACGTGCGAGGCTTGACGACCGCGGTAATTGATTTTATTTGGAAGTATTCAAGTATTATGGCCTTGTTATGTGTAGGCGGATCCCAGAAGGGTCATGGTGGTTTAGACCACTACTTGAGGATTTGAATGTTCTACGGTTATGAGAATTCACTCGCATGTAGCTATAGTTCTCTTGGAATGAGTTAAGTAAAAAGTTTCTATGTGATGAAGTGTTTACCCTAATAGTGGTTCAGGAGTTATAATGAAATTTTTGTACTATCGCATATTGGCTTGTTAGGTGCAGTGAGTGGTATGAAATTTGAAAGTGAGGATCAAGGTTGCGGTTCGGTGTTTGAGGAGGATGTCACGAGCTCGGATGAGCAAGAAGGAGAATTGGATATTTGGAGTAAGTTGTTATTGTCTCAGCGTCACCTAAGATCGGCATTTTATGTTGGAGGCTTTGCATCTTGGTTACGGATTCTTGATATGCTTTACAACATTAGTGTGATCGGTGGTATAGATGTGCAGACTTTTCATCTAGTGCGGAAGGTCGTGGGAGCGTATCACACGGGAAGATTGTATAAGTGTGACATGTAGTCACTTGATTGATTAAAGATTTAAACCAAGTGTGAAGATCGTGGTAATATCACTAATTTGAGAATTTATGCCTGGAGGGCACTCGACTTATTGGGTTGTGGACCGTGGAGTATTTCCCCGGTTATGATGGTAGTTCTCGTGTGTTATGAGAAAAAGGTATTTATTATGAACCTTCGAAAGGTTATTTGTTACAACCCATATCTACATGTGTTAGTTCATGCCATATATTAGTTAATATAAATCCAAGAAGGAATTATCTTTGAGATGATAAGAAGTTAATCATATTGGTCTTAAGTGATACAAGAGTGTATAAGGGTGATTAACAAGTATTAGAAGTTAAACGAATCAAGGATGTTGTAACTCATAATTTCAGGTAAATCTAGCGGTTCTTAATACACTCAAGAGGTCATGTATTAAGGTATTTTAATCATATAATATCCATATAATAAGTCTTGAAGTCAATCGAGTTATGAAACAAAAGTCGACAAAAGTTGTCGCAACTTAGGTTCATAATTTTACTTAAACATTAGGTCAAATGTTTCTAATCTTTTCTCCTAATTTACAAGGAATTACGGGGTGATCTACTAACCAAATTAAGTATCAATGAGTCTAGTTTCTAACGCATTAAACCGTTCATCGATACGATCTCGGAGTAGAGATATATTCGCGTTTTCGCAAGACTGCGCCGAGCACCTCTCTATGGGGCCCACTAAGGCAGTTTAAGATATTTGGACCTATATAGGATGCCTCCAACCCATTTTAAGTCATTTCTTTTCACTATTTTCAGACCTTAAAACCCTAGGAACATCCTCTCAAGGTTCTCTCAAGATTCAAGACCCAAAAAAAGGGCAAACAACACAAATCAAGTGTCGGGAATTCCGTG
Source organism: Nicotiana tabacum (assembly GCF_000715075.1). NCBI lineage: Eukaryota > Viridiplantae > Streptophyta > Magnoliopsida > Solanales > Solanaceae > Nicotiana > Nicotiana tabacum. The sequence goes on from NC_134080.1 coordinate 10,418,151, forward strand.
GCGCTAGTAAGTCTCTTGTTCTTCTTGTTGTTGCTCATTTTTGTGTTGTTCCAGCTCGTGTGAGAGGTTGTTTTAAAGGGTTTATGTTCTTTAAATACTCCCTCATGTTCTTAATATCAATCCTAGGTGATTTCAAGCCTTCTAAAGTGATTCTAGTGCCGAAAAACACTAATTGATCGCTAGTTTCGCTTTCTTGTTGTTGTGGCAGCATTGGAGGGATATTTCATGGAATTTTAAGGTCAAATTGGAGTTGTTCTTTCTGTATAAAGGTAAGAAACCTCTTACTCTATATGTATTTAAGATTATCCAAGTTGCGGCTAAGCCATTGAAGCTAGAACTTGTGAAATATATATCGAAAGGCTTGGTAGTAATGTTATTGTTTTGTGGACTGTTTTGCATTGCTGTTGGGCTGCGTATTTTACTACTATTTTGTGGAGTTTTGGAGGAGGAAGGGTGTGGAGAAACACCATATATATGTAGGGTTGTGGGCTAATAGTTATTCGTAATATTTCCGGGTCGTTTGACACGACTACGGTGGTCGTCGTATGTATGAAGTGATTAGGCTGTGCGTGGACTATTTTGGGAAGCTCAATATGTTTATTATTGATATTGTTTGGGCTGTTTGGTGATTGTTTTGAATGGTGTGAAGTCATATATATAGGGGAGGTGCTGTCCGTTTCATCGTAAAATAGGTTGTGGTCGATACATAATAGTTATGACGCTTAAATGATAACGATAGTATCGTTTCTCTTATTGTAGACTAAGGAGTTTTGACAATTGCATAGCTTGAGATTGGGGCAGTATATACAAGGTATGTGAGGCTATCCCTTTTCTTATTTTGCACGAATCCAATTGTACATAATGTAATGAACGAGCTTCCAAAGATATCTACTCTTAGAAGCTAGCAGTACTTACATTGCTTTCCCTCTTATGGAACGATTGATGTTAATGTTGCTTCTCTTATTCTTATGTTATCAATGTTGTTGGTACTTCCTGATTCTTATGAGGTTCGTAATGAAGAGTTAGTCCTAATAACGTGTACAGAGGATACCGACCTTACGTCACTCCGAAAGGTTTAGAATGTGATTCCATGAGTCGAGCATGCATTATATATATGTATCTATTTTACTCTACCGAGCCACGCTATAGTCGGTCGGGTACGGCACCTATTGTGCAACCACTGATTAGTTGGGTTTTACCGAGCTCCACGTGGCCGGGTACGATTCTACCGAGCCTTATGATGGTCGGGTATGTTTTTTACCGAGCCTACTATGGCCGAGTACGATATGATGATGCCCACAGAGGCGAATGTTTTAAAGGTTTATGTATTTATACATATGTATCATGCATTTCATGTCAGTATCCCTCAGAGGTACTAAGATGTTACAGGTTGTATATTCTCTATCCTTGCTTACATTACTGATCGTATTTATGGTTCCCTGCCTTACATACTCAGTACTTTATTCGTACTGACGTCCTTTTATTTGTGGATGCTGCATGTCGTGCTGCAGGTCCTGATAGACAGGCAGGTGCAGCTCCCCCACCATAGTAGGCTGTCCAGTTCAGCGGTGATTGGCGAGATCCCTTCTCCGGACTTGCCTTGGTCTTGGTATGCATTTTTGTTATAGACATTATGGGTAGTTCGGGGCCCTGTTCCGGCTATGTTGCAGCACTTATGTTCCTTTAGAGGCTCATAGACAGGTGTCGACTCATGTATAGTTTGGTATGCCTTGTCGGCTAGTTTTTGTTGTATAGTCTTTCATGGTAGCGTGGTAGCTCATACCTTATATATAGTTTCTTGATTGTCTGGTCATCCCATATTATATATGTTCATGCCATCAGTTTTTATTGTTGGTTGTCCATGATCCATGTCTACCATTTATATTGATCTCGTCAGCCGTAAAAGATAATAATGAAGGTTAGATAAAATGTACGTTGGTGCTCGGCAAGTATGGTCGGGTGCTAGTCATGGCCCCCCCGTTTGGGTCGTGACAAACTTGGTATCAGAGCAAGTCTGTCCTAGGAGTTGTCTATGAGCCGTGTCTAGTAGAGTCTTGATTATGGATGTGTAGCGCGCCACATTTATAATCAGGAAGCTACATGACATCTAGGGTTGTTACCTTCTTCCTGAATCTAGATCGTGCGTAGAGTTGAGTCGTAAGTGTTTGTCTCTAATATTCACCTTGTTTTCTTTCAGTGATGCCTTCGACTAGGAAGCAAACGATTAGTAGACGGCTTGATACAGCAGCGGGAGAGGGTACCAGTCAGGTGCCCCAAGCCAGAGCAGGACAAAGTGAGGCTCAGAGTGAGATGCCCTCTCATACCTCATCTACTCCATCTCCTCCAGAGGATATTAGAAGGCACCCAGTGCTTCCAGTTCCTCCGTCTGGCACTACAGACCAGGATATGCGGAGTGCTTTGCAGTTGTTGACTAGCTTGGTAGCTGCTCAGGCTCAGAGGCAGAATACAGGTGCTGCTGATAAACCAGTTAGTACAAGAGTTCGTGATTTTATTAATTTAGACCCTCCAGTGTTTACCAGATCAGACCCAAGGAGGACCCACAGACTTTTATTGACCAGGTTCATCGTACACTGCGGGTTATGCATGTTAGTGATATAAAGGCAGTAGAGTTGGCTTTTTATCGGCTACGATATTTAGCGGTTCTTTGGTATGATAGTTGGGAGAGATCCAGGGGTCCGAACGCTCCTCCAGCTGTGTGGAAGGAATTTTCTGAGGCCTTTCTTCGTCACTACTTGCCAGTTGAGATACGACGAGCTAGAGCTGATAAGTTCTTGAACCTTAGACAAGGTAATATGAGTGTGCGAGAGTACAGTATGCAGTTTGATTCTTTGGCAAGGTATTCTCCCCATATGGTGGCCGAGATGAGTGATAGGGTGCATATGTTCGTGAATGGGTTGGGACCACATCTGATAAATGAGTGTACGATAGCCTCCTTGGTGGAGGGCATGGATATTTCCCGTATTCAAGCTTATGCCCAGACCCTAGAGGATCGTAAGCGCCAGCAGAGGGCAATTAGGGAGCAGGATAGGGGCCAGCATAAGAGGGCAAGATTTGCAGGGTATTCTGATGACTTCAGAGGCAGCGTCAGGCCACAGTTTTTGAGGAGTTCGACGCCACCTGTAGCTAGTGCTCATCCACAGTTTCAGAGGCTTCGATATGATCGATCCTATTCTAGTCCAGGTCAGAGTTCGCGGGCATCTGGCTCGCAACATCACAGTGATACTAGTCAGATGAGACCCCCAACACCACATTGTGATCAGTGCGGCAAGGCCCACTTTGGACTGTGCCGTCGAGGTTTTGATGCGTGCTATTCGTGCGGACAGCCTGGCCATATGATGCGGGATTGTCCTAGTATGGGAGGTGATGGTATGGCTCAGCCGACTGGATCTGTGTGTGGTTCTTCCTCATCAGTTCGACCTCCAGCACGAGGTTTTCAGCAGTCGACAGGTCGTGGTAGGGGTAGAGCTGCAGTGCCGAGTTCGAGTGGTGCTCAAAATCGAACCTATGCTCTAGTAGGTCGACAGGATCTTGAGTCATCTCCAGATGTTGTTACAGGTATATTGTCTATGTTTTCTTATGATGTATATGCGCTGATTGATCCGGGATCTACATTATCATATGTTACACCCTTTGTGGCTAATAAGTTTGGCATTGAACTTGAATTGATAAGTAAACCCCTTGCGGTATCTACTCCGATAGGTGATTCAGTGATTGCTAGAAGAGTATATAGAGGTTGCACTGTGATGATTTATAGTCGTCAAACCTCGGCAAATTTATTTGAGTTAGAAATGGTTAATTTTGATGTGATAATGAGAATGGACTGGTTGGCCTCATGCTATGCAAATGTTGACTGTCGTACGGAGATGGTTAGGTTTCAGTTTCCTAGTGAACCCATCATTGAATGGAAAGGGAACATTGCTACACCGAAAGGTAGGTTTATTTCCTATCTTAAGGCAAGGAAAATGATCTCAAAAGGTTACATTTATCATCTCGTTCGCGTTAGGGATGCGGAGGCAAAGCCGCCTACTCTACAATCAATCCCCGTGGTCAACAAATTTCTAGATGTTTTCCCAGATGAACTCCCAGGCCTTCCTCCTGAAAGGGAGATTGAGTTTAGCATTGATGTGTTGCCTGACACTCAACCGATCTCTATCCCTCCATACAGAATGGCCCCGGCAGAGTTGCGAGAGTTGAAGGTGCAGTTGAAGGACTTGCTGGATAAGGGCTTCATTAGGCCTAGCACTTCACCTTGGAGTGCGCCAGTCCTATTCGTGCGGAAGAAAGATGGGTCGTTACGGATGTGTATCGACTATCGACAGTTGAATAAGTTTACTATAAAGAACAAGTATCCACTTCCAAGAATTGATGACCTGTTTGACCAACTCCAGGGTGCCAAGTATTTCTCCAAGATTGATTTACGTTCAGGGTATCATCAGGTGAGGGTTAAGGAGAAGGATATTCCAAAGACGGCCTTCCGGACAAGATATGGGCACTTTGAGTTCTTGGTGATGTCGTTCGGGCTAACAAATGCCCCAACAGCTTTTATGGATCTCATGAATACTATATTCATGCCCTATCTTGATGTGTTCGTGATTGTATTCATTGATAACATTCTAGTGTATTCTCGTTTAGAGGCGGAACATGCGGGCCACTTGCGGGTAGTATTACAGATGCTTCAGGATCGTAAGTTATATGCTAAGCTCTCCAAATGTGAATTCTGGCTGAACTCAGTAGCATTCCTTGGCCATGTGATATTTGATGAGGGTATTAGTGTCGACACTCAGAAGATCGATGCAGTAAAGAATTGGCCGAGACCTACAACACCATCAGAAGTCCGCAGCTTCCTGACGCTAGCAGGATATTATAGGCGGTTTGTAGAAGGGTTTTCCTCTATATCATCACCATTGACTAAGTTAACACAGAAAGCTACCAAGTTCCAATGGTCTGATACTTGTGAACATAGTTTTCAGGAGTTGAAGAATCGATTGACATCTGCACCAGTGCTCACTCTCCCTGAAGGAACAGAAGGTTATGTGGTATATTGTGATACCTCAAGTATAGGTTTGGGGTGCGTATTGATGCAACGTGGGAAGGTGATTGCTTATGCATCAAGACAATTGAAGAAGCATGAAAAGAATTATCCAACCCATGATTTGGAATTGGCTGCAGTAATATATGCTTTGAAGATATGGCGGAACTACTTATACAACATCTATGTTGACATCTACACAGATCACAAGAGTTTACAATACATCTTCAAGCAGAAAGAGTTGAATTTGAGGCAGCGTAGGTGGCTTGAATTACTGAAAGACTACGACGTCGAGATATTGTATCATCCCGGTAAAGCCAATATTGTGGCAGATGCTCTCAGCCGTAAATCAATGGGAAGCTTAGTACATATTGAGGCAGGTAGATGGGGGTTGACTAAAGAGCTTCATCAGCTAGCCAATATGAGAATCAGATTGTTAGACTCTGATGACGGAGGTGTTACTGTACAGAATACATCAGAATCATCTTTGGTAGCCGAGGTAAAAGCACGACAATATGAAGATCCTATCTTAGTACGATTAAGAGAAAGCATTCAACAGTGTAAAAGTACGGCTTTTGAGATCGGAAAAGATGGGGCACTGAGATACCAGAGCCTATTGTGTGTGCCTAATGTGGCAGGGTTGCGAGAGCAGATTATGAATGATATTCATCAATCCCGATATTCCATCCATCCTGGCTCAACAAAGATGTATCATGATGTCAAGGAGCAGTATTGGTGGGATAACATGAAGAAGTCTATTGCAGAATTTGTAGCCCAGTGTCCCAATTGTCAACAAGTAAAGATAGAACATCAGAAACCCGGTGGATTGCTTCAGAATATAGAGATTCCGACCTGGAAATGGGAGGTGATTAATATGGACTTCATTATTGGATTACCTCGCTCTTATCATAAGTTTGACTCCATCTGGGTGATAATTGATCGACTTACAAAATGTGCCTATTTTCTGTCAGTTAAGACAACTTACATGGCTGAAGATTATGCGAAGTTGTATATCAAGGAGATTGTTAGGCTTCATGGTGTGCCGGTATCTATTATATCAGACCAAGGAGCTCAATTTACAGCTAACTTTTGGAGGTCTTTTCAGAAGGGTTTAGGCACACAAGTGAATCTCAGCACTGCATTTCATCCGCAGACTGACGGACAGGCAGAACGTACCATTCAAACATTGGAAGATATGCTACGAGCATGTGTTCTAGATTTTAAGGGGAATTTGGATGACCATCTTCCACTCATAGAATTCGCCTACAATAATAGCTACCATTCCAGTATTAAAATGGACCCATACGAGGCACTATACAAGAGGAGATGTAGATCACCAGTTGGATGGTTCGAAGTCGGTGAAACAGAATTATATGGGCCAGATTTGATTCACCAAGCCATTGAGAAGGTGAGAGTGATACAAGAGCGATTGAGGACAGCACAAAGCAGGCAAAAATCTTATTCCGATGTCTGGCGTCGTGATCTGGAGTTTGAGCTTGGTGATTGGGTTTTCCTGAGGATCTCACCAATGAAGGGTGTTATGCATTTTGGAAAGAAAGTTAAGGTAAGTCCAAGGTATATCGGGCCGTATAAAATTCTTCGACGAATTGGACAGGTTGCTTATGAGTTAGAATTGCCATCCGAATTGGAATTTGTCCACCCAGTATTCCATGTATCTATGTTGAGGAAATGTATTGGAGACCCTTCTCGAGAGTCGTCCCTATCAAAGATGTACAAGTTATAGAGGACCTATCATATGAAGAAGTGCCAGTGGCTATATTAGATCGACAAGTCCGCAAGCTGAGAACAAAAGATGTAGCTTCCGTCAAAGTATTGTGGAGGAACAAAAATATGGAAGAAATGACATGGGAAGAAGAAGAGGAGATGAAGTCTAAATACCCTTACCTATTCCAGAATGAATATAACAAGGATGCTGGTGGAACACAGGATACATTGGAAGGTGAAATGGCTCTATGAGGTAAGCAATAATTTGAGAATACTCTTCCTTAATACAAAATGGTGATATGTAGATAATGTAAATATCCATAATACTTTTTGTAGACTTGTGAGGCCATATGTTGGGCTTAATTGCTTGCAAATTTTGCTAGTGACCATTTTATAGGGGAAAATTGATCGGAAATTTCCATTGGAATCCACGATGATTTAAACTCCCCATGAACCCTTACATTCGAGGACGAATGTTCCTAAGGGGGGGGGGGGAGGGTGTTACAACCCATATATACATGTGTTTGTTTATACCATATATTAGTTAACATAAATCCAAGAAGGAATTATCTTTGAGATGATAAGAAGTTAATCATATTGGTCTTAAGTGATACAAGAGTGTATAAGGGTGATTAACAAGTATTAGAAGTTAAACGAATCAAGAATGTTATAACTCATATTTTCAGGTAAATCTAGTGGTGCTTAATACACTCAAGAGGTCATGTATTGAGTTATTTTAATCATATAATATCCGTATCATAAGTCTTGAAGTCAAACGAGTTATGAAACAAAAGTCGACAAAAGTTGTCGCAACTTAGGTTCATAATTTTACTTAAACATTAGGTCAAATGTTTCTAATCTTTTCTCCTAATTTACAAGGAATTACGGGGTGATCTACCAACCAAATTAAGTATCAATGAGTCTAGTTTCTAACGCATTAAACCGTTCATCGATACGATCTCGGAGTAGAGATATATTCGCGTTTTCGCAAGACTGCGCCGAGCACCTCTCTATGGGGCCCACTAAGGCAGTTTAAGATATTTGGACCTATATAGGATGCCTCCAACCCATTTTAAGTCATTTCTTTTCACTATTTTCAGACCTTAGAACCCTAGTAACATCCTCTCAAGGTTCTCTCAAGATTCAAGACCCAAAAAGGGCAAACAACACAAATCAAGTGTCGGGAATTCCGTGGCGCTAGTAAGTCTCTTGTTCTTCTTGTTGTTGCTCATTTTTGTGTCGTTCCAAGCTCGTGTGGGAGGTTGTTTTAAAGGGTTTATGTTCTTTAAATACTCCCTCATGTTCTTAATATCAATCCTAGGTGATTTCAAGCCTTCTAAAGTGATTCTAGTGCCGAAAAACACTAATTGATTGCTAGTTTCGCTTTCTTGTTGTTGTGGCAGCATTGGAGGGATATTTCATGGAAATTTAAGGTCAAATTGGAGTTTTTCTTTATGTATAAAGGTAAGTAAGCTCTTACTCTATATATATATTTAAGATTATCCAAGTTGCGGCTAAGCCATTGAAGCTAGAACTTGTGAAATATATATCGAAAGGCTTGGTAGTAATGTTATTGTTTTGTGGACTGTTTTGCGTTGTTGTTGGGATGCGTATTTTACTACTGTTTTATGGAGTTTTGGAGGAGTAAGGGTGTGGATAAACACCATATATATGTAGGGTTGTGGGCTGATAGTTATTCATAACATTTTCGGGTCGTTTGACACGACTACGGTGGTCGTCGTATGTATGAAGTGATTAGGCTGTGCGTGGACTATTTTGGGAAGCTCAATATGTTTATTATTGATGTTGTTTAGGCTGTTTGGTGATTGTTTTGAATGGTGTAAAGTCATATATATAGGGGAGGTGCTGTCCGTTTCATCGTAAAATAGGTTGTGGTCGATACATAATAGTTATGACGCTTGAATGATAATGATAGTATCATTTCTCTTATTGTAGACTAAGGAGTTGTGACAATTGCATAGCTTGAGATTTGGGCAATATATACAAGGTATGTGAGGCTATCCCTTTCCTTCTTTTGCACGAATCCGATTGTACATAATGTAATGAACGAGCTTCCAAAGATACTCTACTCTTAGAAGCTAGCAGTACTTACATTGATTTCCCTCTTATGGAACGATTGATGTTAATGTTGCTTCACTTATTCTTATGTTATCAATGTTGTTGGTACTTCCTGATTCTTATAAGGTTCATAATGAAGAGTTAGTCCTAATAACGTGTATAGAGGATACCGACCTTACGTCACTCCGAAAGGTTTAGAATGTGATTCCATGAGTCGAGCATGCATTATATATATGTATCTATTTTACTCTACCGAGCTGCGCTATAGTTGGCCGGGTACGGCACCTATTGTGCAACCACTGATTAGTTGGGTTTTACCGAGCTCCACGTGGCCGGGTATGATTCTACCGAGCCTTATTATTGCCGGGTACATTTTTTATCGAGCCTACTATGGTCGAGTACGATATGATGATGATGATGCCCACAGAGGCGAATGTTTTAAAGGTTTATGTATTTATACATATGTATCATGCATTTCATGTCAGTAGCCCTCAGAGGTACTAAGATGTTACAGGTTGTATATTCTCTATCCTTGCTTACATTACTGATCGTATTTATGGTTCCCTGCCTTACATACTCAGTACTTTATTCGTACTGATGTCCTTTTATTTGTGGACATTGCATGTCGTGCTGCAGGTCTTGATAGACAGGCAGGTGCAAATCCCCACCACAGTAGGCTGTCTAGTTCAGCGGTGATTAGTGAGATCCCTTCTCCGGACTTGCCTTTGTATTAGTATGCATTTTTGTTATAGACATTATGGGTAGTTCGGGGCCCTGTTCCGGCTATGTTGCAGCACTTATGTTCCTTTAGAGGCTCATAGACAGGTGTCGACTCATGTATAGTTTGGTATGCCTTGTCGGCTAGTTTTTGTTGTATAATCTTTCATGGTAGCGTGGTAGCTCATACCTTTTATATAGTTTCTTGATTGTCTGGTCATCCCATATTATATATGTTCATGCCATCAGTTTTTATTGTTGGTTGTCCATGATCCATGTCTACCATTTATATTGATCTCGTCAGCCGTAAAAGATAATAAAGAAGGTTAGATAAAATGTACGTTGGTGCTCAGCAAGTATGGTCGGGTGCTAGTCATGGCCCTCCAGTTTGGGTCGTGACACCTTTACTCGAAAGAATTATATTCGAAATCAGCTTGAGGTCTGTGGATGGATCTAAATGTGAATATGGGCTCTATATCCGTCCACATGTGTTCATTTCAGCAATGTGCTCCTTATTGAGAGTAGTCGGGGTAATATTTTGTCGTCAGCTATTTCATGTAATGATATATCGCTCCGTATGGGTTATGAGACAGCTTGGTGAATTTCTTATATGTTGAGGTCCCGCGTAGAGATGATGTTATATGAGCAGAATGGCTCTTGAGATTCTGATCGTATATTGCGCCCCAGTTGTGCTTGAGGTCTTAGCTTATAGCGCTATATGTCTACACAGGGAATGGTATTATGCACCCAGCGTGCTTGTGACCGATATTTGGCATTTTTATATAATGAGCAATCTAGCTCGGTGTGTATCTCCTTATGTGAATTGATGTTTTAAGCGTCAATACCACACAAGAGGGGGGGGTGATTTGTGTGGTACCCAATTTTTGCTATAGAAGAACCTGGTTCTTCTAGGCGTTCTAACTACTACTGTTTGCGGAATAATAAGTACATAAAATAAAGAACACAAAGATTTTTACGTGAAAAATACCTGGCTCAAAAGGTGAAAAAACCACGACCTACTATTCAGTAGGATTTTCTCAAACTTCCACTAAAATCACTGAGCCAAAACAGCATTTACAAATTCTTTGTAAACCTAAGGATTAACTCTAATCCCGTTGTGGCACACAACCTCAACTGTTGCGACACCTTCAAGTTAGTTATAACTTGAACACTCTAGGTACCTAATACAATTGCTTCTATGAAAGCTAGAAGGTACAACTTTAAACTACCTACTACAATTGAACTAGAGTAAAAGATAAATACAATGGAACTGGTTCTTCTATCTCGTTCAAGTAGCTTCAGGAGTACACACTCAAATCACACATAAATTGCTTGCAAAATCGCCTTGCTTTTTACTCTCAATTTAGTTTCACTTCTGCGTATGTTCAATACCTGTAAAAGAGAACAATCACTGTCATTTAATAGGTTAGTAATCAGAGTTTGATCACGATTCAATTGCTGAACTTCTATCGTAGAAGAGTTCATGATGATCTGAAACTCTAACAGTATCTTTATCCTGGATCGTGTTCTTTTCATATAAGGAGACTTTCTCCCCATATCTAATATGCAACCTTTTCGATCAGATCAAGAGATATTGCTGCTTGATCAGTAAGACTTATCTCCTTCATGTGCATCTCACATGCATAGATTGATCATGACTGTGCTTCACAAGATGGACCTGGTCCATGACTGAGTTTGTGAGCACGTAATTTTTGTTTACACGATAATTACTCCAAAAGAAATCAAAAAATAAAATAAATGGTTTTGTTGTACAATTTTTGGAGTTTACGTGGCAGTTATTTGTAGTTTTGTTTGGGATTGTTTAGTTTTGTCGAACAAAAATAAAAAATATATATATATGTCGCATGTGAGTTTAAGATATCGTTCTACTATTAGGAATTAATCAAACCATAATTTGGTTTTAAAAGGAAAAATCACAAAAAATATGCATCTTTTATTCTATTAGTTGTCATTGAGTGATTTTATTTTAATGTGAGTGATAATTGTTGTTTAAGTATTAATCAATATTTGTATGGTTTTATTTTTTGATTTTACAATTTAGTTAGGAATTTGATTTAAATTAAAAATTAAAAGAAGAAAAAGAAATGAGTAAAATTAGATGAAATCAGAATCTGACCAGGCCCAAAAATCAGGCCCAAATCTCACCCCACCCGGTCTAGTCAAGCCGGTCTCGAAGACAGGCAAAACAACGTAGTATAATATTGAAACTGCGTCGTTTCACCGTCAAAAATCACGACCACTCAATCTGGATCAATCCAACGGCTCTAGTCCCACAACCCTAACCCATCTCAGCCAACCCGACCCAACATCATCCTCGACCCAGTCCCCACAAAACGACCCCATATTATATAAGTAAAGTGATCCAAACCGTTGATCTCATTAGATCAAACGGCTAGGATTCATTCACCCCTAACATATATATACTTTCCAACGCACCCCACGCCCCCTAAACCGAACCCCCTTTTACCTTCGTCTCCAAACCTCGGAGACCAAACAAACCCTCCGCCTTCAACCACCATGCACCACCCACCGGAAATCGCCTCACGGCGGTTCCGGTGGTCCAAATAACCCCATCTTCACACCATAGAACCCTATCACCCTCCTCTTTCTGAATCTACCTTCTATTGTCCTCGAATCGCAGTAGTATGTCTCGAATATCAGATCGAAAACCAGTCAAAGACCTTAGTTCACCTGACGCCCCCCAAATTAACACCCTTAGATCATCTAACCACCCCCAATCCAACGCCAGTACCCGCTTGCATCGAATCATCTTCGAGCTTCTCGAATCTTCGTTTGAAGGTTCGAGCAAAGCCCGGACATACCCCAATCCACCCTAAACTCACACCCTGGCATCCCCTGACCTCTCTTATACCAAAGACACACTAGTTTCCTTTCGAACTTGGTTGGAACCATTCGAACCCTCAAATCAAACCAAGAACCTTGGAAAACCAAAGCTGGAACCAGTTCGAAGGGGAGAAATTTGGGTGTCTAATGGACCTTAGTCGATGTGTTCTCAGTCGAGAACACTCGATTAAGGTCCCTTCGACCTCAAAAGAGTCGAGTCAAGTATTCAACCTGGTTTCGTCTAGTCTTGTATTTGTTTAAGGTACTCCTTTCCTCCTCTCTTGTTCTTAGTGTTATGTCTAATTGTTGTTTAGATGGTTATAATTTAGCCTCGTTTGATTGATCCCATTGTGCCCCGTCAGACCTTTTTATTGGATACAATTTTATTATCATTTTTCTGTTTATTGTCATTTGTTGTACGCTGTAATGTGTTATCGATTAGTCTGATGTGTTTGAATGCTAGAGTAGCATGAGAATTAGTCTGATGTTTAATTCATTCTTGGCTGTGACCCCTCATGCTTCGTTTGTGTTCTGAATGATGTGTTAACATGTTTTCCTGGGTAATATTTGAGTCCAGATTTGAGCCTGTGGTCATTTTCAGTTCATTGAGCTTAACTTATGATTTGTTTTGTTCAGCCTAATTTAGTGAACCCCCCCTTTGTGGAACTCTGCTGTTTGTTCCCTACTTTTGTACTCCAAATCTGTTTAGGGCATGTGCTGGTCAAGATGCTCTCAGTCCATCTTGTCTTGCTAAGTTTAAATATGTTTGTTTTCCCATTTATAGCTAGTTCAATATATGTTGCCCTGAACTCTTAGGTTTCATTCTAAATGCCATCTGATTTAGTATTTTTGAATTACTAGTTGATTTGAATTGATTGTAGCTGTTGTAACTAGTTGGTTTCAGTTTAGTGAATGAGTAGGTTTGAATAGGTCATTGATCAAAGTCTGTATCCAGCACTTAAGGGTTTTGGTTTAGGGCAGTAATATTAAGGGTTTTTAGGGGCAACTTGGGAATGAAATAGTTAGGATAGTATTTTAGTGTTAGTGCTTTGATAATGGAGGTGTTAATTAATACATTACTGGGGAACAAAAGTAAATGGGGGCTGATTAATTGGAAAAGGCAATCTTAGTGGCAGATTTAATGGAAATTTCTGATTTTTTCAAAAAAGAGGGGTCGGGCATGCACTAAGTTTGAAAAGGGGCAGACTTGTATAAAGAGATAGGAAATCAGAAAGAAGAGGAAAAAAAAGAAAGAAAAAAAACAGGAGAGCTTCTGGAGAAAAAATATACTGCTGGACTGCTTCTTTTCTTTGAATTGGTCTTCCATTCCCCATTGGAAGTTTAGCTCCCATACCCTTTTTTTTAAATAAAAAAAAACACCAGAACATAGTCTTCTTTGGTTTTCAAGGAAGAAACCTTGTCCAGTACTAGAATTTTGGAGTCTTTCGACTCATTCGAACCCCAGTAGCAAGTCATTCCGTTTGTTCTGATTCATTTGGGGTTTGGCTTGGGAGGTGTTGGATTCATTGTGTGAACATATTTGGTCAATTGGAGTCGTCTCTGTAACTCTATTTGGTTCTCAAAACCATTCTGAAATTTGGTTTGGTTTGCCTCTGTTGCTTGGAATTTCTGTCATTAATCTCGATTGATTTAGAGATTTCACTGTGTTGCTGAACCTGTCTGTCACTATACTACTGCTGCTTCTACTGATCTTCCTCTTCTTCTCATTCTCCAATTTAGGTACACATTTTGAATCTCACACTGATGTAACAGTAACAATGAGTATGAAATGAAAGACGCGAAGAATTTTTCAGTCATTTGGTGCTGTATCTATAGTCTTATAAAGTGTTAGCAGATTTGTGCAATTCTTTAGGTTGTAATTCAATAGGAAAATACAGCAGGTAGTTTCATATTTAATTGAAAACTTAGTTTGTTTAAGTATTGTGATTTACAATTGTTTAGCTTGTTTAGTTGTACGTATGATGTAATTATGTAATTCGTGGAACGCACGAGTAGTTAGTATGTCGATAACTGGACTTCATTTTAGTTATATTCTGTGCGTATAAGGTAGATTGCTACTAACACTGCCAAACGCAATACATCTTTTAATCATTTGATTTAACTCTGTCAAAAAATTGGATTCCATTAGGTAGTTTGTAGAATAATGTTCGAATCTCATTAGTAGCGTCCTCTAGTAGTTAATTCCATTAACCTAGTTTAAATAAGTTAGTCTCAACTCAACTTGAAGAACGTTTAGCGTGAGTTTAGCATTTTATTAATCTTGTATGCAATTTTTTATGTCAAATTAAAAGCATGTTCGCTCATGGAATAAGGCTTGAAACAATTCCCCGCCTCGTAAATAGTTAATCCGATAATTAATAAGAGGCAGAATTGGCCAAGCATGTAATTTAATTAGCGTGTATTTTCTTTCATTTATTTTAGAAAACAAAAAATAGAAAATGTAGTCATGCTAAGGTTATCCTTTTAAAATAATGAGACGAGCCTCGCCAAATAAAAATGCAAATTGCGGGGCCCTCAATAATTGATCATAATAAATACTTAGAATTTGGGATGGACTGTTTAGTGAATTTCACTGCCTTCCCCAAAGATAATAACGCGTTAGACTCTTTAGGCGCGACTTAATTAAATTACATTCTT
Organism: Nicotiana tabacum; assembly: GCF_000715075.1. NCBI lineage: Eukaryota > Viridiplantae > Streptophyta > Magnoliopsida > Solanales > Solanaceae > Nicotiana > Nicotiana tabacum. The sequence goes on from NC_134080.1 coordinate 10,433,245, forward strand.
AAATTCGGGTGCGCATTTATGTGACCCAAATTCAAATCTCAACGGAGTCGAAATGTGTTAACAACTACGGGTGCATTGATTGTGACGTGGTTCGAGATGCATTTTCACGACGTTGCAATTCTATAAAAATAAATGATAATAATAAAAGCGGTTTAAACTTAATAAAAGCACATAAGTCATAACATGTATTTAAATCAGATATTTAGCCATTATAACAATTTAAGCGACCGTGCTAGAACCACGGGATTCGAGGGTGCCTAACACCTTCCCTCGGGTCAGCAGAATTCCTTACTTAAAATTTCTGGTTCGCAGACTTCATTTGGAAAGTCGAAAATTTCCTCGATTTCGGATTCAAGATAAACCGGTGACTTGGGACACCAAAAGCCAAACCTTTCCCAAGTGGCGACTCTGAATTAAATAAATAATCCCATTTTGAATATTGTCACTTAAATTGGTAAAACTCCCTCGCGCATTTATCCTTCGGGGTAGGCGCGCAAAAAGGAGGTGTGACAGCTCTGGCGACTCTGCTGGGGATAAATAACCCAGAACCTTTGGTTCAAGGTTCAAGAATTCGAGCTTAGAATAATTGTTATATTTGGTTTTATTATCTGATCTTTATTACATGTTTTGGCATAACGTGCTAAATGTTGTCTTTTACCGCTTTGATATTATCTGAACTGTATATAAACTGTGCCGAAACCTTTCTCTTCTTACCTACGGGGAGAAGCTTGCTGGTCGAGACTCCCTATTCTGTTAGTGTCAATACCTGAAATAAGAAAGAGGTCGGACAAGTTACAAAGCCGGACGATCTCGCGGGTCCCCGGTACGTAGCCCCCTCCTCGACTCGAGTTGTCCGCTCGGGTACACAGTCTAGAACATATACCCAGGTTATAAACCTAGTATAACGAAACTTCATGCCGGATCCCTAGTAGGAACGCTTATTTGCATCATGTTGCATTTGACATAGGGGACTCAACATAGGGGTTGGGTCCGTCTAGGACAGGCAACCTGAAATGAAAAGACCATCCTGCTGCATCCCGTTTATTTTGCGCATTTATTTGCTTCGGATCTGCATGCTGACCAATTTCAAAAAATTTTTTAAAAAAAAAAGAGAAAAGAAAAAAGAAAAAGAAAAAATGAAAACAAAGTTTGTCTTTTAAGTTTGATTTATAAAAGAAAAATATATATATAATAAAAATTCCCTTTAATCACTTTCCAAAATCCAAAAAATATATATGTATTTATTTAAAAAGTTTAAAAAAGGAAAAAGGGGAAAATTCAAAATTCAAAAATGTTGTTTCATTTGTAGTATCTCTTTAAAATATTTTCGAAATTTCAAAAAAAAAAGAAGTGAAAAGAAGTTTAAAATTCATAAATATTTCCGTAGTTTCTTTTCAAAAAATAAAAAAAATAAAAAATATATATATAAAATTCCAGAAAAATAGTTTTCTTCCTTTTCTTTAAAAGATTTTATTCAAAAAAAAAAAAGAAAAAAGAAGAAGGGGGATTTAGTTTGTTTCCCCTACTTCTGATCAGGCCGAACTACGCCGGTTTGATTCTCATAGGGTGTGAGATACGTAGGCAACCCTCATCGGGTCCAACCTCCACTTTTTCAGAAATAGCAATTTATGAGTCGGGTAATGCCGTTTTGTCAAGGATAGCTGAATGTTTCCGAAAGGGATGCCGGAAGGCTGACTTTGCACAAACGGCCATTATTGGTCATTTTTATTTTTTCTGACCAAATTGCCCAACAGCCTCAAGATACTCGTCCCCAAGGCTCTGTGAGGCCGTGTTCCCCATGTTGGTTCATTACTAAAAAAAAGAGTCATAAATAAATCGAGTGATTTTTTTTGTCAAAATAGCTAAATGTTCCCTAAAGGGACGGCGGAAGGCTGATTTTGCATAAACGGCCACTTTCGATCATCTTTTAGAGTTTTTGATCGGTTGACCCTCACAGCCTTAAAATCTTCATCCCCGAAGTATTGAAAGGCCGTGTTCGAAAATCGGATCTTCTTTTTATAGTCAAAATATTTTTGAGTCAAAACATTTTGCTTAAAGTCACCTTAATAAATGTGCAGGATGAGCACAATGCAAAATGAACACTTTTCGATAATGACTAAAATCCCTGTCAAGTTACGGCTATGGTGGAATGATCTAGGTGCTGAAGGGAAAGATGAGGTCAGGAAATATCTAAAAGGTCTCACGGGTTTATTGGAAATCCAGCCTCGGGGAGATATCATAAGAGCTTTGGTCACATACTGGGACCCAGCGCACAATGTTTTCCACTTCTCCAATTTTGAACTCACCCCGACTCTGGAGGAAATGGCTGGGTACATCGGAAATGCTGAACTTCCATTAAGGCAAAAATACCTGGTTGCCCCAAGAGCTGTCACGGTGCATCGATTTCTAGACTCACTAAAAATACCCAGGACGGCCCATAACCCAGATTTGACCGCCGGTTTTTGTAATCCATGCTTTATATACGACAGGTATGGTCATGTAGGAGGATTCAACAATCCGATTAACAAGCTATGCAGCAAAGGTAGTCGTCAGAAGTGGGATAAGCACAGACGGGTGGCTTTCATGATAACATTTTTGGGCCTTCTGGTATTTCCAAGGAAAGATGGGAATATTGATCTGAAAATATCCGGGATCGTCAGTACTTTACTCACTCAAAATGACAGTACTCTCGCGCCTATGGTGGTATCCGATATCTTTCGAGCTCTCACATCCTGCAAAACCGGGGGGAATTTCTTCGATGGGTGTAACTTGCTGCTGCAAATATGGATGACTGAACATCTCTGCCATTGTTCCTAGTTTTTGAGCCATGGTTCCTTGAAGAAAACTTGCATAGAAGAGTTTTACACAAGAACCAAAAAGATCAGTCTGCCTAAAGGAGTTATGGCATGGACTTCATTATTTCAGGCTCTCACTGCCAGATAAATACAATGGACACTGGGATGGTTGCCTGTCGATGAGGTCATGTATATGCCAGCATCTAGAACTCACTTTCTACTGATGGTACTTAAGAGCATTCAACCTTACGCGCCCTGCCAAGTCTTGAGACAACTCGGGAGATGCCAGATGGTGCCACACGAGGAAGATCTTAGTGCTCAAACAATTGAGATTAGCCCTGATGGACAATTTTCTGAAGCAAAAATCCGCCAGATCTGGAATGAATGTCAATATTTGAAAGCGGATACTTGTGCGCAGGATCGGGCCAAAAGTGAAATGGCACCAGGTTACCTTGCATGGTACAGAAGCGAACTTGAACACGAAAGGCCGGCTAAAAGACCTCACATCCTGAATTTCGCCGAGTCGTCGCAAAAGTAGTGGGATTGGTTAGCAAAAGAAAGAGGCTTTCGAGCCGAAATCAGCAAGTTGAAGCAACAAGCTGAAGGTCTAAAATATGAGCACAACGTGCAAGTTGCTACCGATCTGGGAGAAAAGAATAGGTTGACCTAGGAAAACGAGATGCTCAGGGCCCAGATCAAACAGATGAGGATAGATGCTGATAACCAGCAAAAGAGCCGGTCAGATGAACGATTGATAAAAGATTTAAGGATAGAAATTGGGGAGTGCCGGAGTGAGTCAGAAAATACCATAACAGGGCTCGAAGCACACTGGGCAAGAAGGATAGAAAAACGTAACCGGCACCTGCGACAGTTGGAAAGGGATCACGAGCAAACCATTGCCAATCTGAAGGAAAGGGTGGACAGAGCGGTTGAGCTAACCCGAACCCTTGGAGCTCAAAATAGACATTGCCACAAGCTCTTAGCCCAAATGGAAGTAGAAATTCAGCAGTGGCAAAATCAATGCCTCCGGGATTCTCGGATTATGACAGCCCGTAACGATCAGATAGAGCACCTACTCAAAGAAAAGAGGCAAACCAGGGACAAGATTAGGACCATTGCCCATGCCATCATCAGAAGGTGTCTACGGTGTGAAAACATGACTAGCATTACCGTTCTCTCGGCAGTGATGGTTTATGTTAAGCAGACCATGCATGAGCTGGAACAACTTGAAAGGGATCTTACACCTAGGACCGCGGCGAGGCCGAACGATGCCCCGCGGGCACCAATTCTCGAAACCTTAATGTGTTCATAGGCCGAGTCTGTATCTTAGCATCTTCTGTCCGTCTTTTCGCATCAGGGTGCATTAGTCCGTTTGAGTCTGTACTTATTTTCAAGGTTTGTTATTTCCCTTTTTTTTTCAAAATGTTAGTTGTAATAGATTGTTTCAGTAATAAAGTGTGTGCTTCTTTTACACTCATCTGTTTTGAACTACGTAATGATCTGATTCACGTGGCATCGTGATACGTAGGCAATCCTCATCGGATCCGGTCACATTTTTAACTGCAAATAATGAAAACGATAATAGGAAATAATAAAATAAAAAAAATAATAATAGATAAAGGAAAGCCGAAATGACGCATGTCTTCGTTGCAAACATGTAGAAATTCACTTAACTGTATAGGTGCATCACGCCCCAACGTGCGATTACCTATCTGTTATTTGTTTCAAACTAATCGTTTGCTTGTTGCTGAGTTAATTCAGGTTTTTAGAAAAGGTGGTTTGGTTCGGTGGAGGTCTGGCCTCACATTCATACTTCACGAGGTCGAAAGGAAGTGTTCAGCTACCCGTTGTTAAGTCAAGAGGGCGTATTCACACTTACTTCACAAGATCAAAGGGAAGCATAGAAATGTCTTCAGAAATTCCTTTGCCGACAGTTCCTGTTTCCGAGGAGAGTTCAATCTCGGCCGTCCTGACACCCGAGTCAGCAACTGCTGAGGAAAACAGAATCCTGCGGCTCCGTATGTTGGAAATGTTGGATGACTGGAATAACGGAAAAGAGCCACCGAGTGTAATCCCTGGGTTCCCTGAATTGTTCTCCAGGACAAGTGGGACTTCCAACGTCCCCATAAGCTATCCAGCTACCCCATTCGGGTACCCACCCATTTCAGCCCTCTCTACTGGATTGCCCTCTGATTCTTATCCCCGGATGTCAACAATGGACGTAGCTACGAACATATTCACTGCACCTCCTTGTCCAATCGTGGCACAACCTGCTACACACAAGCCAAATTTTGACTCATCCTCATTCACATTCCAAGCACTATCCTTCTCACTGGAACCAACTCGGTTCACCACCAGCACTCATCCTCAACAACCTCAATACGAGTTTGCACCTGGGCAGGATCAAAACCCCAAAGCTACTGAACAAGATGAGATGGCGAAAAGGATGAGGAGCCTCGAGCAAAGTTTGAAAAACATGCAAGGTTTAAGCGGACAGAAGAGTGTCTCATATACCGATCTATGCATGTTCCCTCACGTGCACCTACCCGTGGGTTTCAAAACCCCAAAGTTTGAAAAGTATGACGGGCACGGCGACCCCATTGCTCATCTCAAGAAGTATTGCAACCAGTTGCGGGGAGCCGGCAGCAAAGAAGAATTGTTGATGGCATACTTCGGAGAAAGTCTGATAGGAATGGCTTCAGAGTGGTATATGGACCAAGACATATCTCGATGGCATGTATGGGATGATCTCGCCAGAGATTTTGTGAGACAATTCCAGTATAACATCGACATTGCACCAGACAGAAATTCTCTGTCAAACTTGAAGAAGAAACCTTCAGAAAGCTTCAGAGAATATGCTATTAAATGGCGCGAGCAGGCATCGAGGGTAAAACCTCCCATGGACGAGATAAAAATGGTCACTAGATTTCTCCAAGCTCAAGAAACAGACTATTTCCAGAATATGATGTCAGCCATGGGAAAGCCTTTCGCAGAAGCAATCAAGATCGGGGAGATGGTAGAGAATGGTTTGAAAACGGGTAGAATCTTAAGTCAAGAAGCCATAAGGGCGACCTCCCAAGCCGTCCAAAGCGGATCAGGAGGGATGGAAAGAGGAAAGAAAAAGGAAGAAACATCCATGGAAGCCACAGAAGCAATGGAATATCGTAATCCCAGGCCCCGTTTTCCAGAAAGAACCCCACAACATTACTACCCCCACCAAAATGTGACATATTCTCCTCAACCCTACATGGTCATGAATACCCAGCCCTATGTCCATCCGCCACAGCAAGCCAATCGAGGCCAAGCTCCACCTCCCAGAAATCAGCCTCCATACCGGAACCACTATAATCCATAGCCCCCTCAAAATAACTTCCGCCCTCAGGAACCACCTAGAAGACGGACTTTCACACCCATCGGTGAACCATATTCTACCTTGTTCCCAAAGCTAGTCCAGATGGGTTTCCTGCATCCAGTCCCTCAGACAAGGCACAATCCGGCATCACCTGCTTACAAAGCCGGTTTTAGGTGCGCTTATCATTCAGGAGCAGAAGGGCATGATACAAATGATTGTTGGGCTTTGAGAAGGGTGGTTGAGAACTTAATAGAGCAGGGGAAGATAGTACTAAGGGACGAGGAGGTCCCAAATGTGACCAACAATCCGTTGCCCGCTCACAATAACAGGCCGTTGATTGGAATGATTTGTGAGGACAAAGAATTTGATCCTGCTTTAAAAGCTATAATCGCCATCGTCGATGTAGGTAAAAAGCCTAAAACCACCCCGAAGCTAGAGAAAGGGGAAAAGAAGGCCAGTACTGTCAAGGTTGAGCCCGAAGAGAAGGTTGATAAAAAGACAGTAACGATGGTGCCTGTGAGGAATGAAGTTCTTTACGTTCCACGAGGTCAAGTAGAGAAGCCACAGAGGTTCGAAGTGAAAAGGGCAAAACCGATGTACGTACCAAAAGGGGCCTATGTGGTCCAGGGGACGATTCAACCATCTCGGCTGAACGAGCCAATGGTTATCGGACGCATACCACAAAAGTCAATGACAGACCCGTCCACAGTACCGTGGAACTATCAAAGAACGTTGGTTACGTACAAAGGCAGAGAAGTCACGGGAGAACTTCCGGAGAGTACTTTCGCTGGAAGGTATTCGAACACTCAAGAGTTAAACAATGCCACACGGAAAAGCTTCCCACCCAAGGAACCTGTAAGCATTGAGGAAGCGAAAGCTTTCTTCCAAAAGATGAAAATGCCAGACTATAAAGTGGTGGATCAACTACGCAAGTGCCCCGAGCAAGTGTCCATGCTATCTCTGCTGATGAGGTCAGCCGAACACCAAAAGATCTTGCTCAAGTCCCTGAACGAGGCGTACATACCAGTTGAAACCTCAGTCGAACAACTGGAACGAATGACGGAGAGGTTCTTCGCCGTTAACCAGGTTTCTTTCAGCAAGAACGACTTACCTTTAGAGGGAGCAGCTCACAACAAAGCCTTACACCTGACGGTCAAATGCGAAGACTACTACGTCAAGCGGGTTATGTTGGATGGAGGTTCAGGTGTTGATATTTGTCCGCTCTCCACGCTGCAGTGAATGGAAATTGGGGCCGGAAGAATCCGTCCCAATAATGTCTGTGTAAGGGCTTTTGATGGCGTCAAGAGGGACACCCTCGTGGAAATAGACTTGGTGTTGACTATAGGACCAGTGGAGTTTGAAATAACTTTCCAGGTGCTTGACATGGATACGTCTTACAATTTTCTCCTCGGCAGACCTTGGATTCATGCGGCAGGGGCTGTGCCTTCCACTCTTCACCAGATGGTAAAGTTTGAATACGAAGATCAAGAAATTGTGGTCCACGGAGAAGACGAACAATCTATTTATCGGGACCCATCCATCCCGTATCTTGAAGCAAGGGAAGGGAGCGAGCACGCGGTTTATCAGGCTTTCGAAGTTGTGCTAGCGGAGCGGTATGAAGAAGGAAGACCTTGCCCCCAACCTTTCTTGTCCAACACCTCAATCATGGTGGCTAAGGAAATGATCCAACATGGATTCAGGCCAGGGAAAGGGCTTGGACGAGCACTGCAAGGAATAACGGAACCCATCACCTTGCCTTCCACCAAGAAACTTTTTGGGATAGGTTTTCAACCCACCCCAAAAGATGAAGAGTGGACAAGGAAGAGGAAAAATGAGGGTTGGAAACTGCCTCGGCCATTGCCAGATTTATACGAGACTTTCGTCGGGCCGAAATACATCGAAGAAGAAGACGATGAGGTTTTCACAGCCGAAGAAATCGAGGAGATATGTGAGGCAATAAGAGGAATGCTCTACGAAGCTCACATGGTTCAACCAGGAGAAGGCACAAGCACCGCTGAGATTCTATATGTGGGGCCAAATGCCAAGCTTCGAAACTGGGAGGCCACGCCATTCCCAACTAGGCAGAAGTCCGATTATAATAATGCGGCTTTAAATAATATGACATGCTTGCGGACTTCACGCCCAGATCACAACAAGCTGTTTAATTGTGAAATAATGAACCAAGAACCGGAATATGACGAAGAAGAGGCTTTTAGGGAAATAAATCGAGAATTGGAACACTTTGAGAATAAACCTAAGCCGAATCTGAATGACACCGAACCGGTTAATTTGGGAACTCCTGAAGAAATCTGAGAGACCAAAATAAGCATTCACACGGATGAAAAAACACGAGATGCGATTGTAAGCACGTGATTTTTGCTTCACGGACAATCGCTCCAAAAGAAAATAAAAATAGTGGCAAATGGCTTCGCTGTACAATTTTTCGATCTTTCCGTGACATGTGTTGTTAGTCGTTTGTGAGTCTGTCCATTTTGCATCTAGTCATTATCAAACAAAAATACAAAAAAATATATGTGTCGTTAAAAGAAAATTCAAAAATATAAATATATGTGCGTCGTTCGTTCTAGGTTGTGATTTAACTTACTTAAATATTTTCATGGTAATTGTGTGGGAATGTTACATTATTGTTGATGTTAATTTCATTATTTTATTTTGTTTAAAAGAAAAAAAAAAGAGAAAGCAAAAGAGTGAGGGATTAAAATCGATTTGGGCCCAGAAATTGAAACAAAAAAGGGCCCAAAAATGGCACTCAGACCCAGTCCAAATCCAACCTGCCCAAGCACGGACTCAAACGACGTCTTATCGGCGTCCCCATTTGAAGCCGTTGATCTGATTCAAAGGAACGGTCCAGATCAGGCTGTTCAACTCACCTCAACAACGCCGTTTCAGGCGAAATGATCTGAGACGTCTGAGCCTCTTGATCCAACGGTCCACACAGGCACCCATGACCCAACCCCTCATTTAAACCAAACGACCCCGTTTAACTATCAAACGACCCCGTCTCATCTCTCACCCTCAGATCCAAGCCGTTGAGATCATCTGATCTAACGGCTCAGATCCAATCCCATAGACCATATATAAACCTTCCCTTACACCCCACGCCCCCTATACCAGCACCCCATCCCTTTGTCCCCAAGATCAAGCCTGAAACCCCAAACCCTAGCAAGCCGCCCTAGTCTCCCTCGCCATTAAAGCCGGCAGCACGAACGCCGGTGGCCACCTCCTGAACACCCTAGGACCACCGCACTCTCCTGAACATGGATCTACTATCCATTTGCCTCGAATCACTCTCGTTCGTCTCGAATCTTCATTTGAAGATTTGAGTCGAACCCGGAACTATGCCAAACCACCCCATCTTCATACCAGACACTCCCCTGACCTTCCTCGTGACCAAACCAAGCTTGGTTTGGTCCGAATCTACCCACAACTCCTAAAAATCCAGATTTGAAAATCCATAACTTGAAACAGATGCACCTGGGGAATCCGGCCGGTCTTGACAAGGGTTTGAGGTCTAATAGACCTTAATCAAGGTGTTCTCATGTGAGAACACCCTGATTAAAGTTTGTTCGGCCTCAAGAGTTCGAAGTTGAGTCAGATTTGGGTCATTTTGACTTCAAACTCTTTTGGTAAGTTTTCCTTTCTTTTGTTTTAGTCCTAATTAAGTTGTCAGCATGTTTCGTTGTGTTTGTTTGTTATTTTGTTATTTTTTTACTCAGATCTCTTCCATCTCTGTTAAAGGCCTTTTTATTTGGTCGATTGTCTTCTGTTTGTGTTCTGAATACACTATGTGATAAACATGATCGTCAGTTAGATTAGTCGTCAAATGAATTAATTCATATAGGCCCAGTAATTTAACAAAAGTTGTCTGATACCCTTTAGGTCCCTGAACGTATTGTTTATATGAGCGACTGGTTATTACCTGTTATAATTAGTATAGTCGACTCGATAAATGTCGTCGATTAGTTTTCTATAACTAATGAATCGAATGAGCTAATAATGTCGCATGACTAATTGAACCTTGCCACTGACTGAATTGCCCCAGCATTGTTTGAAATGAGTTTGTCTGCATTGTAAAGATGACTGAAAAGGTCAGTCCAGGGCAGTCCTGAATTTGAACTTTCATCAGTTCAAAATACCCTGATGATGCAATAGGCAGGGCAGTAATAATCAAGGTTAAGCAGGGGTATTCTGGGGTGTTGAAAAAGACAGAAAGGATTAGTTTAAATGGGCTGACAAGTAGGGTATTAAGTTCATATTGTATTTAAAATCAGATAAATAAGCCAAATATAACAGTTGAGCGACCGTGCTAGAACCACAGAACTCGGGAGTGCCTAACACCTTCTCCCGGGTTAACAGAATTCCTTATCTAGATTTCTGGTACGCAGACTGTAATATAGAGTCATTATTTTCCTCGATTCGGGATTAAAACTGGTGACTTGGGACACCCTAAATCTCCCAAGTGGCGACTCTGAAATAAATAAACAAATCCCGTTTCGATTGTCCTTTAATTGGAAAAAACTCCCTTGCCCCTCGGGTGCGGAAAAAGGAGGTGTGACACCAGCTACCAAAACTTCCCGAACTATATTGACCTGATTCCTTAGTGTAATTGTTATTATTTGGCTTTATTTATCATCTGATTCTATTACATGTTTTGAGCCTAATATGCTAAGTGCTGCTTTTACTGCTTTGATATTGTTTGGACTGTATATATAAACTGTGCCGAAACCCCTCTCTCTTCTCTCTTGAGGAGTGCACGCTGGTCGTGACTTCTTTCTGTTAGTGTCATATGCCAAAATAGAACGAGGATTCGGAGGAGTTGCAAAATCGGATGGCCTTTTGGTTACCGGTACACAGCTCCCATCCTTGGCTCGAGTTGTCCGCTCGGGTAAGCCAGGTCTAGAACAAACACCCAGGTTCCGAACCTAGTATAACGAAGCCACATGCCGGATCCCTAGTAGGAACGTTTATTTGCATCATGTGCATTTGACTTAGGGGACTCAACACAGGGGTTGGGTCCGTCTAGGACTAGCAACCTGATATGAAAAGACCATCCTGCTGCATCCTGCTTGCTTTATGCATTTACTTGTTTCAAGGCTTGCATGCTGACCGGTTTCGGAATAACGGATAAGGAGATAATTATTTTTGAAAGATCAATACCCAGAAAATGGTTAAAACTCTGCCAGAATTTTGAAAAAAAAAAGAAGAAGAAAAAAAAAGAAGAGAAAATGTGTGTCTTATTAATTTGTTTTAGTAAGGGTCTTTGATTCATCTCTAAGAGAAAAATAGTGTGTCTTCAAATTTCGGCTTATGCCCGAACTACGTCAGTTCGATTCTCGCAGGGTGCAAGATACGTAGGAAACCCCCATCGGGCTCAACTTGTTTTTCAAAATATAGGTACAAACCAAATAACGAAAGTTTTAAGGTAACATCGTACTTTTCAGAAACAACCAAAATTTCGTTTTTCTAGAAAAATAGTGTGTCAATTTGTGTATTTGAGTCTAATGAGTCTGGATCTTTGCTTAATCACCCCAATAAACATGCAGAATGAGCATGAGTCCAAGTTTGCCGGTAACAGTTAGAAGCAAAATCCCCCTGGAAGTGCGATTATGGTGGGAGGATTTGGAAAAGTCAGAGCAAGACAAGGTCAAACTGCACCTGGGAGGTTTGGTTGATTTGTTGAAAGTCAGGCCTCGGTGCGACATCATAAAGGCTTTGGTTACATTTTGGGATCCAGCCCACAACGTGTTCCGTTTCTCAGATTTTGAACTCACCCCAACCTTAGAAGAAATGGCGGGTTACATGGACGTCACTGAAGGTTTGAGACACAAATACCTGATCGCTCCAAGGGCTGTGAATTCACACAAATTCATGGATCTGTTGAAGATAAGCAAAGGAGTCCCATACGCTGAACTGGATAGAGGTTTTTCTACCCCACAATTCATATACCAGAGGTACGGGAGCAAAGGAGGATTTAATGACCCAGAAAGTGGTATTTGCAGCAGGGGAAATCTGGTAAAATGGAATGAGCATAGGCGGTTCGCTTTTATGGTGGCGTTTTTGGGCCTTGTGGTGTTTCCCCGAAAAGATAGAAATATCGACCTAAAGGTGGCTGGAATCGTCAAAATCCTGATTACCAACGATAAAAGCATCCTTGCTCCCATGATAATGTCAGAAATATACCGAGCCCTCACGGCTTGTAAGGCTGGAGCAGACTTCTTCGAAGGGTGCAACTTGTTGTTACAGATGTGGATGATCGAACACTTGTGTCACCACCCTCAGTATATGCACTACATGTCTATAAATGGGGGCTGCATCGAGGGTTATAGCCTTAGGGTTTCAGGTTTCCGATCACCGGGAGGGTTTGAAGAATGGATATCCTATCTCCGGATCATCACCGCAGACCAAATAAACTGGACTTTGGGTTGGCTTTCTGTGGAAGAAATCATATACATGCCCGCCACTGGTCCTCACTTCCTCTTGATGGGACTCAGGGGTATTCAACCTTATGCCCCTTACAGGGTAATGAGACAGTTGGGAAGATGTCAAGTACTACACCCGGACGAAGATCTCAGCACTTATGCAGTCGAGGTCAGCAGTGACGGCCAATTTCCTGAAAAGACAGTTCGTTGCATATGGAGTGAATGCCAGTACTTAACGGCAAATACCCGGGTAAATGATGTGTCTAGGGGTGAAGTCTCGCCGGCCTATCTCACTTGGCAGAACAAGAAGAACATCGTAAAACGGCCAACCAAACGGCCTCACCTCCGAAATTTTGTTGAGTCATCGCAAGAACAATGGGACTGGCTCGCAAAAGAGGAAGGTTACCTGGTTGAAATTAGGAAGCTGAAGCGACAAATTGAAAGGATGGTATTCGAAAACAACGTACAAGTCGCCCAAGAGCAGGCTGAAAAAGACAAGTTAGCCCAAGAGAACCAAACCCTGAGGGCCCGCCTTCGCCAAGCCAGTAAGAATAACATCGACCGACAGAGGCGCTGCTCCGACGAAAGATTGATAGCCAGTTTGAGAAATCAGGTCATCCAGAGCCAAGTAGAATTAGACCAATCAGAGGCTTGCATAGCAAGTTTGAAGGTCAAATGGGCAGAAGGTACAATGGCCCGGAGAAAGCGCCTACAGCAAGTCATGAGGAATTGTGAACTGAGCGTCAAAGCAGCAAATGAAACAAATTCCGCTTTGCAAGAGCGGATCTTTAAGCAAACACAAGATGCCCAGGCCGACCGAAGACGCTATTACAATGCAATGACAAGGATGGAAAGGCAAATGGATATATTCCAGGATCAGCTCGCCGCCAATGCACAAACGCTAGGATTAAAGAGCCGACAGATAAGGCAATTGTTCGCAGAAAGGGACAACATTCGAGCAAGAATTGACGAAGTCGGGCATTACATCTACCTAAAATGTTTGGCATGCGAGCAGACACCTCGGGAAACCCTCATTGCTTCCATCATGGGCTGCGTCCATCGGATTATGAACGAGTTGAAGAGCTTGCAAAGAGACCTTACACCTAGGGCCGCGAAAGGGCCGAAAGATGCCTCGTGGGTCCCTAAGTTGGAAAATTAGTTGTTGATCGAGTCCTGGTCGTTTTGTTTGTTGTTTCCCCAATGTTGTTTTCTTTTCCAAGTTTAAAACCCTGGAGTCTGTACTGTTGCTATTTTGTTTGAAGTAATGTGTAATAGCAAATTTTGATAATGAAATTTAACGATTTCACAAGAATTTTGTGTTTCTTTACTTTAAGGCAGAACTACGCCTGGTCTGATTCACGCGGGGACGTGATACGTAGGCAATCCCCATAAGATTCGACCGCTTTTAATAAATAAAGAAAAGAAAATGTAAATAAAATAAAATGCAGGGTTTCGCAAAATACTTTAAAGAGACGAATGAGCAAACCGGGATGACGCATGTTGTTTGAAGCAAAGCATGTAGAAACGGTTAACTGCCTAGGTGCATTGCATCCTCTATGTGTTATGATCAAATCTGTTAAGCTCTAACGCTAACCAGTTTGTTGTTGTCTGATACCAGACAGTTAGTTGTTAAAGAATTCTGGCAACACATTCATACCAAACCAGATCCAAAGGACCTATAAAATCAAGCATGACTACTTCGGAGAATAGCAATGAAGAAGAAAGGCCGATGAGCCAGTTGTTAAAAGAAGCGATGGAAAAGATTGAAAGGATGGGACTAGAAATGAATGCAATGCAACTAGCCCTAGCCAAAACACAAAAGAGTCCTGAAACACTGGGACACATGCTGGAATACCCTCACTCTGGCCCTTCCACAAGCCGCCCAAATCCCCTCTATCATCAAGAAAGAAGCCCTCATGATTCACAAGCTCCACCACCCCATCAACCTCTCCCAACACCCAACATTCCCATTTTTGTGGGACCTACATCAGCCCCTTTGCAGAGAACGACCAGTGAGCCATTGTTTCAGGCTCACGATACCCAATACTATCCCCCTGAGCCTACATTCCATGCACCCGAACCACAAGCTTACAATCCCCGTTTGGAAGTACCGGCAGAGATTGAGAAGCCGATTAAGGCCCCTGAACAGGATGAAGTGTTGAGAAAGTTCAAAAGCCTGGAGCAATCCTTCAGGAACTTGCACGGGCTGGGCAATCAAGTCAGCGTGGCATACAAAGATCTGTGCCCTTTCCCAGACGTCCAACTCCCGGCTGGGTTCAAGATGCCCAAGTTTGATTTATATGAAGGGCACGGTGATCCCATGGCACATTTGCGGGGATTCTGTAGCAAAATGAGAGGGGCAGGAGGCAAGGACGAGCTTTTGATAGCTTATTTCGGCCAAAGTCTGAGCGGATCTGCGTTGGAATGGTATACCAGGCAGGATTTCAGCAGGTGGTACACGTGGGATGATCTGGCGCAGGCTTTTGCAGGTCATTTCCAGTACAATCTGGAGATAGTCCCTGACCGTCTCACATTATTGAGAACTGGGAAGAAACCCGGGGAAGGTTTTCGCGAGTTCGGGTTCCGCTGGAGAGAACAAGCAGCTAGAGTCGATCCTCCCATGAGAGAGGGAGAGATGGTGGACTATTTTTTGCAGACATTGGATCCAACCTACTTTGGTCACTTGGTGACAACGGTTGGAAAATCTTTCAACGAGGTGGTCAAAATAGGGGTCATGATAGAAGAGGGTTTGAGGTCGGACAAGATCTTGAACTATTCGGCACTCAAGGCCACAACCCAGGCTATTCAAAACGGCACGGGAGGTGCGCTGAGAAGAAAGAAAGAAGAGGTTACCACGATCGAGGCAGGCAGTTGGTCCAGGGCTGGCAGGCCGCACTACAACCAACCCAGGCCTCACAGGTCAAATTACCCATACAACCCACCACAAAATTTCTATCCACCTCGAGAACCACATTGTTCCGTACACCAAGCCCAGGTATACACTCAGCCTCCGGTTCGCCCACAATGGCGCGCACCGGCTCCCCAGAACATATATGCACCACCACAAAACACCTACCCTCCACCCAGGGCATATAGAAACCCTTCAGGGGCAGGCTTCCGGGGAAATCCAGATGCTAGGAATGACAGGTTGCAGAAGCAAAGAACCTTCACGGAGCTGGGAGAAACCTACACCGCTTTGTTCCACAAGCTGCGGCAATTGGGTTTGGTTAGTCCTGTCCAGACTCGGGAACCAAATCCCCCACCTCAGAATGTAGATCGATCAATCAGTTGTGAATACTGTTCAGGGATACTCGGGCACGATACCGAGAAGTGCTGGAAGTTAAGGCATGCCATACAGGATCTTATTGACACCAATAAGATCGAGGTCCAGACACCGGAGGCTCCTAACATCAACCAAAACCCACTGCCAGCGCACCACGAAACTCACATGATTGAGTTGGTATGTGAGGGAGGAGAATTAAGAAAACGCTCACAAACAGTGATGATGATCCAAGCCGCCCCGAAAGAAGTCTTAACCAGTGGAGGAACGAGTGTACAGTCGCAGGGAGAAGGCGTCAAGCCGGTAGTGATATTGGGGAAGAGCCCGTCCATCATAGCAAGCAAACTCGAGCCAAGCAAGTTGGTAATACCAGGGATCCTGCCCACACCGGCAGTCGTGTTGAAAGGGGTATGTAGAGAACGGGTAACCATAAAGCCTGTGGTCCAACTGCCGATGATTGACAGCAGGGCTGTACCTTGGAAATATGAAAGGGCAGTGGTGACGTACCAAGGAAAACATGTGGAAGAAGTCAGTTGTGAAGCGCAAGGGCTGACTCGATCAGGTCGATGTTTTGCTCCGGTGGAGTTAAGAAAAACCAACCCAGTGGCAACCAAGAAGCCAGTGTCAGAAGAAGAGGCTGAAGAATTCCTGAGGAAGATGAAAGTACAAGACTATTCTGTGGTTGAGCAGCTGAGAAAAACACCTGCCCAAATCTCACTATTGTCATTACTCCTCCATTCCGAGGAACATCGTCGGGCCCTGTTAAAGATATTGAACGAGGCTCATGTACCCAGTGAGATTTCTGTGAACCACCTGGAAACCATTGCCAGCAAGATTTTCGAGGTGAACAGAGTGACATTCTCAGATGATGACCTGCCGGTGGAAGGAACGGAGCACAATAAAGCTCTATACCTAGCTGTCAAATG
Source organism: Nicotiana tabacum (assembly GCF_000715075.1). NCBI lineage: Eukaryota > Viridiplantae > Streptophyta > Magnoliopsida > Solanales > Solanaceae > Nicotiana > Nicotiana tabacum. The sequence continues at coordinate 10,450,038 of NC_134080.1, forward strand.
TGAAGACTCGGTGGTAACCCGAGTATTGGTGGATAACGGCTCAAGCGCCAATATTTGTCCATTATCCACCCTGGACCAGTTAAAGATTGACCGTGGAAGAATCCGGGAGAATAGCATCTGTGTCCGGGGGTTTGACGGAAACGGAACAGCCACTGTGGGGGATGTTGTACTTGAACTGACCATTGGGCCAGTCCTATTTACCATGGAATTCCAGGTGTTAGATGCCACAGTTTCTTATAACCTGCTGTTAGGACGACCCTGGATTCATGCAGCTAAAGCGGTGCCTTCCACCCTACATCAGACAGTGAAGTTCGAGTGGGAAAGACAAGAGGTCGTGTTGCACGGCGAGGATACAACATGCACCATGGGCGGAACCATTGTGCCTTTCATAGAGACCACTGTTGACAAAGGTCCTTGGGTCTACCAGATTCTCGATACAGGGTCGGCCAACAAAATTTCTGAAGGAGAAGTCATCCCGCACCCTAGGGTAGCTGCCGCAACAGTCATGATGGTATCAGAAATGCTGGGTAATGGATTTGTGCCGGGAAAAGGCCTGGGAGTTGAACCTCAAGGGATAGTCCAAGCTGTCTCCCTTCCTAAGAATCTGGAAACTTTCGGGTTGGGGTTCAAACCAACCGCAGCAGACAGGAAGCAAGCGCGAAAAATGAAGAAGAGGGTCTGGTTTCTGCCTAAACCAGTGCCACGCCTCTCAAGGTCTTTTGTTAAAGCAATGCCAAGGGGTCAGCGATCCCAAAGATTCGAGGACCTTTGATCGGTATAAATGAAGACCTGAATCAGAGTTTTGAGAGGCTATTCGCGGATGTCAGTATGGTGGAAGCTGGGGAAGGTTCCAGCAGAGCAGGGATACAATTTGTGGGGCCTGAGGCCAAGACCAACAATTGGACGGTTACTCCTCTTCCTGTCCGAGGGGAGTCTTGGTAGTAGGCTTTGATTAATGTTTTGTTTGTTTGTTTGATCGGATTATTCAAGGGTGTAATCCAAATTTTACTTTCGTTTTGTAAAAGTGTGAACCCTTTTATCCCGCAAATTTAATAAAGTTCTTTTCTTTTGTCCCATTTTAATTTTTTGTTTTGTTCTTTTTCTTTCTGAACAGTTCTCTTTTTACTGGTTCTAATGACATGGCATGCACAGCGGATCTTCGACCTAGTCTAATAAATCAATCTGAAACCGACTCAATGATGCAAAAGGTCGTTTATGACGATGAATCTGAATGTGACGAAGGTGAAGACTTCGAAGAAATAAACAGAGAGCTGTGCCAATTTGAAGAGAAACCCAAGCCTAACTTAAATGACACCGAGGCTGTGAATCTAGGAGACGCTGATAACGTCCAAGAGACCAAAATTAGCATCCACATTGAGCCGAATGTCAGAACAGAATTGATCAAAACTCTCAGGGAATTTAAAGATGTTTTTGCCTGGTCATATGATGATATGCCTGGATTAAGCACCAATTTAGTGGTTCACAAATTGCCCACTGACCCGGCATACCCTCCGGTCAAGCAAAAACTAAGAAAATTTAAAACAGAAATGAGTGTAAAGATCAAAGAAGAAGTGATTAAGCAGTTGCAATCGAAGGTCATTCGGGTCACTCGATATCCCGAGTGGTTGGCCAATGTGGTACCAGTCCCAAAGAAGGATGGAAAAATCAGGGTGTGCGTTGACTACCGCAACCTCAACAAAGCAAGTCCCAAGGACAATTTTCCGTTACCCAACATTCATATCCTGATCGATAATTGCGCTGGGCGCGAGATCAGATCCTTTGTGGATTGCTATGCGGGTTATCATCAGATCCTAATGGACGAGGAGGATGCTGAGAAGACAGCGTTTATTACGCCATGGGGAACCTACTGCTATCGGGTAATGCCATTCGGGTTAAAGAACGCCGGGGCGACGTACATGCGAGCAATGACTGCTGTGTTTCATGACATGATACATAAGGAAATCGAGGTGTACGTCAATGATGTGATCATCAAATCTTGGCGTCAGGAGGACCATGTAGCAGACCTAAGGAGATTTTTCCAAAGACTCCGGAGGTATGATATCAAGCTTAACCCGGCCAAATGCGCATTCGGGGTTCCATCAGGGAAGTTGCTAGGATTCATCGTCAGTCGACGGGGGATTGAGTTAGACCCATCCAAAATTGAATCCATCCGAGATTTGCCACCGCCAAGGAACAAAACAGAGGTAATGAGTTTGCTGGGTAGACTCAATTACATCAGCAGGTTCATCGCTCAACTCACAGCGACTTGTGAACCCATATTTCGGCTGCTGAAAAAGGATGCTGCGGTAGGTTGGACGGCAGAGTGTCAGGAGGCTTTCGACCAAATCAAAGGGTATCTATCTAATCCACCCGTATTGGTCCCGCCTAAGCCCGGGAAACCCCTAATCCTTTACCTGACGGTCTTGGAAAATTCATTTGGTTGTGTACTGGGGCAACATGATGACACAGGAAGGAAGGAGCAGGCCATCTACTATCTTAGCAAGAAATTCACAGTGCATGAGGTCAAGTACACTCAACTCGAGAAAACATGCTGCGCCCTAACTTGGGTAGCTCAGAAGTTGAAGCACTACCTGTCTTCATATACTACTTATCTCATATCCCGCTTGGACCCATTGAAGTACATCTTTCAGAAACCTATGCCCACGGGAAGGTTGGCAAAGTGGCAAATTCTGCTCACAGAGTTTGATATCATCTACGTAACGAGGACGGCCATGAAAGCCCAGGCACCGCAGACCATCTGGCAGAGAATCCCGTTGATGAAAAATACGAGCCCTTAAGAACGTATTTTCCTGACGAAGAGGTGATGCATACGAATGAGTTGGAATTACCCGAGGAACCGGGTTGGAAGCTTTTCTTCGATGGAGCTGCAAACGCAAAAGGGGTTGGAATAGGAGCAATACTCATTTCTGAAACAGGACGGCATTATCCTGTTACGGCTCAACTACGCTTCTATTGCACCAACAATATGGCCGAGTATGAGGCTTGCATTCTGGGTCTGCGCCTGGCTGCTGACATGGATGTCCAAGACGTCTTGGTCTTGGGAGACTCGGACCTCTTGGTACATCAAATTCAGGGAGAATGGGAAACACGAGATCTAAAACTCGTACCATACCGACAATGCTTGCATGATCTGAGCAAGCAATTTCGATCGGTAAAGTTCAAACACATCCCGAGAATTCACAATGAGGTTGCGGATGCCTTGGCCACCTTAGCGTCAATGCTGCACCACCCTGACAAAATGTATGTCGATCCTCTACACATCCAGGTCCGTGATCAGCATGCCTACTGCAATGCCATAGAAGAAGAAGCAGACGGCGAACCCTGGTTTCATGATATCAAGGAATACCTCAGAAGGGGGATATATCCAGAACATGCCACTGGAGACCAAAAAAGAGCCCTTCGGCGTTTGTCGAATGGTTTCTTCCTCAGTGGAGGAGTATTGTACAAAAGAACCCCGGATTTGGGATTGTTGAGATGCATAGATGCCAGTCAAGCAACGACGATTATGGCAGAGGTACATGCGGGAGTTTGCGGACCGCACATGAACGGATATGTATTGGCAAGAAAGATCCTTCGAACAGGGTGTTATTGGCTCACCATGGAACACGATTGCATCACTTTTGTGAAGAAATTCCATCAATGCCAGATACATGGGGATTTGATTCATTCTCCGCCAACAGAGTTACATATGATGTCAGCACCCTGGCCGTTTGTGGTATGGGGCATGGACGTCATTGGGCCCATCGAGCCGGCAGCATCCAACGGTCATAGGTTCATTCAGTGACCATTGATTACTTCACCAAATGGGTCGAGGCTAAAACCTTCAAATCAGTAACCAAGAAGGCAGTGGTGGACTTTGTTCACTCCCATATCATCTGCAGATTTGGGATCCCAAAAGTGATCATCACGGATAACGGTGCGAATCTTAATAGCAGCTTGATGAGAGAGGTATGCCAACAATTCAAGATTACACACCGCAATTCCACCCCATATCGTCCCAAGGCGAATGGAGCAGTCGAAGCAGCCAATAAGAATATCAAGAAGATACTGCGAAAAATGGTGGAAGGGTCCAGACAATGGCACGAGAAATTACCCTTTGCTTTGTTGGGTTACCGCACTACCGTCCGAACTTCCACAGGCGCAACTCCTTATTTGTTGGTGTATGGAACTGAGGCCGTAATACCAGCGGAGGTCGAAATTCCATCCCTCTGAATTGTCGCCGAAGCCGGGATTAATGATGATGAATGGGTCAAAGCTCGATTGGAACAGTTGAGCCTGATAGATGAGAAAAGATTGGTAGCGGTGTGCCATGGTCAGCTGTACCAGAGAACAATGGCAAGAGCGTATAATAAGAAGGTGCGCCCCAGGAAGTTTGAAGTAGGGCAGCTGGTATTGAAGAAGATCCTCCCACATCAGGTCGAGGCAAAAGGCAAATTCGCCCCAAATTGGCAAGGGCCTTATATCGTGACCAGAGTATTGTCCAACGGTGCTTTGTGTTTGACAGATGTCGAAGGTAGATGTGTCGACATGGCTATCAATTCAGATGCAGTCAAGAGATATTATGCGTAACTTCTTTAATTATGGCAATTTTTGGTCTATTTGTTTGTATTTGGCATTTGTTGGATAATGAGATGATGGAGGCAATTCTTTCTTCTATCCAAACACTGTTTAACCCTTGCTTCCCCCTTTGAGCCTTAAGTTATTCTTTCATACCCCTCTTTTGGAATCACTAATGGGAAAGATATGAAAAAAGGGAAAAGAAAAGAAGAAGAAAAAGAAAAGAAAAGACATGAAAAAAAAAAAATGAAAAGAAGGAAAAGAAAAAAAGAAGAAGATAAAATCACAAGAAATACAAAACCGTGGGAACTACGTTTGACCTGATTCCTCAAAGAAGATACGTAGGCGCCTCACGGCTCGGTCATAGTATGCATCATAGTGAAATAGGATGCATAATGTACATAGTGTGCATAATAAGCACAGCGTGTGTAACGCACATAGCGCAACATAAGTGTAAAAAATAAATTCCCCAAGCAAGAAAACTGGGGCAGAGGTTATGTTTTTAAGTTTCAACAAAGGTTTGATTCCAAAAGTTGTAGCGCATCACCCATCAAATTATTTTCAATTTCATAGCCTTTCTTTAACTCCACACCAAAACCAACATCAACGTCCAAAAGACCTCCCGATCAATGTTCAAGAGATGTCGAGTCAGGTAAATAAGACCGAGAATAATACACCGATCCCCAGCAAAGAAGAGGATCGTAAGATTGGGAATGAATTGATAGTCAAAGGAATCTCCAGAAGAGAGGGTCGTATCCACAACGCCCCGATTCCTCGAAAGAAATAAAATGAGAGAGTCTTATCGGTGAAAACCTTCACAGGCACCGAGAGGCGATGTAAGATGAGAGATATGAAATGAGAGAGTCTTATTGGTGAAAACCTTCACAGGCACCATAGGGCGCCGGGAGATGAGAGAAAAGAGAGAGTCTCATTAGTGAAAACCCCTCGAAGGGCACTATGAGGCGACAAGACGAATCAGCAAAAGCTACCACGTTTGTAACAAAATGGACAGTCATTTATCATCCCCAGCAAGTCAGACCATACGGCAAGTCGATTGATACAAATAGACTGGGTCGGGAATCTATGGTGCACGTCATGATCACGGGGACCAGTCATGCCCTCCAGATAAGTTCTTTTGAGTTTCTTCTCCCCACCAAATATAGGTTCAGAAAGATTTCTTTCCCTCTAGCTTTATTTTCTCTTCCTAAAATTTGTCTTGAAAAGAATTTTTCAAAGCTTACTTCCAGAAACTGGAGGGGAATTCACCCAATGCAGGGATCATGCCCGGCAATTTTGGAGGAAGTGAGCTCCTAAAGGGAGTGGTTTCGGGAGTTAAAAGCAGACTCCCACAGAATATGCTTAAAGAGAAGGCAGAAAAGGGGATTAATTGAGAGCCAATCCCCAGCAGGCTAGAGGCCCCCAACAGGCAACTTTGCCCACTAATCAATTGGGACATGGAGCAAGGAAAGAGAAGAAAGGAAAATCATCCGCCAGAAAGGCACCCTCTACCGCCACGATAAAAACTAATTAAATCCTTTTGTCTGCTGCAGGAAAACAAAGGATTGATGATGACAGCGAGATGCAACGCCAGGGAAGTCACCAAAACCGGGGCAGAAAATTTTCTGCCGATTGTCAAAAATTTTCTCGGAAGAACGGGGAAACAATTTTAATACATTTAAGTTCTAGGTCGCCCACCAGTATAATGCGGGAATACATTTAAGTTCTAGGTCGCCCACCAGTATAATGCGGGAATACATTTAAGTTCTAGGTCGCCCACCAGTATAATGCGGGAATACTTTTAAGTTCTAGGTCGCCCACCAGTATAATGCGGGAATACATTTAAGTTCTAGGTCGCCCACCAGTATAATGCGGGAATACATTTAAGTTCTAGGTCGCCCACCAGTATAATGCGGGAATACTTTTAAGTTCTAGGTCGCCCACCAGTATAATGTGGGAATACATTTAAGTTCTAGGTCGCCCACCAGTATAATGCGGGAATACTTTTAAGTTCTAGGTCACCCACCAGTATAATGCGGGAATACATTTAAGTTCTAGGTCGCCCACCAGTATAATGCGGGAATACATTTAAGTTCTAGGTCGCCCACCAGTATAATGCGGGAATACTTTTAAGTTCTAGGTCGCCCACCAGTATAATGCGGGAATACATTTAAGTTCTAGGTCGCCCACCAGTATAATGCGGGAATACCTTTAAGTTCTAGGTCGCCCACCAGTATAATGCGGGAATACTTTTAAGTTCTAGGTCGCCCACCAGTATAATGCGGGAATACATTTAAGTTCTAGGTCGCCCACAGTATAATGCAGGAATACTTTTAAGTTCTAGGTCGCCCACCAGTATAATGCGGGAATACTTTTAAGTTCTAGGTCGCCCACCAGTATAATGCGGGAATACTTTTAAGTTCTAGGTCGCCCACCAGTATAATGCGGGAATACATTTAAGTTCTAGGTCGCCCACCAGTATAATGCGGGAATACATTTAAGTTCTAGGTCGCCCACCAGTATAATGCGGGAATACTTTTAAGTTCTAGGTCGCCCACCAGTATAATGCGGGAATACATTTAAGTTCTAGGTCACCCACCAGTATAATGCGGGAATACATTTAAGTTCTAGGTCGCCCACCAGTATAATGCGGGAATACTTTTAAGTTCTAGGTCGCCTACCAGTATAATGCGGGAATACTTTTAAGTTCTAGGTCGCCCACCAGTATAATGCGGGAATACATTTAAGTTCTAGGTCGCCCACTAGTATAATGCGGGAATACTTTTAAGTTCTAGGTCGCCCACCAGTATAATGCGGGAATACATTTAAGTTCCAGGTCGCCCACCAGTATAATGCGGGAATACATTTAAGTTCTAGGTCGCCCACCAGTATAATGCGGGAATACATTTAAGTTCTAGGTCGCCCACCAGTATAATGCGGGAATACATTTAAGTTCTAGGTCGCCCACCAGTATAATGCGGGAATACTTTTAAGTTCTAGGTCGCCCACCAGTATAATGCGGGAATACTTTTAAGTTCTAGGTCGCCCACCAGTATAATGCGGGAATACATTTAAGTTCTAGGTCGCCCACCAGTATAATGCGGGAATACATTTAAGTTCTAGGTCACCCACCAGTATAATGCGGGAATACATTTAAGTTCTAGGTCGCCCACCAGTATAATGCGGGAATACTTTTAAGTTCTAGGTCGCCCACCAGTATAATGCGGGAATACTTTTAAGTTCTAGGTCGCCCACCAGTATAATGCGGGAATACTTTTAAGTTCTAGGTCACCCACCAGTATAATGCGGGAATACTTTTAAGTTCTAGGTCGCCCACCAGTATAATGCGGGAATACTTTTAAGTTCCCCAAACAGGAAACAATAAAATCCCCAGCACCAAGAAGCAGACAACTGCGGAGGCAAGCGCGCAATTCAAAAGGAAAAAGAACGCGTCTCAAAAGAAGCAGTTTGGGAACGTTATAGCATGCCCAACATAACAATTTTGATGAAAAGCCATATCACCAGAGAAAACAATTGAAAGGCTTGAAGAAGAGGGCATGTTCCCAGCGGATCAAGCAAAGTGACGAAAACTGGCATTCAAATGTCAGCAAAGGACCAGCATCCTCTCCCAAAGTCACAAGGTAAAGGCATCGGAGGAAAGTGTTAGCTGACAAGAAAGCAAGGCAACAAGAACAAGTGGAAGATGGATAAGATCTCATGATCCTCAGTCTAGCTTAGCTTCTTGTTTTCCTTTTTGAGCAATGTAACAGGGAGATCGGTTGAGCAGTAGCATCCTACAGCAGCATGCGACAGCGCAAAACAGCACCAAGCACTACAGTCACACGGTAGTCCCAGCTACCAAAATTTCCCGAACTACATTGACCTGATTCCTGTTCAGCCCAGGATATGTAGGAAACCTCTGAAGCAAAGGTTCGGTCAAATCTTTTTCAAAAATGCTTCACACGAAGTATTCGGACGGGCAAAAATCGCTTGCTTTATCTTTGCGTGAAAACCCTTCGTGTCTTCGTGCAAAGAGGGGCAGCTGTAAGCACGTGATTTTTGCTTCACGGACAATCGCTCCAAAAGAAAATAAAAATAGTGGCAAATGGCTTCGCTGTACAATTTTTTGATCTTTCCGTGACATGTGTTGTTAGTCGTTTGTGAGTCTGTCCATTTTGCATCTAGTCATTATCAAACAAAAATACAAAAAAATATATGTATCGTCAAAAGAAAATTCAAAAATATAAATATATGTGCGTCGTTCGTTCTAGGTTGTGATTTAACTTACTTAAATATTTTCATGGTAATTGTGTGGGAATGTTACATTATTGTTGATGTTAATTTCATTATTTTATTTTGTTTAAAAGAAAAAAAAAAAGAGAAAGCAAAAAAGTGAGGGATTAAAATCGATTTGGGCCCAGAAATTGAAACAAAAAAGGGCCCAAAAACGGCACTCAGACCCAGTCCAAATCCAGCCTGCCCAAGCACGGACTCAAACGACGTCGTATCGGCGTCCCCATTTGAAGCCGTTGATCTGATTCAAAGGAACGGTCCAGATCAGGCTGTTCAACTCACCTCAACGATGCCGTTTTAGGCGAAATGATCTGAGACGTCTGAGCCTCTTGATCCAACGGTCCACACACGCACCCGTGACCCAACCCCTCATTTAAACCAAACGACCCCGTTTAACTATCAAACGACCCCGTCTCATCTCTCACCCTCAGATCCAAGCCGTTGAGATCATCTGATCTAACGGCTCAGATCCAATCCCATAGACCATATATAAACCTTCCCTTACACCCCACGCCCCCTATACCAGCACCCCATCCCTTCGTCCCCAAGATCAAGCCTGAAACCCCAAACCCTAGCAAGCCGCCCTAGTCTCCCTCACCATTAAAGCCGGCGGCACGAACGCCGGTGGCCACCTCCTGAACACCCTAGGACCACCGCACTCTCCTGAACATGGATCTACTATCCATTTGCCTCGAATCACTCTCGTTCGTCTCGAATCTTCATTTGAAGATTTGAGTCGAACCCGGAACTATGCCAAACCACCCCATCTTCATACCAGACACTCCCCTGACCTTCCTCGTGACCAAACCAAGCTTGGTTTGGTCCGAATCTACCCACAACTCCTAAAAATCCAGATCTGAAAATCCAGAACTTGAAACACATGCACCTGGGGAATCCGGCCGGTCTTGACAAGGGTTTGAGGTCTAATAGACCTTAATCAAGGTGTTCTCATGTGAGAACACCCTGATTAAAGTTTGTTCGGCCTCAAGAGTTCGAAGTTGAGTCAGATTTGGGTCATTTTGACTTCAAACTCTTTTGGTAAGTTTTCCTTTCTTTTGTTTTAGTCCTAATTAAGTTGTCAGCATGTTTCGTTGTGTTTGTTTGTTATTTTGTTATTTTTTTACTCGGATCTCTTCCATCTCTGTTAAAGGCCTTTTTATTTGGTCGATTGTCTTCTGTTTGTGTTCTGAATACACTCTGTGATAAACATGATCGTCAGTTAGATTAGTCGTCAAATGAATTAATTCATATAGGCCCAGTAATTTAACAAAAGTTGTCTGATACCCTTTAGGTCCCTGAACGTATTGTTTATATGAGCGACTGGTTATTACCTGTTATAATTAGTATAGTCGACTCGATAAATGTCGTCGATTAGTTTTCTATAACTAATGAATCGAATGAGCTAATAATGTCGCATGACTAATTGAACCTTGCCACTGACTGAATTGCCCCAGCATTGTTTGAAATGAGTTTGTCTGCATTGTAAAGATGACTGAAAAGGTCAGTCCAGGGCAGTCCTGAATTTGAACTTTCATCAGTTCAAAATACCCTGATGATGCAATAGGCAGGGCAGTAATAATCAAGGTTAAGCAGGGGTATTCTGGGGTGTTGAAAAAGACAGAAAGGATTAGTTTAAATGGGCTGACAAGTAGGGTATTAAGTTGGGATTAAACTAATACCAAGGGGGAACAAGACACAAGGGTATGGGGCTTAAAATGAATAATAAAATGAGCCCATAATTCTGGATTAAACAAAAACCAAGCGTGGGGAATAAAGGGGCTGGCACCAAAAGATGCTTAGGCATGGGCTTTAAAGAGTATGGGCAGACTGCAAGTTGCAAAAAAGGGCAGCTTAGCTGCACTGGGACATTTGGCTTATAAATAGGCCATTCGAGAACTAAAACAGGGGCTGGACTTTTAGTCTTCAGAAAAAGGAAGAATTTTGAGTCTGGAGGCTGGAATCTTTAAGTCTTAAGAAAGGTTTGTGAGTTAAAAGAAAAGACTGAAAACATAAGAGAGTTCCAGTAAGACATTGTAACCAAACACTGTCTGAAAGTTGTATAAGAGTGCATTTTGGTCAAGTTGTCTTGGCCAAGTTCTGTTGTTTGCATTGACTGATCTGTTTCTGGTTGTTGAATTGGTAGTGTTGCTGTATTGAATACTCTGTTGTTGCTTCATCATTCTTTTCTGGGTTCACTGGTTTGGTACTCGACTATTTGCTGGTTCTCTTTGGTTCTGGGAAACAACGTTGTTTGTCTGTGGCTGTGGAAAACACTTGGTTGGTTGTTGCTGTGTGTCTGCTGCTGCTGTATTCGTTGCATACTACTCAACTGATCACTCTCCTTCTTCCTTTCCTTTCCTTACCAGGTACACAATTGATACCACCAATGTAACTGAGAGTTTGAGCATGAATGCAAAAGAGAGGACCTGCAGATTGTTTTTATATATACATGAACTGTTACATTAAATGTCATGAAATAGTTACATTTTCGTTTGGATAATAGAAGTAGCCTACATGCTCAGTATATCAATGTAGGTTAATGAATGATAGTCATGTATGTATGCTGTTAGGTGAAAAACATTCCCAGTGTAATAAGTTGTATTTTAGACTTAGTCTGATGGTGTAGTATATTCTCTAATGTAGGCCAAATAGGAAAACTATCCACATGAGTTAAAGTTCTTTCCCCTTTTTCCAGATTGTCACATATAAATTGATAAAGAACAAAGAATCAGTTCTAGGCCTCAACCTCATGAAGGCCGAGCCCAAATCGAAACAAATCAGTTAGGCCTGTATCGGAAAAACAGGGGCCCAAGTCCGGCCATCTCGCATGAGCTAGGTTTGGGCCCATAATTTTCGACTAGTTGTCCGTAAGTGCAGTCACGTTTTATTATTCTGTAAAAGCACTTTAAATCCTGTTATAAATAAGCTCGCAAGCATGTAATCGACTAAGGCTATTTACTGTTTTCAATTAGTAAAGATGAACGCGATAAGAAACGTAATTGTTATAGGACATCCTTTCAAAAATAAAGACAAGATGAGCCTCGACAAACAAAAACGCATAAGATGCGGGGCCCTTGTTAAATGTATATTATCGAAGCATTTAGTTTCCAGGACGGGTTGTTTATCAAATCTCACAACTCTCCTAAAATAACAATGCGTTAGACTCTTTAGGCGCGCCCTTAATAAATTAATTTCCTTAAACTCGGGTGCACATTTATGTGACCCAAATCCAAATCTCAACGGAGTCGAAATGTGTCTCTAGTCACGGGCGCATTGATTGTGGCGTGGCCCGAGATGCATTTCCATGACGTTGCAAATTCCTTTAAAAAATAAGAATGATATGAGCCTCGCCGAATAAAAATACAAATTGCGGGGCCCTCAGTAAATACTTGTTCTAAATTACTTAGAATTCAGGAGGGCCGCTTAGTGAATTTCGTGGCTTTCCCAAAATAATAACGCAATAGTCTCTTTAGGCGCGTGTTTAATAATTTACTTTCTTAAGCTCGGGTGTGCATTTCATGCGACCCAAATCCAAATCTCAAAATATCAAATAAAATGCGTTCCGGATTGTGGGTGCATTTCATGTGACGCAGTCCAAAGACGTGTTTTAAGCGATGTTCACATTCTTGTAAAAACAATAATAATAAAGCGGTTAACAGTTAAAATTTGCACACAAGTTCATATTGTATTTAAAATCAGATAAATAAGCCAAATATAACAGTTGAGCGACCGTGCTAGAACCACGGAACTCGGGAGTGCCTAACACCTTCTCCCGGGTTAACAGAATTCCTTATCTAGATTTCTGGTACGCAGACTGTAATATAGAGTCATTATTTTCCTCGATTCGGGATTAAAACTGGTGACTTGGGACACCCTAAATCTCCCAAGTGGAGACTCTGAAATAAAAAAATAAATCCCGTTTCGATTGTCCTTTAATTGGAAAAACTCCCCTGCGCCCCCCGGGCGCGGAAAAAGGAGGTGTGACAGCGATAATTCAACTCCTTTTTGAATTTAAAGATGTGTTTGCTTGGTTATACGATGACATGCCAGGATTAGGTATTGATCTAGTGGTGCATAAATTGCCAATTTACCCTAACTGTCCTCCAGTTCAACAAAAGCAGAGAAAGTTCAAACCTGATGTCAGTGACATGATTAAAGAAGAAATCACCAAGCAGTTGAAAATGGGAGTGATTCGGGTAGTCCAGTACACCACGTGGTTGGCGAATGTAGTTCCAGTGCCGAAAAAAGATGGGAAGACTCGGGTATGTGTGGATTATCGAGATTTGAACAGGGCGAGTCCCAAAGACAATTTCCCATTGCCCAACATCCACATCCTTGTTGATAATTGCGCCAAACATGAGATCCAGTCTTTCGTAGATTGTTACGCTGGGTATCATCAGGTGTTGATGGATGAAGAAGACGCCGAGAAGACTGCCTTCACTACACCTTGGGGCATTTACTGTTATCGGGTTATGCCATTCGGTCTGAAAAATGCTGGGGCAACTTACATGAGGGCCATGACTGCCATTTTTCATGACATGATGCATCAAGAGATAGAGGTGTATGTGGACGACGTGATAGTCAAGTCCAGGACTCGGGACAATCATATCCAAGATTTGAGGAAATTCTTCGAGAGACTAAGAAAGTACGACTTGAAGCTGAACCCGGCCAAATGCGCCTTAGGAGTCCCATCAGGCAAGCTTTTGGGTTTCATAGTAAGCAGGAGAGGTATCGAGTTAGATCCAACAAAGATAAAATCTATTAGAGATCTACCTCCCCCGAGAACGAAGAAAGACGTGATGAGTCTATTGGGCAGGTTAAACTATATCAGTCGATTCATTGCCCAGCTGACTAGCACATGTGAGCCCATATTCAAGCTATTGAGGAAGGATGCAGCGATCAAATGGACGGCTGAGTGTCAAGAAGCTTTTGACAAGATCAAAGAATATCTTTCAAATCCCCCAGTTTTGGTCCCGCTAGAGCCAGAGAGACCCCTGTTCTTGTATCTGACAGTCTTGAAAAATTCTTTCGGTTGCGTCCTCGGGAAACATGACATAACCGGAAAGAAGGAGCAGGCGATCTATTACTTGATCAAGAAATTCACCGGCTACGAGGCCAAGTACACTTTGCTGGAAAGAACGTGTTGTGCTTTGACGTGGGTTGCTCAAAAATTGAGACATTATCTCCAAGCTCACACTACTTACCTCATAAGCAGGTTGGATCCTTTGAAGTACATATTTCAGAAACCAATGCCTACTGGAAGACTGGCCAAATGGCAAATCTTGCTTACTGAATTTGACATAGTCTATGTCACTCGTACGACAATGAAAGCCCAAGCGTTGGCAGATCATTTGGTCGAAGATCCGGTTGATGAGGAATACCAACCATTGAGTACTTATTTTCCAGATGAAGAAATAAATACCATAGAAGTAGTCTCAGAAAACGCTCACGTTTGGAAGATGTTCTTTGATGGGGCCGTAAACGCCAAAGGTGTAGGAATTGGGGCGATTTTGATCTCACCCTCTGGTCCGCACTATCCTGCTACAGCTAGACTGCACTTCTTTTGCACGAACAATACAGCTGAATATGAAGCCTGCATCATGGGCATGCATATGGCGATCGATCAGGATGTGGAAGATTTATTGATTATGGGGGATTCTGACCTGATTATCTGGCAAGCCCAAGGTGAATGGGAAACCCGGGAGGTCAAGCTTATTCCTTACTAACAACATGTGGAGGACCTTGACAAGTATTTCAAATCAATAGAGTTCAGGTATATCCCGCGATGTCATAATGAACTAGCGGATGCACTTTCCACCTTAGCTTCGATGTTACCCTACCCAGGCAATGCCCACGTCAATCCCTTAGAAATCCAAATTAGGGAAAGACACGGTTACTGTAATGTAATCGAGGCAGGATCGTGTACAAAGCCATGGTACCATGATATCAGGAGGTTCTTGAAGACACAAGAATACCCCGAACATGCTACTGGAGATCAAAAGAGAACCATTAGGTGACATGCATGTGGTTTCTTTTTGAGCGGCGAGGTATTGTATAAAAGGACCCCGGACCTCAATCTGTTAAGATGTGTTGACGCCGAGGAGGCAGGAAGGATCATGCATGAAGTACACGCATGAGTGTGCGGGCCCCACATGAACGGGTATGTTTTGGCAAAGAAAATCCTTCGAGCAGGTTATTACTGGATGACCATGAAAAAGGACTGTTTTAGCATCGTTCGAAAGTGTCATCAGTGTCAGATACACAGTGATTTGATTCATGCGCCTCCCACAGAATTACATCCCATGTCTGCACCTTGGCCATTTGTTGCCTGGGGCATGGACGTCATTGGTCCGATCGAGCCGAAGGCTTCAAATGGACACAGATTCATATTGGTTGCTATCGACTACTTCACGAAATGGGTAGAAGCTGTCACTCTCAAATCAGTCACTAAGAAGGCTGTAGTGGATTTTGTGCATTCAAATATTATCTGTCGTTTTGGTATTCCCGCAACTATCATCATAGATAACGCGACAAACTTGAACAGTCATTTGATGGGGAATGTATGCGAACATTTCAAAATAATGCATAGGAACTCCACTCCTTATCGGCCCAAGGCCAATGGCGCTGTTGAAGCAGTAAACAAGAACATCAAGAAGATTTTGAGGAAGACGATCCAGAGTTCCCGACAATGGAATGAACAGTTACCCTTCGCATTGCTGGGATATCGCACTACAGTACGCACTTCAGTAGGGGCAACCCCTTATTTGTTGGTGTATGGGACCGAGGCTGTGATACCAACGGAGGTAGAAATTCCGTCGCTCCGAACCATTGTCGAAGCAGAAATTGAAGATAGCGAGTGGGTTAAGACTCGATTAGAGCAGCTGACTTTGATTGACGAGAAACGAATCGCTACGGCTTGTCACGGGCAGTTGTACCAACGAAGAATGGCCCGTGCTTACAACAAGAAAGTCCAACCCAGGAATTTTGAAGTGGGTCAACTGGCATTGAGGCGCATTCTGCCACATCACCAGGAAGCAAAAGGAAAATTTGCTCCAAATTGGAAAGGCTCATACATCATCAGGAAGATATTGCCGAGAGGAGCATTGTATCTGGGTGATATTGAAGGAAATGATCTTGACACAGTAGTGAATACGGATGCAGTCAAAAGGTAATATGTTTGAGTTTACTTCGGTGATATTTTGGCACATTTGAGATGATGAAGGATTTATTCCCACTGCCCAAGCACTATCAACTCTCTCCAAAAGCCCTTTGAGCCGGCTACATTTCTTTGGCTACCTTACAAAAAAAAAAAATCAAAGAAAAACAAAATAAAAAAAAAACAAAATGATTGGCCTGAACTACGTCTGACTTGATTCCGAAAGGATACGTAGGCAGCCTCTCTCTGGGGTTCAGTCACACCAAAAATAAAATCCAATTTACCCTGAAATTAAAATTGGGGCACACCAAATGGCTTAGAAGTTGTAGTTCATCTACCATTCCAAGCACAAGTCCTTCAGATCAATTGCCAAAGGCAGGGGAAGCCGAGAGATATCATGGTTGGAGGCCGGTACATTCAAATTAAGAAAAATAAAATGACAGAGTCTTGTCGGTGAAATCCTTCAGGCACCGTGAGGCGACGGGAGCAGAGAAATCGAAAATGAGAGTTTGTTTAGTAAAAACTCGCAAAGAGTGCTATCAAGCGACAACAAAAAGAGAAAAGAGAGATGTCGACTAGCGAAAACCTGCAAAGGGCGCTGTCGGCCGAAAAGGTAATTCCACCTCAGAAAGCCTTGGCAAGGTTCCACCGGTTTGGAAACATAGATCCATTTCTGGTTCATGAGGAAATGCAAGTTCGTGAAGGTCGGGCATCCAGTCCTAAAAGCATGTCATGTCAATTTAAAGTCGGCATTGTTTTCCTCAGATAAGTCTTTCTTGTCCCGAAAGGGACGTTTCTTTTTTTTTTAAAAAAATTGTTTCCTCCGTTCTCTTTCTTACTTTTCTTTGAATCCCTTTCATTTTTATCCCAAGTTCCAAATATACTGGAAAGAATAGGTGGCAGGACCGGTTTCACGGAGCTCCGTTTAGTAAGAAGTAAATACCCCGCTTCAGTGGTACGTATGTCCAGTCCCGATTGATCATGATGTTGGTTGCCTTCGAACACACACCCACACAATAAAAAACCAACAAATCCCCACAGGGTTTCCCTTTGTACAAATCCCAACAGGGTCTCCCTTTGTAAAAATCCCAGTCTCCCCTTGTAGAAATCCCCCAAAGAGTCTGCCCCAGCCAATCCCCAACGAGTCTGCCTTGTACAAATCCCCACAGAGTCTCCCCAATAAAAATCCCCACTGAGTCTACCTCGGTAAAAATCCCCAAGCAGAATGGGATGGAAGAACCAAAGCCTTACACGGGCAAATCATCGCAAAATCCGGGAATGCGAGTCTGATCAGTTTCAAAGGGGATCGCTTGTGAAACCAATCAACGACAGAGTTTCTCAACAGGAATAAGGACGGGACCGAGCAATTGGAACGATCAAGGCCACCGAACCAACCACCGTTTTCAAACTGACAATTTTTCTTTGTTTAGGAAAATTGAGACAGGTGCGATCCAAAGCAACCGTGCAAAAATAGGTATAGCCCAAGAGAAATGAAGTACGCGAGCGTTGAAACAGCTTTGCAGCAGGAAAATGACCAAAAGGAAGTTTCCCCAGAATTCTTTCATGTATTTTGATAAATAAAAGGAAATATAAAAGGAAAACCAAAAAAAAAGAAAAACAAAGAAGACAAGAAATAAAAATGAAAATCTCAAAAGAAAAACAAATCATGGTAGCATAAGACCTCATCCCTCAACTATCCCGGCATAACCCGAGGACTCTTTCCTTTTTCCGGCATAACCCGATGACTTCCCCGACATAACCCGAGGATCTTGCCCTTTTCCAGCATAACCCGAGGACCTCTTTTCTTCACGGCATAACCCGTGAACCTCCCTGGCATAACCCAGAAGCCCTTTTTCCTTTTCTCCCGGCATAACCCGGTCAGTTTTCCGGCCTAACCTGGCAATCCTCCCAACATTAGGGCTCCAATCCCTGAGTTGAGCAAGTTTTCTTTAGCCAGCATTAGGGCTCCAATCCCTGAACTGAGCGTTTTCCTTTTAGCCGACATTAGGGATCCAATCCCTGAGTTGAGCAAGTTTTCTTTAGCCAGCATTAGGGCTCCAATCCCTGAACTGAGCATTTTTTCTGTTAGCCAGCATTAGGGCTCCAATCCCTGAACTGAGCACTTTTCCATTTAGCCAGCATTAGTGCTCCAATCCCTGAACTGAGCGTTTTCCTGTTAGCCGACATTAGGGCTCCAATCCCTGAGTTGAGCATTTTTGTAGCAAGCATTAGGGCTCCAATCCCTGAACTGAGCGTTTTTCTGTTAGCCAGCATTAGGGCTCCAACCCCTGAACTGAGCATTTTTTCTGTTAGCCAGCATTAGGGCTCCAACCCCTGAACTGAGCACTTTTCCATTTAGCCAGCATTAGGGCTCCAATCCCTGAACTGAGCATTTTCCTGTTAGCCGACATTAGGGCTCCAATCCCTGAGTTGAGCATTTTTGTAGCAAGCATTAGGGCTCCAATCCCTGAACTGAGCATTTTTTTGTTAGCCAGCATTAGGGCTCCAGCCCCTGAACTGAGCATTTTTTCTGTTAGCCAGCATTAGGGCTCCAATCCCTGAACTGAGCACTTTTCCATTTAGCCAGCATTAGTGCTCCAATCCCTGAACTGAGCGTTTTCCTGTTAGCCGACATTAGGGCTCCAATCCCTGAGTTGAGCATTTTTGTAGCAAGCATTAGGGCTCCAATCCCTGAACTGAGCGTTTTTCTGTTAGCCAGCATTAGGGCTCCAACCCCTGAACTGAGCATTTTTTCTGTTAGCCAGCATTAGGGCTCCAACCCCTGAACTGAGCACTTTTCCATTTAGCCAGCATTAGGGCTCCAATCCCTGAACTGAGCATTTTCCTGTTAGCCGACATTAGGGCTCCAATCCCTGAGTTGAGCATTTTTGTAGCAAGCATTAGGGCTCCAATCCCTGAACTGAGCATTTTTTTGTTAGCCAGCATTAGGGCTCCAGCCCCTGAACTGAGCATTTTTTCTGTTAGCCAGCATTAGGGCTCCAATCCCTGAACTGAGCACTTTTCCATTTAGCCAGCATTAGTGCTCCAATCCCTGAACTGAGCGTTTTCCTGTTAGCCGACATTAGGGCTCCAATCCCTGAGTTGAGCATTTTTGTAGCAAGCATTAGGGCTCCAATCCCTGAACTGAGCGTTTTTCTGTTAGCCAGCATTAGGGCTCCAACCCCTGAACTGAGCATTTTTTCTGTTAGCCAGCATTAGGGCTCCAACCCCTGAACTGAGCACTTTTCCATTTAGCCAGCATTAGGGCTCCAATCCCTGAACTGAGCATTTTCCTGTTAGCCGACATTAGGGCTCCAATCCCTGAGTTGAGCATTTTTGTAGCAAGCATTAGGGCTCCAATCCCTGAACTGAGCATTTTTTTGTTAGCCAGCATTAGGGCTCCAGCCCCTGAACTGAGCATTTTTTCTGTTAGCCAGCATTAGGGCTCCAATCCCTGAACTGAGCACTTTTCCATTTAGCCAGCATTAGGGCTCCAATCCCTGAACTGAGCGTTTTCCTGTTAGCCAACATTAGGGCTCTAATCCCTGAGTTGAGCATTTTTGTAGCCAGCATTAGGGCTCCAATCCCTGAACTGAGCATTTTTCTGTTAGCCAGCATTAGGGCTCCAACCCCTGAACTGAGCATTTTTTCTGTTAGCCAGCATTAGGGCTCCAACCCCTGAACTGAGCACTTTTCCATTTAGCCAGCATTAGGGCTCCAATCCCTGAACTGAGCATTTTCCTGTTAGCCGACATTAGGGCTCCAATACCTGAGTTTAGCATTTTTGTAGCCAGCATTAGGGCTCCAATCCCTGAATTGAGCGTTTTTCTGTTAGCCAGCATTAGGGCTCCAACCTGGTTTGGGTGTCTAATGGACCTTAGTCGATGTGTTCTCAGTCGAGAACACTCGATTAAGGTCCATTCGACCTCAAAAGAGTCGAGTCAAGTATTCAACCTGGTTTCGTCTACCTTGTTCTACCTTGTTCCCAAAGCTAGTCCAGATGGGTTTCCTGCATCCAGTCCCTCAGACAAGGCACAATCCGGCATCACCTGCTTACAAAGCCGGTTTTAGGTGCGCTTATCATTTAGGAGCAGAAGGGCACGATACAAATGATTGTTGGGCTTTGAGAAGGGTAGTTGAGAACTTAATAGAGCAGGGGAAGATAGTACTAAGGGACGAGGAGGTCCCAAATGTGACTAACAATCCGTTGCCCGCTCACAATAACAGGCCGTTGATTGGAATGATTTGTGAGGACAAAGAATTTGATCCTGCTTTAAAAGCTATAATCGCCATCGTCGATGTAGGTAAAAAGCCTAAAACCACCCCGAAGCTAGAGAAAGGGGAAAAGAAGGCCAGTACTGTCAAGGTTGAGCCCGAAGAGAAGGTTGAGAAAAAGACAGTAATGATGGTGCCTGTGAGGAATGAAGTTCTTTACGTTCCACGAGGTCAAGTAGAGAAGCCGCAGAGGTTCGAAGTCAAAAGGGCAAAACCGA
Source organism: Nicotiana tabacum (assembly GCF_000715075.1). Classification (NCBI taxonomy): domain Eukaryota; kingdom Viridiplantae; phylum Streptophyta; class Magnoliopsida; order Solanales; family Solanaceae; genus Nicotiana; species Nicotiana tabacum. The sequence goes on from NC_134080.1 coordinate 10,470,555, forward strand.
TGTACGTACCAAAAGGGGCCTATGTGGTCCAGGGGACGATTCAACCATCTCGGCTGAACGAGCCAATGGTTATCGGACGCATACCACAAAAGCCAATGACAGACCCGTCCACAGTACCGTGGAACTATCAAAGAACGTTGGTTACGTACAAAGGCAGAGAAGTCACGGGAGAACTTCCGGAGAGTACTTTCGCTGGAAGGTATTCGAACACTCAAGAGTTAAACAATGCCACACGGAAAAGCTTCCCACCCAAGGAACCTGTAAGCATTGAGGAAGCGAAAGCTTTCTTCCAAAAGATGAAAATGCCAGACTACGAAGTGGTGGATCAACTACGCAAGTGCCCCGAGCAAGTGTCCATGCTATCTCTGCTGATGAGGTCAGCCGAACACCAAAAGATCTTGCTCAAGACCCTGAACGAGGCGTACATACCAGTTGAAACCTCAGTCGAACAACTGGAACGAATGACGGAGAGGTTCTTCGCCGTTAACTAGGTTTCTTTTAGAAAGAACGACTTATCTTTAGAGGGAGCAGCTCACAACAAAGCCTTACACCTGACGGTCAAATGCGAAGACTACTACGTCAAGCGGGTTATGTTGGATGGAGGTTCAGGTGTTGATATTTGTCCGCTCTCCACGCTGTAGTGAATGGAAATTGGGGCCGGAAGAATCCGTCCCAATAATGTCTGTGTAAGGGCTTTTGACGGCGTCAAGAGGGACACCCTCGTGGAAATAGACTTGGTGTTGACTATAGGACCAGTGGAGTTTGAAATAACTTTCCAGGTGCTTGACATGGATACGTCTTACAATTTTCTCCTCGGCAGACCTTGGATTCATGCGGCAGGGGCTGTGCCTTCCACTCTTCACCAGATGGTAAAGTTTGAATACGAAGATCAAGAAATTGTGGTCCACGGAGAAGACGAACAATCTATTTATCGGGACCCATCCATCCCGTATCTTGAAGCAAGGGAAGGGAGCGAGCACGCGGTTTATCAGGCTTTCGAAGTTGTGCTAGCGGAGCGGTATGAAGAAGGAAGACCTTGCCCCCAACCTTTCTTGTCCAACACCTCAATCATGGTGGCTAAGGAAATGATCCAACATGGATTCAGGCCAGGGAAAGGGCTTGGACGAGCACTGCAAGGAATAACGGAACCCATCACCTTGCCTTCCACCAAGAAACTTTTTGGGATAGGTTTTCAATCCACCCCAAAAGATGAAGAGTGGGCAAGGAAGAGGAAAAATGAGGGTTGGAAACTGCCTCGGCCATTGCCAGATTTATACGAGACTTTCGTCGGGCCGAAATACATCGAAGAAGAAGACGATGAGGTTTTCACAGCCGAAGAAATCGAGGAGATATGTGAGGCAATGAGAGGAATGCTCTACGAAGCTCACATGGTTCAACCAGGAGAAGGCACAAGCACCGCTGAGATTCTATATGTGGGGCCAAACGCCAAGCTTCGAAACTGGGAGGCCACGCCATTCCCAACTAGGTAGAAGTCCGATTATAATAATGCGGCTTTAAATAATATGACATGCTTGCGGACTTCACGCCCAGATCACAACAAGCTGTTTAATTGTGAAATAATGAACCAAGAACCGGAATATGACGAAGAAGAGGCTTTTAGGGAAATAAATCGAGAATTGGAACACTTTGAGAATAAACCTAAGCCGAATCTGAATGACACCGAACCGGTTAATTTGGGAACTCCTGAAGAAATCTGAGAGACCAAAATAAGCATTCACACGGACGAAAAAACACGAGACGTGATAATTCAACTCCTTTTTGAATTTAAAGATGTGTTTTCTTGGTCATACGATGACATGCCAGGATTAGGTGTTGATTTAGTGGTGCATAAATTGCCAATTTACCCTAACTGTCCTCCAGTTCAACAAAAGCAGAGAAAGTTCAAACCTGATGTCAGTGACATGATTAAAGAAGAAATCACCAAGCAGTTGAAAATGGGAGTAATTCGGGTTGTCCAGTACACCACGTGGTTGGCGAATGTAGTTCCAGTGCCGAAAAAAGATGGGAAGACTCGGGTATGTGTGGATTATCGAGATTTGAACAGGGCAAGTCCCAAAGACAATTTCCCATTGCCCAACATCCACATCCTTGTTGATAATTGCGCCAAACATGAGATCCAGTCTTTCGTAGATTGTTACGCTGGGTATCATCAGGTGTTGATGGATGAAGAAGATGCCGAGAAGACTGCCTTCACTACACCTTGGGGCATTTACTGTTATCGGGTTATGCCATTCGGTCTGAAAAATGCTGGGGCAACTTACATGAGAGCCATGACTGCCATTTTTCATGACATGATGCATCAAGAGATCGAGGTGTATGTGGACGACGTGATAGTCAAGTCCAGGACTCGGGACAATCATATCCAAGATTTGAGGAAATTCTTCGAGAGACTAAGAAAGTACGACTTGAAGCTGAACCCGGCCAAATGCGCCTTAGGTGTCCCATCAGGCAAGCTTTTGGGTTTCATAGTAAGCAGGAGAGGTATCGAGTTAGATCCAACAAAGATAAAATCTATTAGAGATCTACCTCCCCCGAGAACGAAGAAAGACGTGATGAGTCTATTGGGCAGGTTAAACTATATCAGTCGATTCATTGCCCAGCTGACGAGCACATGTGAGCCCATATTCAAGCTATTGAGGAAGGATGCAGCGATCAAATGGACGGCTGAGTGTCAAGAAGCTTTTGACAAGATCAAAGAATATCTTTCAAATCCCCCAGTTTTGGTCCTGCTAGAGCCAGAGAGACCCCTGTTCTTGTATCTGACAGTCTTGAAAAATTCTTTCGGTTGCGTCCTCGGGAAACATGACATAACCGGAAAGAAGGAGCAGGCGATCTATTACTTGAGCAAGAAATTCACCGGCTACGAGGCCAAGTACACTTTGCTGGAAAGAACGTGTTGTGCTTTGACGTGGGTTGCTCAAAAATTGAGACATTATCTCCAAGCTCACACTACTTACCTCATAAGCAGGTTGGATCCTTTGAAGTACATATTTCAGAAACCAATGCCTACTGGAAGACTGGCCAAATGGCAAATCTTGCTTACTGAATTTGACATAGTCTATGTCACTCGTACGACAATGAAAGCCCAAGCGTTGGCAGATCATTTGGCCGAAGATCCGGTTGATGAGGAATACCAACCATTGAGTACTTATTTTCCAGATGAAGAAATAAATACCATAGAAGTAGTCTCGGAAAACGCTCACGTTTGGAAGATGTTCTTTGATGGGGCCGTAAACGCCAAAGGTGTAGGAATTGGGGTGATTTTGATCTCACCCTCTGGTCCGCACTATCCTGCTACAACTAGGCTGCACTTCTTTTGCACGAACAATACAGCTGAATATGAAGCCTGCATCATGGGCATGCATATGGCGATCGATCAGGATGTGGAAGATTTATTGATTATGGGGGATTCTGACCTGATTATCTGGCAAGCCCAAGGTGAATGGGAAACTCGGGTGGTCAAGCTTATTCCTTACCGACAACATGTGGAGGACCTCGACAAGTATTTCAAATCAATAGAGTTCAGGTATATCCCACGATGTCATAATGAACTAGCGGATGCACTTTCCACCTTAGCTTCGATGTTACCCTACCCAGGCAATGCCCACGTCGATCCCTTAGAAATCCAAATTAGGGAAAGACACGGTTATTGTAATGTAATCGAGGCAGGATCGTGTACACAGCCATGGTACCATGATATCAAGAGGTTCTTGAAGACACAAGAATACCCCGAACATGCTACTGGAGATCAAAAGAGAACCATTAGGTGACATGCATGTGGTTTCTTTTTGAGCGGCGAGGTATTGTATAAAAGGACCCCGGACCTCAATCTGTTAAGATGTGTTGACGCCGAGGAGGCAGGAAGGATCATGCATGAAGTACACGCATGAGTGTGCGGGCCCCACATGAACGGGTATGTTTTGGCAAAGAAAATCCTTCGAGCAGGTTATTACTGGATGACCATGAAAAAGGACTGTTTTAGCTTCGTTCGAAAGTGTCATCAGTGTCAGATACGCAGTGATTTGATTCATGCGCCTCCCACAGAATTACATCCCATGTCTGCACCTTGGCCATTTGTTGCCTGGGGCATGGACGTCATTGGTCCGATCGAGCCGAAGGCTTCAAATGGACACAGATTCATATTGGTTGCTATCGACTACTTCACGAAATGGGTAGAAGCTGTCACTCTCAAATCAGTCACTAAGAAGGCTGTAGTGGATTTTGTGCATTCAAATCTTATCTGTCGTTTTGGTATTCCCGCAACTATCATCATAGATAACGCGGCAAACTTGAAAAGTCATTTGATGGGGAATGTATGCGAACATTTCAAAATAATGCATAGGAACTCCACTCCTTATTGGCCCAAGGCCAATGGCGCTGTTGAAGCAGTAAACAAGAACATCAAGAAGATTTTGAGGAAGACGATCCAGAGTTCCCGACAATGGCATGAACAGTTACCCTTTGCATTGCTGGGATATCGCACTACAGTACGCACTTCAGTAGGGGCAACCCCTTATTTGTTGGTGTATGGGACCGAGGCTGTGATACCAACGGAGGTAGAAATTCCGTCGCTCCGAACCATTGTCGAAGCAGAAATTGAAGATAGCGAGTGGGTTAAGACTCGATTAGAGCAGCTGACTTTGATTGACGAGAAACGAATCGCTGCGGCTTGTCACGGGCAGTTGTACCAACGAAGAATGACCCGTGCTTACAACAAGAAAGTCCGACCCAGGAATTTTGAAGTGGGTCAACTGGCATTGAGGCGCATTCTGCCACATCACCAGGAAGCAAAAGGAAAATTTGCTCCAAATTGGAAAGGCTCATACATCATCAGGAAGATATTGCTGAGAGGAGCATTGTATCTGGGTGATATTGAAGGAAATGATCTTGACACAGTAGTGAATACGGATGCAGTCAAAAGGTACTATGTTTGAGTTTACTTCGGTGATATTTTGGCACATTTGAGATGATGAAGGATTTATTCCCACTGCCCAAGCACTATCAACTCTCTCCAAAAGCCCTTTGATCCGGCTACATTTTTTTGGCTACCTTACAAAAAACAAAAAATCAAAGAAAAACAAAATAAAAAAAAAACAAAATGATTGGCCTGAACTACGTCTGACTTGATTCCGAAAGGATACGTAGGCAGCCTCTCTCTGGGGTTCAGTCACACCAAAAATAAAATCCAATTTACCCTGAAATTAAAATTGGGGCACACCAAATGGCTTAGAAGTTGTAGTTCATCTACCATTCCATGCACAAGTCCTTCAGATCAATTGCCAAAGGCAGGGGAAGCCGAGAGATATCATGGTTGGAGGCCGGTACATTCAAATTAAGAAAAATAAAATGACAGAGTCTTGTCGGTGAAATCCTTCAGGCACCGTGAGGCGACGGGAGCAGAGAAATCGAAAATGAGAGTTTGTTTAGTAAAAACTCGCAAAGAGTGCTATCAAGCGACAACAAAAAGAGAAAAGAGAGATGTCGACTAGCGAAAACCTGCAAAGGGCGCTGTCGGCCGAAAAGGTAATTCCACCTCAGAAAGCCTTGGCAAGGTTCCACCGGTTTGGAAACATAGATCCATTTCTGGTTCATGAGGAAATGCAAGTTCGTGAAGGTCGGGCATCCAGTCCTAAAAGCATGTCATGTCAATTTAAAGTCGGCATTGTTTTCCTCAGATAAGTCTTTCTTGTCCCGAAAGGGACGTTTCTTTTTTTTTTTTTAAAAATTTGTTTCCTCCGTTCTCTTTCTTACTTTTCTTTGAATCCCTTTCATTTTTATCCCAAGTTCCAAATATACTGGAAAGAATAGGTGGCAGGACCGGTTTCACGGAGCTCCGTTTAGTAAGAAGTAAATACCCCGCTTCAGTGGTACGTATGTCCAGTCCCGATTGATCATGATGTTGGTTGCCTTCGAACACACACCCACACAATAAAAAACCAACAAATCCCCACAGGGTTTCCCTTTGTACAAATCCCAACAGGGTCTCCCTTTGTAAAAATCCCAGTCTCCCCTTGTAGAAATCCCCCAAAGAGTCTGCCCCAAGCCAATCCCCAACGAGTCTGCCTTGTACAAATCCCCACAGAGTCTCCCCAATAAAAATCCCCACTGAGTCTACCTCGGTAAAAATCCCCAAGCAGAATGGGATGGAAGAACCAAAGCCTTACACGGGCAAATCATCGCAAAATCCGGGAATGCGAGTCTGATCAGTTTCAAAGGGGATCGCTTGTGAAACCAATCAACGACAGAGTTTCTCAACATGAATAAGGACGGGACCGAGCAATTGGAACGATCAAGGCCACCGAACCAACCACCGTTTTCAAACTGACAATTTTTCTTTGTTTAGGAAAATTGAGACAGGTGCGATCCAAAGCAACCGTGCAAAAATAGGTATAGCCCAAGAGAAATGAAGTACGCGAGCGTTGAAACAACTTTGCAGCAGGAAAATGACCAAAAGGAAGTTTCCCCAGAATTCTTTCATGTATTTTGATAAATAAAAGGAAATATAAAAGGAAAACCAAAAAAAAAAGAAAAAGAAAGAAGACAAGAAATAAAAATGAAAATCTCAAAAGAAAAACAAATCATGGTAGCATAAGACCTCATCCCTCAACTATCCCGGCATAACCCGAGGACTCTTTCCTTTTTCCCGCATAACCCGATGACTTCCCCGACATAAACCGAGGTTCTTGCCCTTTTCCGGCATAACCCGAGGACCTCTTTTCTTCACGGCATAACCCGTGAACCTCCCTGGCATAACCCAGAAGCCCTTTTTCCTTTTCTCCCGGCATAACCCGGTCAGTTTTCCGGCCTAACCTGGCAATCCTCCCAACATTAGGGCTCCAATCCCTGAGTTGAGCAAGTTTTCTTTAGCCAGCATTAGGGCTCCAATCCCTGAACTGAGCGTTTTCCTTTTAGCCGACATTAGGGATCCAATCCCTGAGTTGAGCAAGTTTTCTTTAGCCAGCATTAGGGCTCCAATCCCTGAACTGAGCATTTTTTCTGTTAGCCAGCATTAGGGCTCCAATCCCTGAACTGAGCACTTTTCCATTTAGCCAGCATTAGTGCTCCAATCCCTGAACTGAGCGTTTTCCTGTTAGCCGACATTAGGGCTCCAATCCCTGAGTTGAGCATTTTTGTAGCAAGCATTAGGGCTCCAATCCCTGAACTGAGCGTTTTTCTGTTAGCCAGCATTAGGGCTCCAACCCCTGAACTGAGCATTTTTTCTGTTAGCCAGCATTAGGGCTCCAACCCCTGAACTGAGCACTTTTCCATTTAGCCAGCATTAGGGCTCCAATCCCTGAACTGAGCATTTTCCTGTTAGCCGACATTAGGGCTCCAATCCCTGAGTTGAGCATTTTTGTAGCAAGCATTAGGGCTCCAATCCCTGAACTGAGCATTTTTTTGTTAGCCAGCATTAGGGCTCCAGCCCCTGAACTGAGCATTTTTTCTGTTAGCCAGCATTAGGGCTCCAATCCCTGAACTGAGCACTTTTCCATTTAGCCAGCATTAGGGCTCCAATCCCTGAACTGAGCGTTTTCCTGTTAGCCAACATTAGGGCTCCAATCCCTGAGTTGAGCATTTTTGTAGCCAGCATTAGGGCTCCAATCCCTGAACTGAGCATTTTTCTGTTAGCCAGCATTAGGGCTCCAACCCCTGAACTGAGCATTTTTTCTGTTAGCCAGCATTAGGGCTCCAACCCCTGAACTGAGCACTTTTCCATTTAGCCAGCATTAGGGCTCCAATCCCTGAACTAAGCATTTTCCTGTTAGCCGACATTAGGGCTCCAATCCCTGAGTTGAGCATTTTTGTAGCCAGCATTAGGGCTCCAATCCCTGAACTGAGCGTTTTTCTTTTAGCCAGCATTAGGGCTCCAACCCCTGAACTGAGCATTTTTTCTGTTAGCCAACATTAGGGCTCCAATCCCTGAACTGAGCACTTTTCCATTTAGCCAGCATTAGGGCTCCAATCCCTGAACTGAGCGTTTTCCTGTTAGCCAACATTAGGGCTCCAATCCTTGAGTTGAGCATTTTTGTAGCCAGCATTAGGGCTCCAATCCCTGAACTGAGCGTTTTTCTGTTAGCCAGCATTAGGGCTCCAACCCCTGAACTAAGCATTTTTTCTGTTAGCCAGCATTAGGGCTCCAACCCCTGAGCTGAGCATTTTTTCCATTTAGCCAACATTAGGGCTCCAATCCCTGAACTGAGCATTTTTTCTGTTAGCCGACATTAGGGCTCCAATCCCTGAGTTGAGCACTTTTCCATTTAGCCAGCATTAGGGCTCCAATCCCTGAACTGGGCGTTTTTCCTTTTGCCGACATTAGGGTTCCAATCCCTGAGTTATGCATTTTTACCTTTGGCGACATTTGGGCTCCAATCACTGAGTTGCGCTTTGTAGACTAGAGTTTTTTCCAATCCCCTCATCAGTGCTGCAAAATTTTCATGGCAATTAACTCACGAAATTTTCCTAGTGAAACTGGGGCAGAAAAATTTCGTTCGTTTGTTTTGTTTGTCTCAGCAGGTCTGACCTCGAGGCACATAGATCGAGACGACCTACGGGATGAGTCTCAATCCAGAATAAAGAAAAGAAGAAAAGAACAAAAAGAAGATGTTCCCAAAATATCGGAACATACAAAGGGCAGGTCGCTCAAAATCGGATCAAAATTCCCGAGATCCGCCAATCCCGTTTCACTCAATACTGTAGAAATAAAAAAGCGCCAACAACTTGCGAGCATCAAGGTTCGGATCGAAGTCTACAAGCAGAATCAGCTAAGACCCAAGATCAAGTTACAAAAGAATTATAGATAGGAATCTTGTAACTAGCGGTTGACAGGCATAAGTAGTTAGTTCAGTTTCAATTTCCTTTGGTTGTAATAAGGAGGTCGGTAAAGCGGTAGTGGCAACAGCAACAGCAGTAACAACAAGCATTGCAATCCCATGGTAGTCCCAGCTACCGAAATTTTCCAAACTACATCGACCTGATTCCTGTTTAGCCCAGGATATGTAGGAAATCTTTGAAGCAAAGATTCAGTCAAATCTTTCAAAAATGTGCTTCACACGGAGTGGTCCAACGGGCAAAAATCGCTCATATCCGCTCACTTTATCTTTGCACGAAAACCTCACATGTTTTCGAACAAAGAGGTACAGCTATGAGCACGTGATTTTTGTTTACACGACAATTACTCCAAAAGAAATCAAAAAATAAAACAAATGGTTTTGTTGTACAATTTTTGGAGTTTACGTGGCACTTTTGGCAGTTATTTGTAGTGTTGTTTGTGATTGTTTAGTAACGTCGAACAAAATACAAAAAAAAATATTGTCGCATGTGAGTTTAAGATATCGTTCTACTATTAGGAATTAATCAAACCATAATTTGGTTTTAAAAGGAAAAATCACAAAATATATGCATCTTTTATTCTATTAGTTGTCATTGAGTGATTTTATTTTAATGTGAGTGATAATTGTTGTTTAAGTATTAATCAATATTTGTATGGTTTTATTTTTTGATTTTACAATTTAGTTAGGAATTTTATTTAAATTAAAAATTAAAAGAAGAAAAAGAAATGAGTAAAATTATATGAAATCAGAATGTGACCAGGCCCAAAAATCAGGCCCAAATCTCACCCCACCCGGTCCAGTCTAGCCGGCCTCGAAGACAGGCAAAACGACGTAGTATAATATTGAAACTGCGTCGTTTCACCGTCAAAAATCACGGCCACTCAATCTGGATCAATCCAACGGCTCTAGTCCCACAACCTTAACCCATCTCAGCCAACCCGACCCAACATCATCCTCGACCCAGTCCCCACAAAACGGCCCCGTATTATATAAGTAAAGTGATCCAAACCATTGATCTCATTAGATATAATGGCTTGGATTCATTCACCCCTAACATATATATACTTTCCAATGCACCCCACGCCCCCTAAACCGAACCCCCTTTTACCTTCGTCTCCAAACCTCGGAGACCAAACAAACCCTCCGCCTTCAACCACCATGCACCGCCCACCGGAAATTGCCTCACGGCGGTTCCGGTGGTCCAAATAACCCCATCTTACACCATAGAACCCCATCACCCTCCTCTTTCTGAATCTACCTTCTATTGTCCTCGAATACCAGTAGTATGTCTCGAATATCAGATCGAAAACCAGTCAAAGACCTTAGTTCACCCGACGACCCCTAAATTAACACCCTTAGATCATCTAACCACCCCCAATCCAACGCCAGTACCCGCTTGCATCGAATCATCTTCGAGCTTCTCGAATCTTCGTTTGAAGGTTCGAGCAAAGCCCGGACATACCCCAATCCACCCTAAACTCACACCCTGGCATCCCCTGACCTCTCTTATACCTAAGACACACTGGTTTCCTTTCGAACTTGGTTGGAACCATTCGAACCCTAAAATCAAACCAAGAACCTTGGAAAACCAAAGCTGGAACCAGTCCGAATGGGAGAAATTTGGGTGTCTAATGGACCTTAGTCGATGTGTTCTCAGTCGAGAACACTCGATTAAGGTCCCTTCGACCTCAAAAGAGTCGAGTCAAGTATTCAACCTGGTTTCGTCTAGTCTTGTATTTGTTTAAGGTACTCCTTTCCTCCTCTCTTGTTCTTATTGTTACGTCTAATTGTTGTTTAGATGGTTATAATTTAGCCTCGTTTGATTGATCCCATTGTGCCCCGTCAGACCTTTTTATTGGATACAATTTTATTATCATTTTTCAGTTTATTGTCATTTGTTGTACGCTGTAATGTGTTATCGATTAGTCTGATGTGTTTGAATGCTAGAGTAGCATGAGAATTAGTCTGATGTTTAATTCATTCTTGGCTGTGACCCCTCATGCTTCGTTTGTGTTCTGAATGATGTGTTAACATGTTTTCCTGGGTAATATTTGAGTCCAGATTTGAGCCTGTGGTCATTTTCAGTTCATTGAGCTTAACTTATGATTCGTTTTGTTCAGCCTAATTTAGTGAACCCCCCCTTTGTGGAACTCTGCTGTTTGTTCCCTACTTTTGTACTCCAAATCTGTTTAGGGCATGTGCTGGTCAAGATGCTCTTAGTCCATCTTGTCTTGCTAAGTTTAAATATGTTTGTTTTCCCATTTATAGCTAGTTCAATATATGTTGCCCTGAACTCTTAGGTTTCATTCTAAATGCCATCTGATTTAGTATTTTTGAATTACTAGTTGATTTGAATTGATTGTAGCTGTTGTAACTAGTTGGTTTCAGTTTAGTGAATGAGTAGGTTTGAATAGGTCATTGATCAAAGTCTGTATCCAGCACTTAAGGGTTTTGGTTTAGGGCAGTAATATTAAGGGTTTTTCAGGGGCAACTTGGGAATGAAATAGTTAGGATAGTATTTTAGTGTTAGTGCTTTGATAATGGAGGTGTTAATTAATACATTACTGGGGAACAAAAGGAAATGGGGGCTGATTAATTGGAAAAGGCAATCTTAGTGACAGATTTAATGGAAATTTCTGATTTTTTCAAAAGAGAGGGGTCGGGCATGCACTAAGTTTGAAAAGGGGCAAACTTGTATAAGAGATAGGAAATCAGAAAGAAGAGGAAAAAAAAAAGAAAGAAAAAAACAGGAGAGCTTCTGGAGAAAAAATATACTGCTGGACTGCTTCTTTTCTTTGAATTGGTCTTCCATTCCCCATTGGAAGTTTAGCTCCCATACCCTTTTTTAAATAAAAAAACCAGAACATAGTCTTCTTTGGTTTTCAAGGAAGAAACCTTGTCCAGTACTAGAATTTTTGAGTCTTTCGACTCATTCGAACCCCAGTAGCAAGTCATTCCGTTTGTTCTGATTCATTTGGGGTTTGGCTTGGGAGGTGTTGGATTCATTGTGTGAACATATTTGGTCAATTGGAGTCGTCTCTGTAACTCTATTTGGTTCTCAAAACCATTCTGAAATTTGGTTTGGTTTGCCTCTGTTGCTTGGAATTTCTGTCATTAATCTCGATTGATTTAGAGATTTCACTGTGTTGCTGAACCTGTCTGTCACTATACTACTGCTGCTTCTATTGATCTTCCTCTTCTTCTCATTCTCCAATTCAGGTACACATTTTGAATCTCACACTGATGTAACAGTAACAATGAGTATGAAATGAAAGACACGAAGAATTTTTCAGTCATTTGGTGCTGTATCTATAGTCTTATAAAGTGTTACCAGATTTGTGCAATTCTTTAGGTTGTAATTCAATAGGAAAATACAGCAGGTAGTTTCATATTTAATTGAAAACTTAGTTTGTTTAAGTATTGTGATTTACAATTGTTTAGCTTGTTTAGTTGTACGTATGATGTAATTATGTAATTCGTGGAACGCACGAGTAGTTAGTATGTCGATAACTGGACTTCATTTTTAGTTATATTCTGTGCGTATAAGGTAGATTGCTACTAACCCTGCCAAACGCAATACAACTTTTAATCATTTGATTTAACTCTGTCAAAAAATCGGATTCCATTAGGCAGTTTGTAGAATAATGTTCGAATCTCATTAGTAGCGTCCTCTAGTAGTTAATTCCATTAACCTAGTTTAAATAAGTTAGTCTCAACTCAACTTGAAGAATGTTTAGCGTGAGTTTAGCATTTTATTAATCTTGTATGCAATTTTTTATGTCAAATTAAAAGCATGTTCGCTCATGGAATAAGGCTTGAAACAATTCCCCGCCTCATAAATAGTTAATCCGATAATTAATAAGAGGCAGAATTGGCCAAGCATGTAATTTAATTAGCGTGTATTTTCTTTCATTTATTTTAGAAAACAAAAAATAGAAAATGTAGTCATGCTAAGGTTATCCTTTTAAAATAATGAGACCAGCCTCGCCAAAAAAAAAATAGAAATTGCGGAGCCCTCAATAATTGATCATAATAAATACTTAGAATTTGGGATGGATTGTTTAGTGAATTTCACTGCCTTCCCTAAAAATAATAACGTGTTAAACTCTTTAGGCGCGACTTAACTAGTTTACATTCTTAAAACTCGGGTGCACATTGATGTGACCCGAATCCAAATCTCAACGGAGTCGAAATGGTCAACAACTACGGGCGCATTGATTGCGACATGGTTCGAGATACATTTTCGCGACGTTGCAAATTCTATAAAAAATAAACGATAATAATAAAAGCGGTTTAAACTTAATAAAAGCACATAAGTCATAACATGTATTTAAATCAGATATTTAGCCATTATAACAATTTAAGCGACCGTGCTAGAACCACGGGATTCGAGGGTGCCTAACACCTTCCCTCGGGTCAACAGAATTCCTTACTTAGAATTTCTGGTTCGCATACTTCATTTGGAGAGTCAAAAATTTCCTCGATTTGGGATTCAAGATAAACCGGTGACTTGGGACACCAAAAGCCAAACCTTTCCCAAGTGGCGACTTTGAATTAAATAAATAATCCCATTTCGAATATTATCACTTAAATTGAAAAAACTCCCTCGCGCATTTATCCTTTGGGGTAGGCGCGCAAAAAGGAGGTGTGACAGAGTTCATTTGTCATTCTTCAAAACTTCACCTGTTCTTGGGCTAACAAATTCCCCCTTTTTGATGATGATAAATTCTGTGCTTTTTACTGATTTGAATCCTATAAGAACTCAGGTTGACCATCAATACTAAACTTAGAAAATTCACTTATCATCAAGGTCCAGGTTAATTAGGTTATAAATATCACTTATTTTCAGTGTGTGTAAAGCACAATATCTCTTCCCCCTTTTGGCATCATCGAAAAGTTGCATACCAAGTGTGATACCCAGATTTTAATAAGTATTCATGGCCACTGAGGCAACTACAAGTGCAATCATCAGTAATCAAACAAACATATTTAAACTATCAAGGACAAATTAATCATTAAACAAGAGAAAATAACAGTTATCATTGATAGAGATATGTTGCCACCTACAATCCACAAAAAGAAAGAAAAACATTCAAACCATGAGCAAAAAATAGAAAAATCCCTAAGCTGGGTCACTGGGTGTACTGAACAAGTTCAGGAGATAGAAGCTAGGAATCCTAAGGCTTGGAGGAGCTGGAGGGTTGGGTTTGAGTTTGGAGAAGATTCAGCATGTTCTGAAGAATTCCATCATTCTTCTCCTTTTCTTTGGCAAACTCAGTTCTGAGACCATCCCTCTTAGTTTCCACTTCAACCACACGAGCCTTGAGCCTAACAATTTCAGCATCCTTGGCTGCACATTCCTGAACCAGAGTCCTAACTTTGCTGTTGATGGGTGTCTTCTGGGATGAACCAGGTTCAATGGGGATGGCATTGACTGAATAGTCACATGCAAGAAGAGTTTTGATGCCTAAGTGTTCCTTGCTCAATGCCATTTAACATTTCTTTAGAGGCACATTTAGCCTGTCCAGAACTGTGGTCAGAATGAAGCCATATGGAGTAGCGTGAGCTTTGGAGCCATTTATGACCCTGTTTAGCAGTTTGATAATGAAGGCAGACCAGTTGATTTGCCTTCCTCTCTCTAGGCACTCCATAAGAACCAGATCCATGTAGTTAGCAGTGTGCCTTCTCTCCTGTCTGGGTAATAAGCACTTGTTGACAAATTCAAACACAACCTTGTGCTCAGGCCTCATTTCACTTTTCTGCACAGCCCTGGCCTCAGTCACCTCTTCTGAATCACAAAACCTCTTGGTGATTTCAAGGGCAGTAGGGAGGGAGTCCAGGCATGACCACCTTTTCTTTGTATAGTCATCAAACTCTTCAGAGGGTATGTCTAGGATCTCTCCCAGTTTCTCTGCATCAAACTGCATTTGAACTCCTTTGACCAGGCTACTAACGACTCCATCCTTAACAGCAGCATTGGCCATAAATTCAATCAGCTCATTTATGGCTAGCCTACCATCCATCTGAAGGACCATGTCCTTCCATCCCTGAGCAGCTAAAGCATACACCAATCTCATCATTCCTGGTTCCACCATGTCCTTCAACAGTCTACCTTTTAAAATCTTTCTTCTGCCAAAAATGGCAAGCTTGTCCTGTTCCTTCTCAGAATCATTTTATTCTTCTTCTCCACTCCAGTCATCATCATCAGAAACTTTTGATTGTTTGGTTTTCACTGCAGATCTTGTCCTCTTGGCTAGTGTGGGTTCAACAGCCACATGCACAGAGGAAGACTTATTGGAAGAGGTCTTGGGCTTTTTAGGCTTGGGTGTAGGAACCTCCACTCTTGTACCCCTTTCTTGATGGACCAGTTCCATATCCTCTTCCTCAACAGCCTCTGAGGATTCTGCAATCTTTCCCTTTCCGTTATCCTTTTTCTTTTTCTTACTTTCTTCTAAGGTCTTTTGTAGATCAGTTTCACTCTATTTCACCCTACTTATTGTGACTCTACCCCTTGTCAATGAGGAGGCAGTAGGTGTTGGAGATGAAGCTTTTCTTTTCTTGGAAGGCTTAGGAACATTTGGAGCTTTTGTTGTGGGAGTTCTGCATTTCTTTGGGGCATAGCTTGCCCCAACCTTTTTCAGTAGATCAGCTAAGGTCTCTTCAGTGGATGAAACATGTTCATCTCTCTGTGTGCTCAGATGAACCAACCCCTCAGCAACTTCCCTAGAACCACTTCCCCCTGACTTCATGCCACTCTTTCTACCCTTTCATGTTCAACCCCACAGATGGAAGGCACTATAATTTTCCCAATTTCCCTCTCTTCACCACATGCACCCTCTCTTTCTTTTTCTTTTTCAAAATTCTTTTTATCTCCACTCCTACGTTTCTCAGGCACTTCAATATCTCTAATTGGTCCAACCAGAACAAACCTAGTCTCTAGGTTTTCAATCACAGATGAACTTACCTCAAAAGGAGATTCTTGAATCTTTTCAGAGTTAGAAGACCCATATCCTTCCCCCTCACTTGCAAATTGATAGGATTCAGACTCAGAGCTGGAGTTGGAATTTGGAGCTTAAATTTCTTTCACTTAGCTTGCTTTCAACCTTTCATTTAAAGCCTTCCTCAAAGCCCCAGATGCTACAGTCTTTCGAGCAAGTATTTTCACCCTTCGTAGTCTAGGTTTTGGGGATACACTGGGTGGAGTAGATGAGGATGCATTTGAGGGAGATGGTGGTGGAGGAGTTCCAGTATTTTCTTATGGGTTAGACAAGATTGTTGGTTTCTTGAGAGAATCTGGGAATTTTAGAGAAGAGGGCAAGTGAAAGTGAAGAAGAGTTTTTGACGGTTTGGGGTTATGATGAAGGCTGTAGAAAAGATGTGTATTTAAAGGAATTACACATTTAATAAATAACGGCAGCCTTTTGTAGTGGTCAAATAGGAGTCTAATCAACCTGAAATTCCAGATTTTGAATGATCTATTTGGCTTCCCTAGATATTAGGCAAAAATTACGGTTTAGAGTTCTAGGTGGACGGAACTGGTTCAATGCTAACAGATAGAATTTTCTAGGAATTTGACAAGTATAAGACTTCTGCTCATGATTGAATTATTAATCTTTCTAATTGTGTAGAGTATAGAAAACATACCTGAGCTTTCATATGAACCCATACTGATGAACGAGGTTCTTCATTTAGAACTCTCTTGAGCATGCCTCAAATGCCATAATAGAGAAAATTTTGTAAGAGGTCAGTGAGTCATATAAACACATGTCACAGGAGTATACTAATTAAAGCATGAAGATGAGTAAGAATTAATCTAAATATTTACACAAGTTCAGAATTCCTAGACAAAATATTTTTAAATATTTTTTTCATTGTGCATTCTGAGCTGGACCTATTAGGTGATCTTAGTCATCCCTAATTCCAACCTGTTCCTCTCAAAGTTTTCTCTACTCAGTGCCTTAGTGAAGATGTCAGCAATTTGCTTATCAGTAGCACAGAATTCTATGGAGATCAATCCTTTCTCATAGTTATCTCTTAAGAAGTGGTGTCTAATATCTATATGCTTAGTCCTCTTATGATGAATAGGGTTCTTTGTCATACTTATAGCACTAGTGTTATCACAGAATATAGGAATGCAACCAACTTCAATGCCAAAATCTACCAGCTGCTATTTGATCCATAGCAATTGAGCACAACAAGAGGCAACATCAACATATTCAGCCTCAGCAGTGGATAAGGCCACTAAAATTTGCTTTTTAGTGGCCCAGGATACAAGACATGAACCAAAAAAGTGAGCCATACCTGAGGTGCTTTTTCTATCCACAAGGAAACCTGCATAATCAGCATTAACATATCCTACTAGAGTGATATTACTACCTTTGGGAAACCAAAAACACATATTAGTGGTGCCTTTCAAGTATCTTAGTATCCTCTTGACAATAGTCAAATTGGACTCTTTTGGATTGGCCTGGAAGCTAGCACAAAGCCCTACATTGAAGACTATGTCAGGTCTGCTAGCAGTTAGATACAAGAGTGAGCCTATCATACCCCTATACAACTTTTGATCAATTGATGAACCAGGTTTATCAATGTCTAATTTTGTGGCAGTTGCAATGGAGGTGTCTATTTCCTTTGATTCCTCTATTTTAAACTTTGTGATAAGCTCTTTTGCATACTTCTGCTGATGGATCATGGTTCCATTTGGGCTTTGTTTGATCTGTAAGCCTAAGAAGAAGTTAAGCTCACCCATCATACTCATTTCAAACTCACTCCCTATTAATTTTGCAAAATCCTTACTTAGCTTATCAGTGGTGGCCCCAATGATTATGTCATTAACATATATTTGTACCACAAGGAGATCTTTACCTTTTTCCCTTAAGAATAATGTACAGTCAATTTTACCTCTTTTGTACCCATGTTCAAGCAGAAATTTGGACAGTCGTTCATACCATGCTCTTGGAGCCTGCTTTAGTCCATAGAGAGCCTTGTCTAATTTGTACACATGCTCAGGACATTCCTTGGTCTCAAACCTTGGAGGTTGTTTTACAAATGCTTCTTCTTTCAGGTAGCCATTCAGGAAGGCACTTTTGACATCCATCTGATGAAGAGTGAATTCCATGTGTGCTACAAAGGCTGCGAGGAGTCTTATTGCCTCTAGTCTTGCAACTGGAGCAAAAGTCTCACCATAATCTATGCCCTTCTCTTAGCTGTAACCTTGGACCACCAGTCTTGCCTTGTTTCTTGTAACTGTTTTATCTTCATCAGGTTTGTCTCTGAAGACCCATTTTGTACCAATAACTGATCTGTCCTTGGGTCTTGGAACTAGATGCCAAACTTGACTTCTCTCGAACTGATTGAGTTCATCTTGCATTGCATTCACCCAATCTGCATCCTTCAAAGCTTCAACAACATTTTTAGGTTCAATAAGAGATAAAAAGGCATAAAAAGCACACAAATTCTTTAATTGTGATCTAGTTTTGACTCCAGATGTTGGATCAGTGATAATATTCTCAATAGGATGAGAACTTTGATACTTGTGAGGTTTTACAACCAACTGGTTTCTGCTTAGATGTTTCTCCCATGTTCTGTTGCTGAGGAATATGGTCATGAACAGGTTCTTTTAGGGGGTTTGTTTCAATTCCTCTTTGATCAGTTCCCCCTGTTAGGTTTCCCTAAATGGAAGAACCTGTTTCATCACCTATTCCTTCTTTTGGTGCCACTTTAACTTGTGTTGAGGCTTCAGTCAAATCCTTTACCAATCCAATGGCTTCATCTTCATGTTCCTGTCTCTCAGAAAGAATGTTAGTTTCATCAAACACTACATGCACACTTTCTTCTACACACAAAGTTCTTTTATTGAACACTTTATATGCTTTGTTATGTGAAGAATATCCCAAGAATACTCCCTCGTCACTTCTGGGATCAAACTTACCTAGGGAGACTTTTCCATTATTGTGCACAAAGCACTTGCATCCAAATGCCCTAAGATGGGATATATTTGGTTTTCTCCCTTTAAGTAACTCATAGAGAGTCTTCTCTACAAGAGGTCTAGTCATGCATCTATTGATAATGTAACATGCAGTGTTTATAGCCTCTGACAAAGAAGTTGTGGGGCAGTTTACTAGAAAGAAGCATAGTCCTAGCCATGTCTTTAAGAGTCCTGTTCTTTCTTTCAACTACTCCATTTTGTTGAGGATTCCTAGGGGCAGAGAAGTTATGATCTATACCATTTTCATCACAGAATTCAGCAAACTTAGCATTTTCATATTCAGTTCCATGATCAGACCTAATGGATGCAAGTTGATTTCCTAATTGTTTATGAGTTTTTCTAACAAAAACAGTAAATATGTCACATGCTTCATCTTTAGATGTTAGAAATAGTACCCAGGTAAATCTAGAATAATCATCAACAAGTACCATTACATATTTCTTTTCACCTCTGCTCGTGGTTCTCATTGGACCACAGAGATCCATATGGACCAGTTCCAACGACTTGGTTGTGCTTACCATTTTCTTACTATTGAAGGATGATCTTACCTGCTTCCCCCTTGCACAGGCCTCACAAACTTTGTCTTCCTTGAACTTGATGTTAGGTAACCCTATCACCAAGTCCTTAGAGACTAATTTGTTTAGCTGATTCAGACTAGCATGACCAAGTCTTTTGTGCCACAGGAGGAGATCATTATCCAATGCACTTAGACAGGTGAGTTCATTTTCTAAAAGAGTAGGCAAATCTACAATGTAAATATTGTTAACTCTTTTTCCCTGTAAAATAATCTTGTTAGTGGTAAGGTTAATCACAAAGCATTTAGTAGAGGTAAATGCTACAAGGTTACCTCTGTCACACAGTTGTGACATACTGATCAGGCTATATTTCAAGCCATCTACACAGTGAGAATATTTCTTACCTACCTTTCCAACCCCAATAATCTCACCTTTCTTCCAATTTCCAAAGGAGACATTACCTCTCTTTAGGTCCTCAAGTGAAAGGAACTGGTTCTTGCTTCCAGTCATATGTTTTGAGCAGCCACTATCCATATACCATATTTGGCTACTTCCCTTTACTTGGACCTGCTAAACAAAATCAAGGGTTAGTCTTAGGAACCCAAACTAGTTTGGGTCCCTTTCTATAGGCAAAGGGATAAATCAACTTCCTTTTAGCCCACCCAAGCAGCCTATTTTTCTCTTGAACAAAAGTTTTGTTCTTTTGACTGGCCTTTTCTTTTGCATTACATTCATTTTTGTAATGACTAGTCTTACCACAGTGTGTGCAGATTTTGTTCTCAGGAAGAGTGAGACACTTGCTTTTAGGATCCCACTTAGGTGCTTGAGTTCCATATCCAAGTCCTCTTTTGTTGCTACTGTAATGTTCTTGTAGCCAGGAAATTTCATCAGAAGCCTTGTTCCATTTGCAAGTTCTGTCTAGTTCATGTTTTACCTTCCCTAGATCTTTTTTTAAGACTTTTATCTGCTCATCCTTCTTGTACAACTCATCTTTCATTTTTTCCAAGTTTTCTTCTAGAGTGAGATGTGTGTGGTCAGCTTCTTCTTACCTGTTCCTAGTTTCAGTTTTAAGTTCTCAGATCTAAGTTCTAGGATACTGGCATCAAGTTCAAGAACCTGGTTCTTCAACTCAGTATTTTTACTCTCACTCTCATTAGCCCTAGACTCTAGGTTTTTGCACTTGGCTTTTAGGATCACATATTCCCTAGACAGATTTTCCTTCTCATTGTTATTATTTCAGACTCATCAATGAAATCTAGCAATAACTCAAACAACCTTTCTTTAGATAGGAATTTAATCTTGTCTTTGAGATGAAGGATACTTACCTCTTGTTCATCATCTGATTCTTCGATTGCCATAAGTGCTTGTTCATCTCCAGTTTCATCTTCTGAGTCCTCATCTGATATTTCTCCCCAGGCATCAACCATAGCCTTTGTTGGTCCTTTGTTCCTTCTTGGTTGAACCTGTTACTTCTTCCGATTTCTTCGTTCAGCCCTTTCCTTCTTCCACTCAATTTCCTATTGAGGATAGTTCTTGATCATGTGATCAGTCTTACCACATTTGTAGCAACCCTCATTGGTCTGTTTCTTAGGATCCCTTGGTTTGTTGAAGGTTGTACCTCTTGAAGAACCCTTTCCTCTCATCAGGTACTTTTTGAAATCTCTTGTGATCATAGCCGTTTCATCATCCTCCAGATCTGAACCTTCAACAATTCTAAGAGCCAAACTTCTTTCCTTCTTGGGTGCATCCATTTTCATGGTTTGCCTTCTCAGTTAATAGGCAGTGAGGTTTCCAATTAGTT
The DNA here is from genome assembly GCF_000715075.1 of Nicotiana tabacum. NCBI lineage: Eukaryota > Viridiplantae > Streptophyta > Magnoliopsida > Solanales > Solanaceae > Nicotiana > Nicotiana tabacum. Next base: position 10,491,711 of record NC_134080.1, read on the forward strand.
CATCCAGCTTGAGGGTAGCAATATTCTTTGATTCCTGAATAGCAGTGATTTTGCTTTCCCAAGAGACTGGCAGAACCCTTGTCAAAATCTTCTCAACTTTGTCTTCTTCAAGAATAACCCTTCCAAGAGACTTAAGTTCATTTGTCAGTGTGGTGAACCTTGTATACATCTCTTGGATAGTTTTTCCTTCCTTCATGGTGAAATTCTCATATTGAGAATACAACAGTGTTCCTTCGGACCTCTTTACTTAAGGTGTTCCTTCATGGGCCACTTGCAAAGTATCCCAGATTTCCTTAGCAGTGGTACAACTTTGAATTCTATTGTACTCGTCTGGACCCAGTCCACACACAAGCCATTTCTTGGCCTTGGCATTCTTCTCCCATTTCTTCAAATCTTCAACAGTGCAGTCAACTCTTGTCTTTGGCACATCCACTCCTATAACATTCTTATTTGTGGTTGCTAGAGGACCATCAGTGACTATGTTCCATAGTTCATAGTCTTCTCCTATGATGTGATCCCTCATCCTATTCTTCCACCAAGAATAGTACTGACCATTAAAAAGTGGAGGCCTAGCAGTGGATTGCCCTTCCCAGTTCCTAGGTGGTGCACTCATTTTAATCTTTTCCTAAGGTGTTAGCCTCTTCAAGGATAACCTGCTCTGATACCAATTGATGTTTTAAGCGTTAATACCACACAAGAGGGGGGGGGGATGATTTGTGTGGTACCCAATTTTCGCTATAGAAGAACCTAGTTCTTCTAGGTGCTCTAACTACTACTGTTTGCAGAATAATAAGTACATAAAATAAAGAACATAGAGATTTTTACGTGGAAAACACCTGGCTCAAAAGGTGAAAAAATCACGAACTACTACTCAGTAGGATTTTCCCAAACATCCACTAAAATCACTAAGCCAAAACTGCATTTACAAAAACTCTTTGTAAACCTAAGGATTAACTCTAATCCCATTGTGGCACACAGCCGCAACTGTTGGGAGAACTTCAAGTTAGCTATATCTTGAACACTCTAGGTACTTAATACAATTGCTTCTATGAAAGCTGAAAGGTACAACTTTAACTATCTACTACAATTGAACTAGAGTAAAAGATAGACACAATGGAACTGGTTCTTCTATCTCATTCAAGTAGTTTCAGGAGTGCACACTCAAATCAAACATAAATTGCTTGCAAAATTGCCTTGCTTTTTACTCTCAATTTAGTTTCACTTCTGCGTATGTGCAATACCTGTGAAAGAGAACAATCACTGTCATTTAATAGGTTAGTAATCATAGTTTGATCGGGACTCAATTGCTGAACTTCTATCATAGAAGAGTTCATGATAATCTTAAACTCTAACACTATCTTTATCCTGGATCGTGTTCTCTTCATATAAGGAGACTTTCTCCGCTTATCTAGTATGCAACTTTTTCGATTAGATCAGGAGATATTGCTGCTTGATCAGTAGGACTTATCTCCTTCACGTGTATCTCACATGCATAGATTGATCATGACTGTGCTTCACAAGATAGACCTGGTCCATGACTGAGTTCATTTGTCATTCTTCAAAACTTCACCTATTCTTGGCCCAACATGAATTTTATGTATGGATCGAGTGGAACGCCGCCATGGGTATGTTGTTTGGATCGGGTTGCGCGTCGCAACAGTATGATATTGAGTTACAGTTCCTTATATTTGTTTTATGTGTTTTGTTACCCATTTTTCTGAGGAAAACTCCTATTTGTTGTGTGCCCGCATCGTATGTATGATTCGCGAGCGGGGTGTATGTTTAATCATGTTGATTGCGTTGCATGTATGATTCACGAGCGGGGTAACTAGATTTCCTTTTCAAGGTTCGTTTTCCTTTTGTATCGCGTTCGAATTGGTAGCCTATTGGCACATTGTGGTTTATTGCCTGAGCAGTTCGTACTGGGTGAGACGAGATCATTGGATTTAGGATCATTGCAATCTGATTATATGAAGTATATTAAAGAGCAAAGACCACTATTTGGTTCAGAATGAGGTGATGGTTCTTGTCAGGAGTATAGACCCAATGATTTGATGATTCAGCAGTTGGTTATGAAATTCTACACATCTCTTCCGCCATGGCGATATTGTAAGAGTTAAAGCAAGACCTATGTATGTCATGAGGTGAAATGAGAGCATCAGATTCATGGAATTTCGACTATTATGCTCAGAGAATGTTATTGTTGTTCTATGAATAAAGCGGTGCAAGGTGTGAATTCAACAATGGTATGCAGTCATGTTTTGGTACATCATGTGGTGATTGATATGGTGTTCGTATGTTGGAAACAGGCCTGACAGAGAATTCCGGATGTTGGAAGCGGGCTCTTAGGCTTATTTGCCTAAGTGAAAAAGGGTATCTTCAGATTGATCAAGCAAGGGTGCCCATTTGAGTTGTGGTAGCACGGGTAGGTGCTCGAGGTGTTAAATAGTGATTTCGGGCAACCCCAGCGTAGTTCTTAGCACGTTCGAGGACGAACGTATGTTTAAGGAGAAGAGAATGTAATGACTCGATTGGTTGTTTTGAGCTCTAGCACGTCGTTCAACGGTTTGAGGCCATGAGCAGCTTCACTTCAGGTATTAGGACTTGTGCGCATGGTCATTTGGAGTAATTTGGCTAAAGATAGAAATTTGAAGGTTTTTGAGAAGTTTGACCGGAAGTGAGCTTTTTGATATCGGGGTCAGAATACAATTACAGAAGTTGGAGTAGGTCCGTAATGTCAAATATGACTTGTGTGCAAAATTCGAGGTCAATCGGACGTGAATTGATAGATTTTGACATCGAATGTAGACGTTTGAAGTTCTAAAGTTCATTAAGCTTGAATTGGGGTGCGATTCATGATTTCGATGTTGTTCGATGTGATTTGAGGCCTCAAGCTGGTCCGTGTTAAGTTATGAGACTGGTTTATGTGATTAGACGGGGTCCCATGGGCCTCAGATGCGTTTCAGGGTGGTTTCGGATCGAATTTGAATAAGAAGCAACTGCTGATTGCTGGTATCTGGTTTCCTTCTTCGCGAACGCGAAGGGAGTCCCGCATTCGCGAAGGAGAAAGTGGGAGGCTGCTAGATTTTCCCTTTGCAAACGCAAAGTTGAAATCACGAACGCGAAGGGGTGGGCATAATTGACTATGCGAATGCGTATGGGAGATCGCAAACGAGTAGAAGGAAAGGGAGAGCGGAGCGTGAGGCCGCTGGTCTACGCGAACGCGAGGCTTGGAATGCGAACGCTAGGGTCCGGGGAGCTGGCCTTCGTGAACGCGAGCGTCGTGTCGCGAACGCGATGAAGAAATTTTGGGGCTGAAGTAGGTTGTGATTCGTGAACACGAGGGCATTTCCGCGTTCACGAAGAGGGGCAGTGCTGGGCAGTGACTTGTTTTAAGACAGGATTTGGCCCATTTCTTTCATTCTTCTCTTGGCTTAGGCGATTCTTCGAGGATTTCAAGAGGGGGTTTCATCATTCAATGGCAAGGTAAGTTATCTCCACTTATTAGGAGTTAAATACATTGATTATGTATGGATTTTAACATGGAAATTAGTGGAAATTTGGGATTTTTGAGGAAGACCTAGAAAATTGATATTTTTGGATTTTGACCACGATTTTGGATATGAAATTAAAAGAAAATCATATATTTGAGTTCGTGAGTTCATGGGTAAACTTTATCTTCGAGAAACTTCGGAATCCGGGCACGTGGGCTCGAGGGCAATTTTGTCAACTTTTTGATCGGGGTTAGGAATTGTTATAAATTGGATTGTAATAAGTAATTCAATATGTATTAATTGATTTGCATAATCATTGGCTAGTTTTGGAGCATTGTGCATCGATTCGAGTCTTCGAAAGAGCGTGGAATACCGGTTATGGATCTTCGGAGCGAGGTGAGTCTCCTTTCTAACCTTGTAAGAGGGAATTGTCCCCATAGGTGAAATAATTGGTTATGTGCTCCTATTTATGGGGGCTACGTACGCACGAGGTGACGAGAGTCCGTGCATAGCTACTATTATGTGTAAGTCTGGGTAGTCTAGGACCCAAAAGCATGTTATACCTGGAATATCTGTAATCTTGTTGGTAGTTGAATTGCTTAAATCTTATCGAATTGGTAAATGAATTTCTAAAAGAGATTAAACTTCATTTTCTTAAATCGCTAAAAGAGAATTGGCTTTTATTTGGATAGACATTCGCCGATAAATTCTTAATTTGCTGTTTGAGCATGTATTTCTAAGTGTACCTGCGTCGCATGTATGATTTGTGAGCAGGGTGTTTGTTTATTTATGTTGACCGCGTCGCATGTATGATTCGCGAGCGGAGTAATAGATGCATATATGGTTCGCACCGTTCGACCCTCGACAGTGCACATTTTATATTTATGTTGGATCAGGCCGTACGACCTCGACATGATATGCGCATGCTTGTATTGCTTGCCTGAGAATTTTAAATGTTGATAATTGCCCTTCCTGGCCAGAGATAAATTGCTAAAGATAATGAAAAGTAAATCTTTGGAAATCCTTTATTATTTGAGAAGTTGTTTACCTGCTTTTCGGCTTTATGAGTTAAATTTTGGCTTTATGAAATCCATGAATTTCTCACACTTTTACTATATTATCATTGGACCATTAGTAAGTGTAGAAGTCGACATCTCGACTCTACTTCTTCGAGATTAGACGGGATACTCATTGGGTACACATTATTTTCGTACTCATACTAAATTTGCTGTGCATTTTTGTTGCATAGGTTCATATGTGGCTAGTGGCTTGGTGGCATAGCGGCATGGTTGATACATATACTTAGGTGAGCTGCATTTATCGAAATGACCCGCAGCCAGCAGAGTCCCCTTCAGAGTATTTTACTGTGCTTTTCATTTCTGCCCACTTTGTATTCTGGACAGTTACTGTATTTTATCTCATTCCCTATTAAATGTTCATGCACTTGTGACACCACGTTCTGGGATGATTATGTGGTATATTGTATTAACTTCTTAACATTCATATTTGATTTGAAACAATTATATTTTACTGGTAAAATTGAAGGAAAATCATAGTTTTCAAAGTTATTAAAACGAGAATTTAATTAAGTATTTTGGTTGGCTTGCCTGACAGCAATGTCCAACGCCATCACAACCCTTAGTGGATTTTAGGTCGTGACAACATGGTATGATAGCACTAGATTCCCTTAGGTCTCACGAGTCATGAGCGAGTCTAGTAGAGTCTTGCAGATCGGTACAGAGATGTTTGTACTTATCTTCGAGAGGATACAGGGCTGTTAGGAGCACTTCCCTTCTTGATTCCTCATCGTGCGATTTGATTCCTTGGGGCTTATGCCCTTGTTTCCTTCCTACTCAACCTTAAGCGACGCGAATCACTTGTTATAAATCGAGAATGGTACTACGGACGTGGTGTGGGATGTTTCTCCCGGTATAGTTGATTGGGCTATTGTCGTCACCTTGCAGAATGATTTTTCTATCATTTCGGCTCGGTAGTTGTGCTTCTAAGAGCTTAAAGGCTATGCACAGGTTGCTATGATGCTTATGATTGGTTATCGCATAGTAATGACTTGATAGTAGGATACTTGCCTATGTGTTGGGGCAGTGAATGATTTGAAAGAAAGCCTACTCAGTGCATGATTTAGAGATCTAATATTTCATTTCCGACAGAGGAAAAGTAATTGGCCTAGGGACGTCCAGATTTGGAGTGATGGAGTAACAAGACTTGGTGATTTCAAGTATAATGAGATTTTTATCTGCGATGTGGTGTCGTCGTCCGCGATTGAATGTGTTAAGTTTGCCATTGTTATGGTCTTCCGCAATTTGCCTTTGGAGTAAGATATTGTGAAATATATTGGAGAAACGACTGTTAGATATCGCGGGGTGCGGTGGTTCTGGATTGAATCAGTGTTTCTAATGCTGAAGGCTCGAGAAAAATGATCTTCGGAGAGGTTTAAAGTTAGTAGCGATTTGTGGGTTCAAGTGTTACGAAGATAGATTTTATTTATCGCAACAACTGAGTGACAAAGGATGAGGAAGGACATGTGGGGATTGTCAGGCGGTGGTTTCTAGAAGGCCAAGTATAAGAAGCAAAGGTCGAGTAGTCGATTAAAGGGGTGAGTTCCTCCAGAGTGAGAGAGTGGCGGAGTTGCATTGAGGCTTGGTGGTAGGATGACCGCGCACCGTTTATGTGTGATTGGATGGGGTCCCGGGGGTCTTGGGTGTGTTTCAGATCGAATTTGGATAAAAAGTTGCTGTTGATTGCTGGTATCTGGTTTCCTTCTTCGCGAACGCGAAGGGAGTCCCGCATTCGAGAAGATGAAAGTGGGAGGCTACTGGATTTGGCCTTCTCCAACACGAAGTGGAAATCGCAAACGCGAAGGGGTGGGCTGAGTTGACTACGCAAACGGGTATGGGAGATCGCGAACGCGTAGAAGGAAAGGGGGGAGCGGGGCCTGAGGCCGTTGGCCTACGCGAACGTGAGGCCTGGAACGTGAACTCGAGCATCGGGTCACGAAGGCGATGAAGAAATTTTGGGGCTGAAGCAGGTTGTTCTTCATGAACACGAGGGCATTTTCGCGTTCGCGAAGAAGGGCAGTGCTGGGTAGTGACTTGTTTTAAGACGGGATTTGGCCCATTTCTTTCATTTTTTCTTGGCTTGGGTGTTTCTTGGAGGATTTCAAGAGGGGGTTTCATCATTCAATGGCAAAGTAAGTTATCCCCACTTATTAGGAGTTAAATACATTGATTATGTATGGATTTTAACATGGAAATTAGTGGAAATTTGGGGTTTTTGAGGAAGACCTAGAAATTTGGGGTTTTTGAGGAAGACCTAGAAAATTGATATTTTTGGATTTTGACCACGATTTTGGTTATGAAATTAAGAGAAAATCATATATTTGAGTTCGTGAGTTCATGGGTAAACTTTATCTTCGAGAAACTTCGAAATCCGGGCACATGGGCCCGAGGGCAATTTTGTCAACTTTTCGATCGGGGCTAGAAATTGTTATAAATTGGATTGTAATCAGTAATTGAATATGTATTAATGGATTTGCATAATTATTGGCTAGTTTTGGAGCATTGTGCATCGATTAGAGTTTTCGGAAGAGCGTGGAATACCGGTTATGGATCTTCGGAGCGAGGTGAGTCTCCTTTCTAACCTTGTAAGAGGGAATTGTCCCCATAGGTGAAGTAATTGGTTATGTGCTCCTATTTGTAGGGGCTACGTACATGTGACAACCCGACCAGTCATCTCACAAGTTACCGCTCCATTTTTCCTATTTCTGCTTCTTTATGTTTTGTTTATCTGTGTTATGTGATATCGGGTTGGTCGGATCGAATCCGGAAAGAATTTGGTAAGGCTTGAGACATCTAGTCTCCTTTAAGGAAGTTTAAGTTGAAAAAGTCAACCGGATGTCGACTTATGTGTTAGAGAGCTTGGATGTGAGTTTCGATGGTTCGGTTAGCTTCGGGAGGTGAATTGTGGCTTAGGAGCACGATCGGAATGAATTTTGGAGGTCCGTAGTAAATTTAGGCTTGAATTGGCGAAGTTGATATTTTGGCGATTTCCGGTTGATACGAGAGATTTTGATGTAGGGGTCGGAACGGAATTTCGAGAGTTGCAATAGTTTCGTTGTGTCATTTGGGATGTGTGCGCAAAATTTCAGGTCATTCTGTCATGGTTTGGTTGGGTTTTTGATCGAAAACGTAATTTGGAAGATTTTAGAAAGTTTGGCTTGAATCCGATGTGTTTTGGTTGATTTGGTATTGTTTGAAGTGTTTAGATGATTGGAACAAGTTTGAATAAGGTATTGGGTCATGTTGGAGCTTTTGGTTGAGGTCCTGGGGGTCTCGGGATGATTTCGGGTGGTTAACGGGAATGTTTGAGACTTGTGAAATTTCAGCAACTTTGCTGTTTGGGGACCGCAGGTGCGGCGCCACACGTGAGGAAGAGGAGCCGCATAAGTAGTTTTTTCAAGGAATTCGTCAGGAGCCGCAGATGCGGTTCATGGGCCGCATCTGCGAAGCCACAGGTGCGGAATATTTACCGCAGATACAGATTTGGGCCTTTTAAGAGATTTCCGCAGAAACGACTGAATGACCACAAATGCGGTACCGCAGAAGCGGTTGTGGGACCGCAGATGCGAAAAGGACTAGGCAGAATGTATATATTTCTTCCTTCGCGATTTTTGAAGGGTTAAGCATTTTTAAATTCAGAATTGGGAGCTTTGGGTGATTTTGAAGAGAGAAATCAAGGAAACTTCATTAAGGTAAGGATTTTGGACCTAAAACACATTTCTATGGTAGTATTTCATGGATTAAGGCTAAAATTAAAGGAATTAAAAGGCTACAAATGGAGGATTAAGGCTTGAGTCTAAGAGGCCTTAAGTTGAGGATTTGAGGGGTCATTTTGATTTCGATTTTAGTGTTCTTGATATGTATGAATTCGTGAGGAGATGAGGAATCTATTGATGTAAAATTTTTTGAATTTCGAGGCGTGGGTCCGAGGGTCGGGTTTCGGTAATTTTGGGATTTGTGCCATTTATTGATTGTTTTCGCTTGGGCTTTGTCCCCTGGCATATTTTGACGTCCTCGTTCTGATTTTGGATAGATTCGACGCGAGTGGAGGCCAATTCGAGTGGCAAATGCATCGCGGAGTAGCATTTTCACAAGTTTGAGGTAAGTAACCATTGTAAATCTGGAATTAAGGGTACAAAACTCCGGTATTAGACTTGTTTTGATAAACGCAGTGGCGCACATGCTAGGTGACGAGCGTGTGGGCGTGGACCAGTAGAGATTATGACTTAGTCCATCCCGTAGCGACTATTAAGCCGCAAATTTGATTTGGAAATATTACGTTATTCCCTATTTTGGGTATTTATACTGTATTATGGGCTATATGCCCTGTTTGGGGTCTTGTGCCGACCTGTAGAAACACTTAGGGGCATTTTGACTATTTTTCCTCAGCTTACTTGCTAGAAGCAAATCCACAGTCATGTTTTACCTGCTTAAATGTTTAAAACAGGTTTTATTACTCTACTCCCAATTGTGAGGAATGTTTGGGCAGAGTTCCCTAATTTCCAATATTGTGTCCGAGAGGCTGTGAGGTTTAAGACCGAGAGTGGTCGAGAACCCAATTGTGATGATAATTATATATATGTGAGTTATGGATCGGGCTGCACGCCGCTACAATACTTATATAGATCGGGCTGCATGCCGCAACCATATATATATTGGATCGGGCTGCACGCCCCAACGATATGACGCTTGGGCTGTAGGAGCCCCTCCGGAGTTTGTACATCCCCAGTGAGCGTAGTCGACTATAAATTACGGATCGGGCTGCACGCCGCAGCGGTTACTATGATTTCTATTATTATGAGATACTAAAGAGCCGAGTGCTGAGAGTGAGTACTGTGTGATGAGAGTCGAGTCACGAGTGACTGAGAGGATGCCCGAGGGGCCATATTCTAAGTGATTCCTTGCCCGAGGGGCCTTGTTATGATGTTTTTACTGATTTCACTCTTCTTTTAAATATGCCTCTGTTTGATATACCGCTAAGTATTTGATTCCAAATATTTAAACTGGAAATGTGATTTTATAACGAAAACTGATTTTAAACTGTAAAGATGACATGATATTCTGTTGATTATCTAGTTATGTATTTTTGAAATGCTTGTCACTGCTTTCAGTCCTTATTTACTCTAGTTAATTACTGAGTTGGCGTACTCACATTACTCCCTGCACCTTGTGTGCAGATCCAGGTGCCCGAGCGACTGAGTGAGGGCTTTTAGCTGTTTTGGTATTTGACGGAGACTTCGAGGTAGCTGTATGGCGTTCACAGCTCTGTTCTCTCCCTCTTATCTTATCATCTTTTCGCATTTCCTAGACTATTGATGTATTAGGTATTTAGACTTGTATTAGAGGCTCTAGATTTGTGACACTAGATTGTTGGGGTTGTGTAGTTGTTGTTATTTTGACCTTCCGCATATTTCTGTTGTTTTAACGCTTATAATGACTTCAATATTTAAAACCTGTGTTAGAAAATGGCTTAAATGTTAAAGGAAAATGGGTCGTGGTTAGTTGATTGGTTGGCTTTCCTAGTAATGTGATAGGCGATATCACGACGAGTATTTGGGGTCGTGACAAGTTTGTATCAGAGCCTAGGTTACTTCGGTCTCGCGAGTCATGAGCCGGTTTAGTAGAGTCTCGCGGATCGGTATGGAGACGTCTGTATTTATCCTCGAGAGGCTGCAGAACCTTTAGGAAAAACTTCATATTCTTGAAATTCTTGTCGTGCAAACTTGTTGATCCAATTACTAAACTTCTGTTATTCCATTCTCTCACAGATGGTGAGTACACGTGCTATCGGGCAGGATGGATAGCCACCAGTACCACCAGCTGCGGCCACTAAAGGCCGAGGTCGCGGTCAAGGCCGTGGCAGGGGTGGAGCAGCTAGAGCAGCACCGACAGATCCACCAGCTACCCCAGTTCCCGATCAGGCCTAGTTGTGGTTGCTACAACAGCACCAACCCAGGCACCAGCTGTGCCTATTGTGATTCCAGGCCTTTAGGAGGCTTTAGCTCAGATCTTATTAGTGTGTACCAGTTTGGCTCAGCCAGTTTCAGTTACTACAGCCGCAACTACTTCTCAGGCCAGGGGAGGCACCCATACTCCCGTTGCTCGCACACCTGAGCAGGTTATGCAGGGACTCCAGACACCGGGTGTACCTCCAGCCCAGCCAGTTGCACTAGCTCAGGAGTTCGTGGTCCTAGTTATGCCAGATGATGAGCAGTGTTAACTTGAGAGGTTTGGTAGACTCTTGCCTCCAACATTCAGCGGTGCAGAGGGCGAGGATGCCCAGGGTTTCTTGGATAAGTGCCAGAGGATGCTTCGTATAGCAGGGATTCTTGAGACCAGTGGTGTGGCATTTGCTACCTTTCAGTTTTCTAGGGCTGCCTTTACTTGGTGGGAGGCGTATAAGAGGCGTATGCCTGTTGGTGCAGTGCCCCTTACTTGGCAGTAGTTCTCTGTTCTCTTCCTGGAGAAGCATGTACCACAGTCACGCCAAGAGGAGCTGCGCATGCAGTTTGAGCAGCTGCGTCAGGAGGAGATGACAGTGATGCAGTATGAGATGTGATTCTCTAAGTTACCCCGTCATGCGGTTTGGATGGTTTCCACCGACCGAGAGAGGATCAGGAGGTTTGTTGATAGCCTCACGTACCAGCTTCAGATTCTCATGACTAGGGAGAGGGTGACAGGTGCTACCTTCAAGGAGGTTGTTGATATCGCCCATGAGATTGAGATGATTCGCCGGCCAGAGCGAGATGAGAGGGAGGCCAAGAGGACTCGGGGATCTGGTAGCTTTAGTAGTGCTCCTTTGAGGGGTCAGTTCCAGCAGGGCAGAGGCCATACATTTAGGCAGGCTCATTCAGCTCGCCCAGGTTACCGTGGAGCATCATCAGGTCATGGCTTTCATAGTTCCCATCAGGGCCACTCATCACTTAGTGCCCTTCCAGCTCAGAGCTCGTCTCGTGCTCCATCAGTCCAGGGTTCTTCCTTGCCAGGTCCTTCTACTGGTCATTTCGGTGCTAGAGGTTCCCTTCAGTCCCCATCTCCAGAACCGGTAAGTTGTTATGAGTGTAGAGAGTTTGGGCATATGAGGAGGCAGTGTCCTCGTTTTCATAATGGTCAGTATCAGCAGAGGGATCAGCTCTCGACTTCTGCTCCAGTTACTTCACCACCCGCCTAGCCAGCTAGGGGTGGAGGTCAGTTAGCCAGAGGCCGACCTAGAGGGGGAGGTCGATCAGGTGGGGGTCAGGCTCGTTTCTATGCCCTTCCGTGTAGAGCAGATGTTGCTGCTTTAGATACCGTGATTTCAGGTATTGTTTCAGTCTACCACAGATATGCCTCTGTATTATTTGATCCCGGTTCCACCTTTTCTTATGTTTCCTCATATTGTGCCTGTTATTTGGATACGCCCTGTGAGTCTCTTGTTTCACCTGTTCATGTATCTACTCCGGTGGGTGATACTGTTGTTATATACCGTGTGTATCAGTCATGTGTGGTGACTATTGGGGGTTTGGTGACCCGAGTGGATCTTTTACTATTATGTATGGTGGATTTCGATATCATTTTGGGTATGGATTGGCTAACTCCGTGTCGTGCTATTCTGGACTGTCATGCTAAGACTGTCACATTGGCTATATCAGGTGTGCCACAGATTGAGTGGCGAGGCTTGACCGATTATGTTCCCTTCACTCATTCTTGAAGGCCCAACGTATGGTTGTGAAGGGATGCCTTTCGTATCTAGCCTTCATGAGGGATGTTGGAGCTGAGGCTCCTAGTATTGATTCTGTCCCAGTTGTGAGGGATTTTCTAGATGTGTTTCCTGCTGACCTGCCGGGCATGCCACCGAACAAGGATATTGATTTCGGTATTGATCTGATGTCGGGCACTCAACCCATTTCTATTCTGTCGTATCGTATGGCACCAACGGAGTTGAAGGAGTTAAAGGAGCGCTTCAGGAACTCCTTAATAAGGGGTTTATTCGGCCTAGTGTGTCACCTTGGGGTGCGCCGGTTCTATTTGTGAAAAAGAAGGATGGCCGTTTGATAATGTACATTGATTATAGGCAATTGAACAAAGTAACAATTAAGAACAAGTATCCTTTGCCTTATATTGATGATTTATTTGACCAGCTTCAGGGATCGAGAGTGTTCTCCAAGATTGATCTCCATTCGAGCTATCACCAGTTGAAGATCAGGGATTCAGATATTCTTAAGACGACTTTCAGAACCCGATATGGTCATTATGAGTTCTTGGTGATGTCTTTTGGGCTGACCAATGCCCCAACAACGTTCATGTATTTGATGAACAGTGTGTTTCGGCCTTATCTTAATTCGTTTGTCATAGTCTTCATTGATGATATTCTGGTGTATTCGCGTAGTTAGGAGGAGCACCGGGAGCATTTAAGAGTTGTGTTACAGAGATTGAGGGAGGAGAAGCTTTATGTAAAATTCTCCAAATGTGAGTTCTGGCTCAGTTCAGTGGCTTTCTGGGGCACGTGGTGTCCAACGAAGGTATTCAGGTTGATCCGAAGAAGATAAAGGCTGTTCAGAGTTGGCATAGACCGTCCTCAGCTGTAGAGATTTGCAGTTTTCTTGGTTTGGCAGGCTATTATCGCTGATTTGTTCAGGGATTCTCATCTATCGCATCGCCCTTGACCAAGTTGACTCAGAAGGGTGCTTCATTTGTATGGTCAGACGAGTGTGAGGAGAGCTTTTGGAAGCTCAAGACAGCTTTGACCACAGCTCCAATGTTAGTTTTGCCATCAGCATTGGGTTCATATATCATGTATTGTGATGCTTTGAGAGTTGGGATTGGTTGTGTGTTGATGCAGGAGGGTAGAGTTAATGTTTATACTTCTCGTCAATTGAAGCCCTATGAAAATAATTACCCCGTTCATGGTTTGGAGTTGGCTACCATAGTTCACGCATTGAAGATTTGGAGGCATTACTTGTATGGCGTATCTTGTGAGGTGTTCACTGATCATCGCAGTCTTCAACATTTGTTCAAGCAAAAGGATCTTAATTTGAGGCAGCAGATATGGTTGAAGTTGCTTAAAGATTATGATATCACTATATTGTACCATTCGGGAAAGGCCAATGTGGTGGCCGATGCTTTGAGCCGAAAGGCAGTGAGTATGGGGAGTTTGGCATATATCCCAGTTGGGGAGAGACCTCTTGCAGTTGATGTTCAGGCCTTGGACAATCAGTTCGTGAGGTTAGATATTTCGGACCCAGTTGGGTATTGGCTTACGTGGTTTCTCAGTCTTCCTTATATGACCACATCAGAGAGTGCCAGAATGATGATCCGCATTTGCTGGTCCTTAAGGACAGAGTTCAGCATGATGATGCTAGAGATGTGACTACTGACGATGATGGGGTGTTGAGATGCAGGGCCAGATTTGTGTGCCCAATATGGATGGGCTTCGGGAGTTGATTCTGGAGGAGGCCCAAGCTTGCGGCATTCCATTCATTCGGGTGCCGCGAAGATGTATCAAGATTTGAGGCAACACTATTGGTGGAGAAGAATAAAGAAAGACATTGTGGGATTTGTAGCTCAGTGTCTCAATAGTCAGCAGGTGAAATATGAGCATCAGAGACTGGGTGGCTTGCTTTAGCAGATGGTTATTCCCGAGTGGAAGTTGGAGCGGATCACTATGGACTTTGTTGTTGGACTTCCATAGACTTTGAAGAAGTTCGATGCTATTTGGGTAATTGTGGATTGGTTGACTAAGTCTGCACACTTTATTCCCGTGTGTACTACCTATTCTTCAGAGCAGTTGCTGGGATCTATATTCGGGAGATCATTCGTTTGCATGGTGTCCCAGTTTCCATCATTTCAGATAGGGGCACTTAGTTTACTTCACAGTTTTGGAGGTCTGTGCAGTGAGAGTTGGGTACTCAGGTTAAGTTGAGCATAGCTTTTCACCCTCAGACGGACGGACAGTCTGAGTGCACTATTCAGATATTGGAGGACATGTTGTGTGCTTGTGTCATTGATTTCGGAGGGTCATGGGATCCGTTTCTACTGCTTGCAGAGTTTGCCTATAACAACAACTACCAGTCGAGTATTCAGATGGCTCCATATGAGGCTTTGTATGGGAGGTGGTGTAGATCTCCAATTGGTTGGTTTGAGCCCGGTGAGGCTAGGCTATTGGGGACTGATTTGGTGTCGGATGCTTTGGAGAAGGTGAAGGTGATTCAGGAGAGGCTTCGTACAGCAGTCGAGGCAAAAAAGTTATGTTGATAGGAAGGTTCGAGATGTGTCCTACATGGTTGGCGAGAAGGTTCTGTTGAAGGTCTCACCCATGAAGGGTGTTATGACATTCAGGAAGAAAGGGAAATTGAGTCCTCGGTTCATTGGCCTTTTGAGGTGCTTCGGAGGATTGGGGATGTGGCTTATGAGCTTTCTTTGACACCCATCTTTTTGAGTGTGCATCCGGTATTTCATGTTTCTATGCTCCGAAAGTATATTGGGGATCTGTCTCATGTTTTGGATTTCAGCATGGTTCAGTTGGATGATGATTTGACTTATGATGTGGAGCCAGTAGCTATTTTGGGTTGTCAGGTTCGAAAGTTGAGGTCAAAGGATATAGCTTCAGTGAAAGTGCAGTGGAGAGGTCGGCTCGTGGAGGAGGCTACCTGGGAGACCGAGCGGGAGATGCGGAGCATATATCCACACCTGTTTGAGGCTTCAGATATGTTTCTTGATTCGTTTGCGGACGAATGTTTGTTTAAGTTGGGGAGGATGTAACAACCCGGCCAGTCATCTCATGAGTTACCACTCCATTTTCCTCATTTCTGCTTCTTTATGCTTTGTTTATCCGTGTTATTTGATATCGGGTTAGTCGGATCGAATCCGGAAGGAATTTGGTAAGGTTTGCGACATCTAGTCTCTTTTAAGGAAGTTTAAGTTGAAAATGTCAACCGGATATTGACTTATGTGTTAGAGGGCTCGGATGTGAGTTCCGATGGTTCGGTTAGCTTCGGGAGGTGAATTGTGGCTTAAAAGCGCTATCAGAATGAATTTTGGAGGTCCGTAGTAGATTTAGGCTTGAATTGGCAAAGTTGATATTTTGGTGATTTCCGGTTGATAGGCAAAATTTTGATATAGGGGTCGGAATGGAATTTCGAGAGTTGCAGTAGTTCCGTTGTCTCATTTGGGATGTATGTGCAAAATTTCAGGTCATTCGGTCATGGTTTGGTTGGGTTTTTGATCGAAAACATAATTTGGAAGATTTTAGAAAGTTTGGCTTGAATCCGATGTATTTTGGTTGATTTGGTGTTGTTTGAAGTGTTTCGATGATTGGAACAAGTTTGAATAAGGTATTGGGTCATGTTGGTGCTTTTGGTTGATGTCCCGAGAGGGGTCTCGGGATGATTTCGGGTGGTTAACGGGAAGGTTTGAGACTTGTAAAATTTTAGAAACTTTGCTGCTTCTGGTGTTTTTGCACCTGCGGTTTAGGGACCGCAGGTGCGGCGTCGCATGTGCAGAAGAGGAGCCGCAAAACCGATTTTTTCAAGGGATTTGTCAGGAGCCGCAGATGCAATTGATGTGCCACATCTGCGAAGCCGCAGGTGCAGAATATTTACCGGAGATGCGGATTCGGGCCTTTTAAGAGATTTCTGCAGAAGCGGCTGAATGACCGCAAATGCAGTACCGCAGAAGCAGTTGTGGGACCACAGATGCGAAAAAGACTAGGTAGAATGTATGTATTTCTTCCTTCGCGATTTTAGAAGGGTTTAACCATTTTTAAACTCGGAATTGGGAGCTTTGGGAAATTTTGAAGAGAGAAATCAAGGAAACTTCGTTAAGATAAGGATTTTGGACCTAAAACACATTTCTATGGTAGTATTTCATGGATTAAGGCTGAAATTAAAGGAATTAAAGGGCTAAAAATGGAGGATTAGGGCTTGAGTTTAAGAGTCTTAAATTGAGGATTTGAGGGGTAATTTGGACTCCGATTTTAGTGTTCTTGATATGTATGAACTCGTGAGGAGATGAGGAATCTATTGATGTAAAAATTTCTGAATTTCGAGACGTGGCCCCTGGGGTCGGGTTTTGGTAATTTCGGGATTTGTGCCATTTATTGATTGTTTTCGCTTGGGCTTCGTCCCCTGGCATATTTTGACATCCTCGTTCTGATTTTGGATAGATTCGACGCGAGTGGAGGCCAATTTGAGTGGCAAAGGCATCGCGAAGTAGCATTTTCACCGGTTTGAGGTAAGTAACCATTGTAAATCTGGAACCGAGGGTATAAAACCTCGGTATTTGACTTATTTTGATAAACGCGGTGACACACATGCTAGGTGACGAGCGTGTGGGCGTGCACCGGTAAGGATTATGACTTGGTCCGTTCTGTAGCGACTATTAAGCCGCGTATTTGATTTGGAAATATTATGTTATTCCGTATTTTGGATATTTATACTGTATTATGGGCTGTATGCCCTGTTTGGGGCCTTGTGCCGACCTGTAGAAACCCTTAGGGGCATTTTGACAATTTTTCCTCACTTTACTTGCTAGAAGCAAATCCGCAGTCATGTTTTACCTGCTTAAATGTTTAAAACTAGTTTTATTACTCTACTCCCAATTGTGAGGACTGTTTTGGCTGAGTTCCCTAATTTCCATTGTTGTTCCCGAGAGGCTATGAGGTTAAAGACCGAGAGTGGTCGAGAACCCAATTGTGAGGATAATTATATATATGTGAGTTATGGATCAGGCTGCACGCCGTAGCAATACTTATATGGATCGGGTTTCACGCTTCATCGATAAATATATTAGATCGGGCTGCACGCCACAACGATGTGACGCTTGGGCTGAGGAGCCCATCCGGAGTTTGTACACCCCCAGTGAGCATAGTCGACTATAAATTACGGATCGGGCTACACGCCGCAGCGATTACTTTGATTTCTATTATTATGAGATACTAAAGAGTCGAGTGCTGCGAGTGAGTACTGTGTGATGAGAGTCGAGTCACGAGTGACTGAGAGGATGCCCGAGGGGCCATATTTTGAGTGATTCCTTGCCCGAGAGGCCTTGTTATGATGTTTTCACTGATTTCACTCTTCTTTTAAATATGCCTCTGTTTGATATACCGCTAAGTATTTGATTCCAAATATTTAAACTGGAAATGTGATTTTATAACGAAAACTGATTTTAAACTGTATAGATGACTTGATATTCTGTTGATTATCTAGTTATGTATTTTTGAACTGCTCGTCACTACTTTCAGTCCTTATTTACTCTAGTTACTTACTAAGTTGGCATACTCACGTTACTCCCTGCACCTTTTGTGCAGATTCAGGTGCCCGAGCGACCGAGTGAGGGCTTTCAGCTGTTTCGGTATTTGACAAAGTCTTCGAGGTAGCAATATGGAATTTGCAGCCCTGTTCTCTCCCTCTATCTTATCATCTTTCCGCATTTCCTAGACTATTGATGTATTAGGTATTTAGACTTGTATTAAAGGCTCTAGATTCATGACACCAGATTGTTGGGGCTGTGTAGTTATTGTTATTTTGACCTTCCGCATATTTCTGTTGTTTTAACGCTTATAATGACTTTAGTATTTAAAACCTGTGTTAGAAAATGGCTTAAATGTTAAAGGAAAATGGGTCGTGGTTAGTTGATTAGTTGGCTTGCCTAGTAATGTGATAGGTGCCATCACGACCGGTATTTGGGGTCGTGACAGTATGCACGAGGTGACGAGAGTCTACTAATATGTGTAAGTCCGGGTAGTTTAGGACCCAAAAGCATGCTATACCTAGAATATCTGTAATCTTGTTGGTAGTTGAATTGCTTAAATCTTATCAAATTGGCAAATGAATTTTTAAAAGGGATTAAATTTCATTTTCTTAAATCGCTAAAAGAGAATTAGATTTTATTTGGATAGACGTTCCCCGATAAATTCTTAATTTGTTGTTTGAGCATGTATTTCTATGTGTACATGCGTCACATGTATGATTCGCGAACGGGGTAATAGATGCATATATGGTTCGCGCCGTTTTGACCCTCGGCAGTGCACATTTTATATTTATATTGGATCGGACCGTACGACCTCGGCATGATATGCGCATGCTTGTACTGCTTGCCTGAGAATTTTAAATGTTGATAATTGCCCTTCCTGGCCAGAGATAAATTGATAAAGATAATGAAAAGTAAATCTTTCGAAATCCTTTATTATTTGAGAAGTTGTTTACATGCTTTCCAGTTTTATGAGTTAAATTTTGGCTTTATGAAATCCATGAATTTCTCACACTTTTACTATATTATCATTGGACCATTAGTAAGTGTCGAAGTCGACCTCTCGTCTCTACTTCTTCGAGATTAGAGGGGATAGTCATTGGGTACACGTTGTTTTCGTACTCATACTACACTTGCTGTGCATTTTTGTTGCACAGGTTCATATGTGGCTAGTGGCTTAGTGGCATAGAGGCATGGTTGATACGGAGACTTAGGTGAGCTGCATTTATCGAGACGACTTGCAACCATCAGAGTCACCTTCAGAGTATTTTACTGTGCTTTTCATTTCTGTCCACTTTGTATTCCGGACAGTTACTGTATTTTATTTCATTCCATAGTAAATGCTCTACACCGGGTTCTGGGATGATTACGGGGTATCTTGTATTAACTTCTTAGTATTCATATTTGATTTGAAACGATTATCTTATACTGGTAAAATTGTAGGAAAATCATAGTTTTCAAAATTATTAAATCAAGAATTTAATTAAGTATTTTAGTTGGCTTGCCTGACAGCAGTGTCCGGCGCCATCACGACCCTTAGTGGATTTTGGGTCGTGACATAATTTTTATCTTTTTTTGCTGAATGTAAATAATTAAGTATTTGGAATAGCTAATTAGCAAAAAAAATTAATTACATTATGTCACGACCCAATCCACCAAGTCGTGATGGCGCTTATCGAGGTACTAGGTCAGCCGACTCACTACCCAAACAACACAATATTTCATTTCAAAAATTTACTTTCCAGCTATTTAACCATAAATCTTTCATAAGAAATTCAAAGCAAAGAAAATGCGGAAATAAAGGCCTGACATCGGGTGTCACTAGTCATGAGCATCTACAATATATGTCTGATAATACTAAGACTAGTACAGTCTGGAGATCAACTAAAAACATCTATAGGAAGACAGGAGGGAGAAGAGTAGGGTTGTGATCGCCATGCAGCTATCTTGCTAACTCTAATTAGATCCACGGCGGATGAAATCAACACTTGCTAGCACGTCCAGTAACACCTAGATCTGCACACAAGATGTCGGGAGTAAAGTGAGTACGCCAACTCAGTAAGTAACAACCATAACTAAAGGCTGAGCAGTAGTGACGAAAACACATAAAGTCCATATCATGGAATCTCAATAAAATACAACATGCTTTCGAGTCAGTATTTGAGCCCTAATTTGTATCGTTGATTGGCTCTCCCTATTCTAAAGGGTCTTTTCCGGATTCATCTGTATGATTTGATTGGTTAAATCTCCAATTAACTGGTTGATTTATTCGATTACCCTTGTCTTATGAATTGAAATATCCTTACCTTATTTGTTCTTACCTCACTAAGTTCTATGTATACTCTCTTTTCTAATTCTCCTAAGGACAGGAACACACTATTCAACATACACACACATACATTCAAACTCTCTCTTCTTTCTTTGCTAATTGTGCTAACTGTTGGTCTAGCCGGCTGAAAGCCAAGTCTAGATAGTGGAGTTGCACCTGTTTTTACATTCTGCATTTCTCTTCTTTAACTGGTATGTCTCCAGTTAGATTTTGAAACTCAACCTTATGTGTTCTATGCCTATACATCTATGCTTGTTCCTGTTGTCACACCTCTTTTTTACCACCACCCGAGGGATATATAAGGAAGTTTTTCCAATTAAAGTGACATAAATCAAAATGAGATTATTTATTTAATTTTTTAGAGTCGCCACTTGGAATAATTTATTTTGGTGTCCCAAGTCACCGATTATATTTTTTTTAAATCCCAAATCGAGGAAGTTTTCGACTTTATTTAAAAGTATGCAAACCAGAAATTCTAGATAAGGAATTCTGTTAACCCGAGAGAAGGTGTTAGGCATTCCTGGGTTCCGTGGTTCTAGCATGATCGCTTAGCAATTTATACTTGGCTTAAGTTGTCTAATTACTTATTTTATAACCTATGTGCATTTACCTTTTACCACTTTTAATTGCTTGATTATTCGTAATTAAAGAAACGAGTCACACGTACGTGTACTCATTTTGTTTGGCGCATCAAAAAGCATGTCACGCGTACGTGTCCACAATTAATCACTCTTTATTAATTATTAAGAAAGTTTGGCCTAAGTTGCACGAACGCGTACTCCGGGTTTATTTTTAGGATCTTAATTATGTCATGCGAACGTGTACACAATCACGATGATTAATTCAAAATGCCTAAAGTACTATAACAGTGTTCATTATTCTTCCTAAATTTTGAGATTGTTGTAAGGCCAAATTTATGTACAAGATACTATTGGGACAAAGGGGGTAGCTAACATGATCTATTACTTGGCCTAAATTCCTTATAGTTCAAGACTCACCTTATGGCCCATTATTATTCTTTGGCAAGAAAGAAACAACTCCAAGATTTCCATCTACCCTGTTAAAGCATTTATTCAAGAACCCAAGACTAAATGCATCACAATCGAAATAAAAACTAAGTAAAACAATGTAAACAAAAAAACTAAGGCATGCTGCTCAAACAACGTAGAATCACAAATCAACTAACACACACACCAAACTATCATAACACAATGAAATAAGAATGAACATTGAGAAATGGATCTTTTATTGGTGAACAACGTTGAATATTGCAAAGTAATCGGGCTTAACAAATCAGCAATCCTTGAAACGAAACACTGAGATTACAAACCGGAACCTCGAATCGACATTGCAATGCTCAAACTCGGACTCCCACTTCCTCAAACGCCAATAATTCTTTTCCAAACATAGGTTTACAATGTACTGTCTCCATCTGAATCCCTTGTGACTCTGCAAATGCATCAAGCATTTCAAATCCAACATTGTGTCTTGTTCCCTTGTATTTTTGCCCAGGATTGCCTAACCCAACAAAGCGCCATGGCCGAGGAGAACAAGTGCAGAAGTTGCGCCTATAAATTCTGTTTAGCATTTCACTTATCTTTCATAGTGAAATTCGAGAACAAAAGAGTGGAGTTGATTTCAGTTTTAGGGCTTTTTTCCGCGAAGCCTGGGTTTTGAGATAAATATTGAATGTAAACAATCTTTGCAAAATAATCACTCAAAATCATCGGGCATTACATCTTTTGCCAACAAAAATGGCTTCCTCTGTCTGAGGGGGCGATAAGGGGTTTCCTGGCCGTTATAGGGGTCTATCTCTTAGGTCTTTTTTGATTTTAGGAGTTAGTACTATTTTATAGGGGTATGAATTAGGTTAAGTCAATTAAGAAATGGGTATGGGCTCAATATTTTGGGCTTGAAGGGATTTGGGTCAAGAATTTGGGTTAATTAACTTTGGGGTAGGAAGACTAAATCAAAATCCTTTTTTTCCATTTTTCTTTTTCTTTGATTTTAAAATCAAATAAAATCCTAAATCAATCTAATTTGTAAAAATTAAAATTATTTATCTGTTAAAACAACTAATTAACTTAAAACTAAGTAAAAGTACTACTTTCTAAGGACTAAAAACTAAATATGTAAAAATAACCATTTTTTGTGATTTTTCTTAATACAATTAATTCCTACATGAAAATTGGTCCTAAGATGACATGAAATTAAAACGTGACATTTTTATCATTTTTTTATGATTTTAAAGTATTAAAAATGCATGAAGTGCAACTAAATAAATAAAAACTTCTAAAATCTCTTAAAAATCATTTTTGATTTATTTTTAGGAGTTATTTTCACGTAGGGCAAAAATTATGTGCTCACAACTGTCACACCTCTTTTTTTACCCCTCCAAAAGATAATGTGTGTTATGGATTGTGGGTTAAAGAGCTTTTCCAATTAAAGTGACAAATTTGAAATATGGATTATTTTATTTACAGGGTCGCCACTTGGAATTAATTTTTTCCGGTGTTCCAAGTCACCTTTTATTTGAATCCCTATTCAAAGGAAGGTTTGACTCTATTATTATTGGTCTGCGAAAACAAAGTCCGGGTAAGGAATTCTGTTGACTGGGGAGAAGGTGTAAGGCATTCCCCGAGTCCCGTGGTTCTAGCACGATCGCTTTATTGACTATATTTGGCTTATATTATTTTGGATAACTTGTGTTTTATTGGATCTCATCTTTTACCTATGTATGCTTTTATCGCTTGATTAAAATTATGAAAAAAGTTATCTTGAAATAAGTTACGCGTACTAATACTTATTTTATTACGTATCACAATTATGCCACGGAGACCATACACATAGCCATGATATTTAATTATTTAAAGCGCACCTAAATAAACTAGCGCACTTGAATTATTTTCCTAAACTAATTTAAGATTATTGTAAGGCCAAGATTTATGGAATTGTTTGTGGAAAAAGTGTATGATTTTAGATATTTAAATAAATAAACTATTATATACCAATACCCTACATCCAACAATTGAAGCCTAAACTTATTAGTGTCCAATTCTTCCAAACTTTTAGCAAGTTTAAATGCTATATTTTCAGAAACATGATTAAGCATATAATATTTAAGGATTGATTTACATTATTATTTATAAAGTTTAAAGATAAATAAAAAAAGCACATAAAATAATATAAAAAAACAGAGGGAAAAATAAACCTTTTAATGCAATATTTCCAATTAAATGAGTCTCCAAGAATATGTACAATAACTCAGACGAACGCCGAACAAGCATAAGCGAAGATGATCATCAAAGCCGGTGAACAGAGCTCCAACAGAATCCTCGACCTCGACTGTTAACACCACTCTTTGGCGTGTAAAAAGGGATGTTTTGAAGTATTTTTATTGGGTTTTGGGGTGTTGAATTACTGGAAATTTTCAAAAGAAAAATGAAGAAAGAATGACACGAGTAGAAATTGTCGTAGCGTAGAAGAAGAAAAAAATTTGTTTCTCTCAATTCTCTCCTATATTTTCTCTCCTTTTTTCTTCATTTTCTTCTCAAATTTTCTCTTCTATTTATAGCAAAATTTTCAAAATTTTTCAGATTTTGTTAAAAAATATTTATTATTTTATTATTTTTAATTAAAAGAAATCTTACTTATAATTTACTTTTCTTTTTTTATAAAATGAAATTCCACCTTTCTTTACTTTTATTTTTTAAATTCCAACTTTAATTACTTTTATCTTATTTAAAATTTCACTTTTTTTTAACTTTTTAAAAGAGAATTTCACTTATTTTACTTTTCTTAAAAAATAATCCACTTTCTTTTGCTTTTCTTTTAAAAATTCTATTTTCTTTTAATTTAATTGTTTTTTAATTTTTATCTACCTTTATATTTATTTTTAAATTCCAAATTTCTTTTACTTTTTAATTTTTTAAAATTTCCACAAAACTTTACTTTTATTTTTTTAATTTTCCACTTTCTTTTACTTTTTAAAAAGAGAATTCCACCTATTTTTACTTTTATTATTTTTTTTTGTTAATTCCATACTTCCCTTTTTCTTGTTTTTTAAATCTCTCCCGAAACTTAAATTTTTTTAATACTTTTCGGTTTTTTTTTATTATATAAAAAATAATAATATTAATAATAATAATTCACCTCTTAAAATTTGTATTTTTACCCTATAATAAAAGTGTAACAAATCTAAAAATTGTAGTTTAAAACTCCCTAAAATATTTACATAGAAGAAGTGACAAAAAATTAAATATTGTCAAAAATTAGGCGCTCATAGCTGCCCCTCTTTGCTTGGAAACATGAAGAGTTTTCAAGCAAAGATAAGGTGATCCATGTGACTAATTTTTGAACATATCTTTATTCAAAAGGGAAGAAATAAGGATAAGAGAAAAGAGAAAGAGTGCAACCGAGTCTTGGTTTTGGACAACCTACATATCCCGGGTTATAGGAGAATCAGGTCGCGTGTAGTTCAAGGAGAATTGTGAAATGATGAGTTGAGAAGTTGAGTGAGGTTCCGTCGAGGCTCCGATCCGTAAGTCTGTTATTACATCAAAAATCAAAAAGAAACTAAACAAGCCTATCAGCTATGAGTTACAAGATTCCTATCTATGAGTCTTCTGAAGCTTGATCTTGAGTCTTGGATAGTTCTTCCTGCAGACTCTGATTTAAATCTTGATGCTCGTTAGCTGCAACCGCTGGTTCATTCTTCTTAAGCTTTTCGGATCAAAACGGAACATACAGAGCTTGTGACTTCAACTATGTCTTGAGCAATCCATATCTTTTCTCTGCTTCTGCACTTTGGATTCACTTCTTTTCCTTGTTTTTCTTTTCTTGAATCAAGACTTCTTCTATTGATCGCCTCGAAACTTGTTCCTCAAGGTAAATATCTATTCAGGCACCAAAGCAAACAAACGAGCGAAATTTTCTGCCCCAGTTTTCACTAGGAAAACTTCGTGAGTTATTCGTAACAAAAATCTAAACTTTTTCTTTATTAAAAGCACTATAGTGTCAGGATTAGTGTACCCTAGGAAAATATGATTCTTTGGGAATGGTGTACCCTTATTGTCTAAATGGTGTCTCAACTAAGGATTGATGTACCTTATGTTAGAAAACAAAGCTAGGGATTGGCATATCCTATACTGGTAAGGAAATGTAACAAGAGGTTGGTGCCATGTATTACTAAAAAAGAAAATGTAACCAGGGGTTGACACCCTGTATTACTGAAAAAAATGTTGAATCCCCCTGGGTGATAAAGTTCTACCTGGGTTAAACTACAAAAGGCAAGCCTAGGTGAAGAGTACTTTTTCCCGGAACTATGGGCTGGATCCCCCTAGACGAAAAGGTTCTACCTGGGTTAAGCTACGAAAACTAAGCATGAGCGAAGAGTACTTCTACCCGGAAATAGGAGCTGGATCCCCTAGGAGAAAAAGGTTCTACCTGTGTTAAGCTGTGAAAACTAAGCCTGGGCAAAAAGTACTTCTGCCAGAAAATATGAGCTGGATCCCCCTAGGCAAAGAGGTTCTACCTGCGTTAAGCTATGAAAACTAAGCCTGGGCGAAAAGTACTTCTGCCCGAAAATATGAGCTGGATCCCCCTAGGCGAAAAGGTTCTAACTGGGTTAATCTACGAAAACTAGCCTCGGTGAAAAGTAATTCTACCCGGAACTATGAGCTGGATCCCCCTAGGCGAAAAGGTTCTACCCGAGTTAAGCTACGTAAAAACAACCTGAGCAAAAAGTACTTCTACCCGGAACTATGAGCTGGATCCCCCAGGCAAAAAGGTTCTATCTAGGTTAAGCTATGTAAAAACAACTTGAGCAAAGAGTACTTCTACCCGGAACTATGAGCTGGATCCCTCTTGGCGAAAAGGTTCTACCTGGGTTAGCTGCAAAAAAACAACTTGAGTGAAAAGTACTTCTACCCGGAACTTTGAGCTGGATCCCCTTAGGCGAAAAGGTTCTACCTGGGTTAAGCTACGTAAAAACAACCTGAGCGAAGAGTACTTCTACCCAGAACTATGAGCTGGATCCCCCTAGGTGAAAAGGTTCTACCTGGGTTAAGCTGCGTAAAAACAACCTGAGCGAAGAGTACTTCTACTCGGAACTATGAGCTGGATCCCCCTAGGCGAAAAGGTTCTACCTGGGCTAAGCTACGTAAAAACAACCTGAGCGAAGAGTACTTCTACCCGGAACTATGAGCTGGATCCCCCTAGGCGAAAAGGTTCTACCCGGGTTAAGCTGCGTAAAAACAACCTGAGCGAAGAGTACTTCTACCCGGAACTATGAGTTGGATCCCCCTAGGCAAAAAAGGTTCTACCTGGGTTAAGCTACGTAAATGGGAGGTGTGAACAATAATGATGCATGATAAAAATAAAAGAAACATGGAAATTTTAAGGAGCTTACGTTTGGTGACATTCGTTCTTTTAGAATGGCCATTCTGCACTGCTTTGTTCTTGCTTCAAACAAAGAAAAATTTGTGAGTTTTCATAGTGGTGGTTGGTTTGTGGCCTTGATGCCTTGAGTAGTTTGATTCACGGCCACTGCTGTCAAAGAGCCGGTTCTGTCAGCGTGGTACCGAGATGCTCGATTGCTCTGCATCATTTTCTGGAGACCTTGGCTTTCCAATTTTGCCCCCAACTGTTTCATACCCAGATGTCCATGGTACCACTACCCTTGTCTCTAAGGCAAGGCTATTTTTCTTTACAATCAAACTAAGTTGTCTTGCACCTAGTATCAGTTTGTGTTTGTAGTGCTTATCAACTTTTCTCATGAAGCAGGTCTTGCTTAGGAGACCTTTTCAGTTTCTTTTATACACTTTGTTCGCCTTATCAAATGAGATCACAGATGGATTCATGCCTTCGTCAATGCCATATATGCCCCAAATTGTGCTCGATATTATGGGGAAACTGTAGCTAGTTTTGCAGCCATTTCTTTGCTTCACTTTTGATGTAGGATTAGACCGAAAGGGACTCAAAGAAAAATATGGGTAAAAATAAAATAATAATCGAAAGTGAAAAAGAACTGGGCTTGAACAAAAGGTGTCCCTTTCGGAGAAAGGAATAGGGAGACTTATCTGGAGGTATGTGCCGACTTCAATGAATCATGACATGCATTTTGGACTGGACGTCTGATCTGTCTAATTCTCAAAATCCACTGCAAATATTCATCGTGAATTTTTCTTAGTTGTGCTCATGCCGGAGAATCAAAAACCCTCATTCGGCTAGTACCACCCTTTGTAGGTTTTTGCTAACTAACCTCTCTCATTTCTCTACTAACCTTCACCTTATGGGGCCCATATGGATTTTCACCAATAAGACTCTCTCATTTCTCTGCTCACTATCGCCTTATAGTGCCCGTACGAGTTTTCACCGATAAGACTCTCTCATTTCTTTTTCTTCCTTTTTTTTGACTAATATACTTCATGAGGGAGGTTACCCAACGCCGTTGGCATAGGGACTTCAAACATTTTCAAAAAACATCGATCAGAAGTTCTTGAAAGGTAAAAAGGCAAAATGAACCTTGAACTGAATTACAACTTTTGGAACCGTTTTTATAGAAAAACCGTGAAATAAAACAAAATTCTTCCCCAGTTTTGGAGTATTGAGAATATGGATTTTTGTTCTGATGGGACCGAACCCAGGGTAAGGCTGCCTACGTATTCTTTCGGAATCAGGTCGGACGTAGTTCAATGACTCAGAGATTTGTTGTTTGGCTTTTCTTACAAGTACACAGGTTCCAAAAAGTGAGAAACAAGGAAGACAAATACGACTCAAAAGGATTAACAGAAGGGTGACACCTATTTGGAATAGCGAGAAAACGATAGCCTTCGTCACTTTGATATGAGAAAATCAATGCGTGAAAATTCTACAGTGGGTATATATCAGACATAATATCTTTTGACTGCATCTACATTAATAGTCATGTCTGGTACCCGTCCTTTTTCATCTACCAAGTGCAAATCCCCTTTTGGTAACACTTTCTTGATGATGTAGGATCCTTGCCAGTTCGGGGTGAACTTTCCTTTAGCTTCTACCTGGTGTGGAAGGATGCTTTTCAAAACCAACTGGCCTACCTCAAACTGCCTTGGGTGCACTTTCTTATTGTAAGCGCGTGCCATTCTTTGCCGATATAACTGGCCGAAACACACTGCTGCTAGCCATTTTTCGTCGATCAACATCAGTTGTTCTTCAATCTCTAATTCCACAATAATTCGAAGAGATGGAATTTCAACTTTAGCGGGTATTATAGCTTCAATTCCATATACAAACAGATACGGTGTTGCACCAACAGATGTGTGAACAGTCGTGCGGTATCCCAAAAGAGCAAAAAACAGCTTTTCATGCCATTGCCTGGAACCTTGGATCATCTTCCTAAGAATCTTCTTGATTTTCTTGTTTGCCACTTCAACGGCTCCATTGGCTTTTGGCCGGTAAGGGGTAGAATGGCGATGCATGATTTTAAATTGTTCGCATACCTCTTTTATCAAATGACTATTTAGATTGGCTGCATTATCAGTGATAATGGTCTTTGGGATACCAAAGCGACAGATGATGTTGGAATGAACAAAGTCTACCACTACTTTGTTGGTGACTGCTTTGATAGTAACGGCTTCCGCCCACTTGGTGAAGTAATCAATTGCAACCAAAACAAATCTATACCCATTTGAAGCCTTTGGCTCGATCGGCCCAATAACATCCATTCCCCAAGCAATGAAAGGCCAAGGAGAGGACATGGGATGCAACTCCAAAGGAGGCGAGTGAATCAGGTCACCATGAATCTGGCATTGGTGACACTTGCGAACAAATCTGAAGCAATCTCGCTCCATAGTAAGCCAATAATACCCTGCCCGCAGAATCTTCTTCGCCAAAACATATCCATTCATATGAGGTCTGCATACCCCCGAATGCACTTCACTCATGATCTGCTCTGCTTCTGTAGCACCTATGCATCTCAACAAGTTCAAATCTGGGGTCCTCTTGTACAGAATTTCCCTATTCAGGAAGAAACCACTGGCGAGCTGCCTTATAGTTCTTTTTTGATCTTCTTTAGCATCATCTGGATATTCTCTTATTTTCAGGAGTCGTTTTATGTCATGATACCATGGTTCACCATCTAGTTCTGTCTCAATTGTATTGAAGTAACCGTGTTGATTCCGAACTTGGATTTCTAGTGGATCAATAAGAGTGTTTCCTGGATAAAGGAGCATCGAGGCTAGAGAAGCCAAGGCATCGGCTAGCTCATTGTGAAATCGGGAAATGTACCTGAACTCGATGGATTTGAATCTTTTGCTCAAGTGTCGCACATATTGTCTGTACGGAATAAGCTTGATGTATCGAGTCTCCCATTTTCCTTGGGCTTGCCAGATAAGCGAGTCAGAATCTCTCATAACCAATAGTTCATGCACATCCAGATCGATGGCCATTTTCAAACCCATGATACAAGCTTTGTATTCTGCGGTATTATTGGTACAGAAGAACCGAAGTCAAGCTGTTGCAGGGTAATGATGTCTAATAGGTGAGACGAGGATTACCCCGATCCTAACTCCTTTTATATTGACAGCCCCATCAAAATACATTTTCCATATAGGGTGATTGTCTCGAACTACTTCCTCTATTGAGTTGACCTTTTCGTCTGGGAAGTATGTGCTAAGTGGCCTGTACTCATCATCAACTGGATTCTCTGCCAAAGCCTGTGCTTTCATCGCGGTGCGAGTGACATAGACGATGTCGAACTCTGTGAGCAGGATTTGCCATTCTGCGAGCCTGCCAGTGGGCATTGGCTTTTGGAAGATGTACTTCAAAGGATCCATTCTGGATATAAGATAAGTCGTGTAGGCCAAAAGATAATGTCTCTTCTTTTGAGCGACCCAAGTCAAGGCACAACATGTCCTTCCTAAAATGGTGTACTTAACCTCATAATTGGTGAACTTCTTGCTCAAATAATAGGTTGCTTTTTCCTTTTTGCCTGTTGCATCATGTTGCCCCAGAATGCACCCAAAGGAATTATCCATCACCGATAGATATAAAAACAAAGGCCTACCAGGTTCAGGTGGGACCAATATAGGGGGTTTTGACATATAATCTTTGATCCTGTCAAAAGCTTTTTGGCAATCATCCATCCACTTGATAGCGGCATCCTTTTTCAGCAACTTAAAGATGGGCTCACACGTGGTCGTGAGCTGAGCAATAAACCTACTGATGTTGTTCAACCTCCCGAGCAAACTCATGACTTCCTTTTTGTTCTTCGGGGGTGGCAGATCTCAAATGGACTTTATCTTAGATGGATCCAGATCAATGCCTCTTCGGCTAACTATAAAACCGAGGAGTTTCCCAGATGGAACCCCAAAAGCACACTTGGCTGGATTAAGCTTAAGGTCATACCTTCGAAGCCGTTCGAAGAACTTTTTCAAATCGCACACGTGATCAGCTTGTATCTTTGATTTTATGATGACATCATCGACATATACTTCAATCTCTTTGTGCTTCATGTCGTGAAAAATAGTGGTCATGGCCTTCATGTAAGTTGCCCTTGCATTCTTTAAACCGAATGGCATGACCCTGTAACAATAAGTACCCCATGGAGTGGTAAAGCGGTTTTTTCTGCATCATCCTCATCTATTAGAATTTGGTGGATATTTGGTAAAGGAAAATTATCATTTGGACTTGCTTTGTTCAGGTCCCTGTAGTCAACACACACTCTGATCTTTCCATCCTTCTTCAGTACATGCACAATATTCACCACCCAGGTGGTATATCGGACAGCTCTGACCACATTGGCGCTCAGTTGCTTCATTATTTCCTCTTTGATTTTGTCACTCATGTCTGTTTTAAATTTTCGTTGCTTTTGTTGGATTGGTGGAAAATCAGGATACGTAGGAAGCTTATGAACCACTAGATCAGCACTTAAACGCGGCATATCATCGTAAGACCAAGCAAAAACATCTCTGTATTCAAATAAAAGTTGAATCAAGGCATCTCTAGTTTTCTATTTAGTGTGAATGCTTATTTTCATTTCTCTAACTTCTTCAAGACTTCCGATATTAGTTGGCTCAGTTTCATTGAGGTTGGGCTTAGGCTTGTTTTCAAATTGTTCCAACTCTCTTTTTATTTCCTCAACAACCTCATCTTTAACCTCTTGATGCATTATTTCGATATTAGACAACTTTTTAAGATCTGGGCGTGAATTCATCATGCATGTCATGTTATTAAAGCCGGCATTAACAAAACTGAAATGGAAATAAAATAATAGGAATTAGGAAAAGGAAAAGATACAAGACTTAATACGAAACTGAACTGCATTTCATTGAATTCGAAAGGATAGAAGGGTTAACATCAAAACAAAACAATCACACTGAGATGCTTGGATTACAACCTTGAAAGTAACCCAAAATACAAAAAAGAAGCTGCAAAAGCAAACTACCAAGACTCCTTCCTTGTGGGGAGATGAGTTGCTTCCCAGTTGATGAGCATGGTGTCTGGGTCAATTAGTTGCATATCGGCATGACTAATGCCTTCACCAGCCTGGATCATATTTACTTCAGAAAACATCTGGCTGAGGCCAAGGCAAATTTCATCAATGTTTGCATGCACCGAGGAATTTTGACCCTCTTGGAGTCGTGGCTTGACAAAAGTGTAGAGAATGTGAGGGATAGGTTGTTGCAAGACCCATCCATGCTTTTTGCGGTGCTTGGCTTTGTTTTTGTCTGCTTGTGTTGGCCTGAAGCCTAAGCCAAAAGTACCCTGGTTACTGAACGGAGAAATAGGCTTAGAAATTCCTTGCAATGATGCCCCCAAGCATTTTCCTGGCTCATATCCTTGTCTCAACATAACTGCAGCCACCATTACAGATGTAGAAGAAAGACGAGGATGCAGAATGGGCTTTCCTTCCTCAACATGGTCCACAAAAATCGCTTCGAAAGCTTGATAGACAATGGACTCACACCCTTCTTTGGCCTCAATGCACGGGATTAACGGGTCTTTATAAATGGATGACTCGTCTTCTCAGTGAACAATAATCTCATGCCTGACGTGTTCGAACTATACCATCTGATGCAATGTGGATGGCACAGCTCGAGCCATATGGATCCATGGCCTTCCAAGAAGAAAGTTATAAGAAATGTCCATGTCAACTACTTGGAAGACAATTTCAAAGTCGACCGGCCCAATTGTCATGGTGAGGTTGATCTCCCCAATATCTCTCATTGAGCCATCAAAAGCCCGAATGCGAACATTGCTAGGTCGGATTCTGTCTATGATGATTTTCATGCCTTGCAAAGTAGAGAGAGGGCATACACCTACACTCGAGCCTCCATCAACCATGACTCGCTTGACATAATGACCCTCACATTTGACGACCAGGTACAAAGCCCTATTTTGCTCGGCTCCTTCCTCGAGACGTTCATCATCAGTAAAGGAGATTTTGTTCACCTCGAAAAATCGGTTGGCCATCTTCTCTAACTCATTCACTGTGATCTTCTCTGAGACATGTGCCTCGTTCAGGGTCTTGATCAGTACACGGGCATGCTATTTTGAGTGTAGGAGTAGAGATAGTAGAGAGATTTGAGCAGGAGTCTTTCTTAGCTGGTCAATGATTGAGTAATCGTGAATTTTCATTTTTTTCAAAAACTCTTCTACTTCTTCTTCAGTGACATATTTCTTTATTGGCAATTGTCCTTCTCTGATTTGTTTTGCCTTCCTCAACTCCTCTGGAGAGTAACACCTCCCTAATGAAGTCAAACCTCCAGTTTCCCCCACTTCTTCTATGATTTCCTTGCCTTTGTACGTCATCACAGTTTTGTTGTAGTTCCAAGGAATGGTTTTTGTATTTGTCATAGGGGGTTGCACGACAGGTCTGATTATGATCGGATCTGTTATACCCTTTGTACTGCCCTAATTCTACCTTGTGATGGGGTGGCCTCCAAGGACATACAACCTTGGGCTTGGGATTTTAGAGCGATTTTTCAACCTGATGACCTTGGGAACAAATAAAGTTATATTTTCTGAACTCGGGGCGCCTTTCACAATCAATGGCATATCTCAGCTCGGACTCACATCCCGTTTGGTTCCCTCTTGAATTGTTCCCATGGTCATCTCTCCCCGATTAAACGGCTTGCGTTCCAGATCTCGTCCAATCATTCCTACAAAATGAACATCGTTATATGCTGGCAATGGGTTGTTTGTAACATTGGGAGGGTCTTCACCATTTGTTACCACAATCAACTTTTCAGTGATGAGTCTTTCTATAGCTCTTTTTAGAGTCCAACAGTCATTAGTGCTATGCCCCGGGGCACATGAATGATATTCACATCTAGCATTTGCTTGAAATGCATGTGAATCAGGATGCATATGGTGGGGAGCGATGGGTCCAATCACACCCATCTGTTTCAGTTTCTGGAAAAGACTAGAGTATAGTTCAACCAATGGGGTGAATATTTCCACTGGCCTCTACTCTCGACCGTAATCCTTCCTGGGACGAGCATTGTAAGGTGCCCAAAAATTTTGTTGATGAGGTCGGGGGTTCCTTGGAGTTGGTGCACGTATATGTTGATTGGTAGGCCGAACATAGGATTGAGCATTAAACACTGTATATTGTGGTGGGCCCACTGAGTATTGAGGAATTGGTGGAGGATAATAATGTTGAGGGTAGCTAGATTTCCCCTGTGGAACTTGTACATAAGGGTGCGATGCCCTTCTTTGAATTACCTAGATCCCGAAGTCATCATAGAACCTTCATCTCTCTTTTTCCTATTTGCAAAACATCCCGACCCATTTTGGATCGCTTGGGTGGTGGCTTTGAGAGTAGCCTGACTTACAATCCTTCCAGTCTTTAAGCCATTTTCGACCATTTCCCCTATCTTGATTGCTTCGGCAAAGGGCCTACCCATTGCGGACATCATGTTTTGGAAATAATCAGGCTCTTGAGCCTCCAAACAAACAATGATCATCTCATGATTATCCATGGGTGGCTTAACTCTGGCTACTTGCTCCCTCCACTTGATGGCATACTCCCTAAAGCTTTCTGTTGGCTTTTTCTTCATATTGGATAGGGAATTGCGATCTGGTGCAATATCAATGTTGTATTGGAATTGCTTGACGAAGGCCAAGGTTTGACTCATCCCAGACATGCCAGTGAGAGATGTCTTGGTCAATGAACCACTCAGAGGCTACCCCTATAAGACTTTCTCCAAAATATGCCATCAACAATTCTTATTTTCCACCTGCACCCCTCAGCTGGTTGCAGTACCTTTTCAAGTGGGCGATAGGGTCGCCGTGTCCATCATACTTCTCAAAATTTGGGGTCTTGAAACCTGGTGGCAAATGGATGTGAGGGAACATACACCGATCACTGAATGAGACACTTTTGTGACCACATATTCCCTGTATGTTCTTTATGTTTTGTTGAAGACTTTTCATTTTCTTGGCCGTCTCATCCGGTTCACTTGTCTTTGCAGGCTTTTCATTTTTCGCTGGTGACTCGTACTGAGGAGTCTGATTGTAGGGAGCTGAGGCCCTAAAAGCCATATTTGGGGAGTAATATTGGCTATCATAAGCCTGAGGTAGTGGCTTGTTGTTGGGACTCGTCATAGGAGGTCGTGGCGGGATTGTATATACTGGTGCTCCTGACACGTCGAGAGGGGTGTTCCTGACAGGTGCGACTGGAGGTCGCATATTAGAGGTACCAGGGCAGCATGGAGGCTGTAGTTTGGCACATACCCTGGTGGTATAACATGATCGCTCTCCACGTGGAGCAGGGGTTGAGTAGCTCGGGTTACGGTGGACATTCCCTCGGAGGGAACCTGGGGTGGAGGTTGACCAAAAACCCAAGCTTGATATACATCTGACAGTTGTTGTCTCAATTTTCTTATATCCTCTGACTCTTGCTCGGTTGATTGAACCTGCGGATTGTCACTGAGCAACTCGATTTCATCACTGTTATCCATTAATACTGGTCCCTTAGATCTTGTGAAGTAATGATGTGTTGCCAGATTCACCACAAACCAATCACCTTAAACTTAACCTTAAGAGACAACAAACGTGTTAGGGTTGGGCTTTTTATAGATATGAATTACACATAATATGCCATGCTCCTAACATCATCACTATTTCTAAAATGCCTTTTGGAAGGCTTCATGTTTCATTCTGGCTTATCAAGTTGCTTCTTATTGGCGCTCTTATTCTTTTGTTTTTTTTACACTCCCCTCATTTTGATCCCTCAACTTAGATTCATTGCAAAATATTTTGATCGAACATTTTGTGGGTTGCCTATGTATCATGTCGCCGCATAAATCAGATCATTATGTAGTTCAGGGATGCAAGACACTTGATTGATTTTTTTTCAAAACAAAAAACAAACACACACAACATTTTGAAAAAATAAAATATTTTTGGGTTTTTAATATATATTTTTTGTTTTTGGTACAAGACGTTGAAACAAAATGTTCAAAGAAAACTACAACAGACTCGACCGGATTGAAACAAGACTCCACAAAACCAAAGCCACAAACAGACCCCTCATAGACTCAAAAATAAAAATACACCTACTAAAACATCTTAAAAAGTGAATGCAACAAAGACTCCAAATTTGTAGACTATCCACGTGACATCATCTTGGTTGAGGTGCTCCCTGCCCAATTGGTTGGACATATCTTTGTACAGGGCCTCTAGATCTGTAGCAATGTGGCGAGCGAGGTTGATTGCAAATTCGATAAGCATTTTTTATTCATTTTCTCACAATCTGTGCACCCCAGAGCAATGTACTTGGTTATCTCGAGTATCCTTCTCTTGGAACGCAAACATGCCATCGATTTGCCGCCCACGGGCATCGGCCAAATTCAGTGAATCTGCCTCGCGGTCTAATGCTGAGTTACTCTGTTTCATGTCTTCGGCCAAATCATTTTGCAGCCTACCTATTACCTCAAGATAGTGACGTTTCTCCGTCTCGAATTCGGCTAGTTGGTGATTCTTAATTGACTCGAACTTCTCCCTCTGGAGATCAAACTCCATTTGTTGTTGGTGCATTGCTTCCTCGACGATGCTCAAGTCTTCTTGCAACTTATGTATTTCAGCATTTTTGTTCACCTCAAATCTTCTAACTAAACCATTCGTGTTTGCCAGTTCTTCTTGTAAACGGGATGCCTCATTTTTAGCCTGCTTTAGATCTTTATCCATGACCCTCAAGGCCGATTGATAATCTTTCTCAATATTTAAATGAATCTGAGCAACTCCTGCTTGTTGTTGGGCTACGACATTTGAGCATGGTCCAATTCCTCTTTCAGCTTTGCTATAGTTCTTTGATCATTTCTTCTCATGTTCGACCCCTCAGGCCTATATCTAAACGACGAAGGATCATGAAACCAAGTAATATAGTCAGGGATCACCTCTCCACGATCTCGGTCTTCTACCATCTCACTCAACTCCGAGACTTTACTTGCATACCAAAATTTCATAATTTCCTCTTTGTTATGAGGTTGATCATTACCAAAATTATAACAGAACTTGCTCATATCTCGTGTTGGTGGCACCTCCAATCGTCGCGCAAACTGGCGCATTACCCGAAGTGTAGCATAGGGTTGAACACCATCCAATCCTATGAGTACCAAATAAGAATGGTATGCAGACTCATAAATGACCTCTTTAGAGGAAAACTAGTCGTAGTTCCATGTGATATGTTTGGAAGACAACGTAAGAAGCAGTTCTTTCCAAGCGTCAATCTTTTCTGGTAAGTCACATTTGTCAATTCTTTTCTGGTGATCATACGTGTGATTAGGCTAGAACTCACTAAAATTGGTGATCGTAGGATGACGATAAAAATGCTCCAAAAACCATATCTGTAACAAAATATTGCAGCCATCAAAGTTTCGTGCGCCCAATTTACATCTAGTTAAAGCACGAAAAATGGAAGAAAGAATCATAGGAACCAAGGTATAATCATCCCTTTTTGAGGTCATAGCCTCAACTACACCTGCCAAGCGGATGTCAATACATCCTTCCCTTTTCAGAAAAACTACGCACCCCAAAAAAGCAACCATAAATGCAAACCTTCTGTGTATCTTCCGTGTTTCCATGTCTTCCTTTGAATTCAATTTTCCTACATTTCTTT
Organism: Nicotiana tabacum; assembly: GCF_000715075.1. Classification (NCBI taxonomy): domain Eukaryota; kingdom Viridiplantae; phylum Streptophyta; class Magnoliopsida; order Solanales; family Solanaceae; genus Nicotiana; species Nicotiana tabacum. The sequence continues at coordinate 10,528,941 of NC_134080.1, forward strand.
CGAAATTGCATTCTAGGTCGTACAAGTGAAACAAAAATCCCAACTTAACCCACTTGCCTCCTAAACCTTCATATTGTCCATAATTTATGTTTAAGAGTTTCAGAAACTTACCCTCATTCACATTTTTTGGTACTATGGGCCTTTGGCGGCGAAGATTACGACCCCACCCCTGGAAATGAGTGATTTCCTCCAAGGTCAGAGTCATTTCACAGTCAGTAAAATGGAACACATTATTTTCAGGATCCCAATGCGGAATCAAAGCTTCGATCACATCCCTCCTGGGTTAGATCGTCATCATGTGAACCAAATGTCCCAAGTACTTCTTTATCTGGTTTCGTTCATATTCCTTAAAATCTCTCCTCCAATCCCACAACAATTGTGGTATCTGATCAACAATAAGAAAATCTGGTATCCCTTCTGACCTGGGCCTCTTTTCAGACTTACCTCTTTCCCCACTCATGGTGCACCTATTTATCCAGACACGGGGTTAGGTTTTAATCAAATATACTATTGACACAAAAATTCCGATTTTTCGGGTTTGACTCTAAAAAAAACAAAAATAAAATGATAAATAAAAACCAAACTGTGGGACTAAAAAAATTAAATTAGTAATATAGTCATTAAATAAAAAAAAATAAATGGCCCAAATGATTTTTTTTGAAAGAAATTATTTTTTTTTGGATTTTTTTTTTCATTTTCTAAGGAAAGATTTCTAAAAAGGAATTAAGGAAAAGGAGAATATGTTTGGATTTTTCTTCTTTCTTTTTTTTTTGGAAAATTGGGGGCCCGAACCGATGAGGTTTGCCTACGTATCTCACATCCAGTGAGAATCAAACCCGCGTGGTTCGGTCAAAATAACTAAGAAAAACTATTTTAGAAATTATAATTTTAAAAACCCTTTAAAATTTTATAAAAAATGGGTACTTTATGAAAACTTGGAGGAAATTTTCTTTTTCTCTATCCTCTGTTCAATCAATCTATCCTAAAGCCGATCAACATTTGAGTGAAGCCTACCAAATAATGTTACATATAACACATAAAGATGAACATGTTGGTCCAAAAAATTGGTACATGTCTAGACGGGCCCGACCCCTATGCCGAGTTCTGCTAAGTTCAATGCACATAATGCAAATAAAGCGTAGCCTACTAGGGATATTCATTGCTTTGTTCTTCTAAGTTTTTAAATTCTAAAGGAGATGGTATCTAGACCTGGCTTACCCGGGTGGACAACCCGAGCCGAGGAGCGTCAAGCATCACTAGTAGTAGAACAACACTGGCTAGCTAACGGCTCTTCCGCCTAAACATGTGTGATTAAATCCTTCACCAGAAGCTGGTAGGCTAACTAGCTTTATCTCAAAACAGAAATTTTGTGATGCTGGTAGGCAAACACAACATAACTATCTATCAGAAGACTCAGAGGGATGCGAGAGAGGATACAATTTATATCACAGTTCAAATAAATATTAAAGCGGTAAATATGCGACAAATAGCACATTATGCTCCCAAACACAATAATATCCAAGACATGATAAAAGCCAAACAAAAATCAATACACAAAGCTCGAATTCTTATTAATAGTTCCCCAGCAGAGTCGCCAGAGCTGTCACACCTATTGTTTTACCCCTCCAAAAGATAATGTGGGTTATGGATTGTGGGTTAAAGAGCTTTTCCAATTAAAGTGACAAATTTGAAATATGAATTATTTTATTTACAGATTCGCCACTTGGAATTGATTTTTGTCGGTGTTCCAAGTCACCTTTTATTTGAATCCCTATTCAAAGGAAGGTTTGACTCTATTATTATTGGTCTGCAAAAACAAAGTCCGGGTAAGGAATTCTGTTGACCGGAGAGAAGGTGTAAGGCATTTTCCGAGTCCCGTGGTTCTAGCACGGTCACTTTATTGACTATATTTGGCTTATATTATTTTGGATAACTTGTGTTTTATTGGATCTCATCTTTTACCTATGTCTGCTTTTATTGCTTGATTAAAATTATGACAAAACGTTATCTTGAAATAAGTTACGCGTACTAATACTTATTTTGTTACGTATCACAATTATGCCACAGAGACCATACACATAGCCATGATATTTAATTATTTAAAGCGCACCTAAATTATTTTCCTAAACTAATTTAAGATTATTGTAAGGCCAAGAGTTATGTAATTGTTTGTGGAAAAAGTGTATGATTTTAGATATTTGAATAAATAAACTATCATATACCAATACCCTACATCCCAACAATTGAAGCCTAAACTTATTAGTGTCCAAATCTTCCAAAATTTTACCAAGTTTAAATACTATATTTTCAGAAACATGATTAAGCATATAATATTTAAGGATTGATTTACATTATTATTTATAAAGTTTAAAGATAAATAAATAAAATCACATAAAATAAGATTAAAAAAATAGAGGAAAAAATAAACATTTTAATGCAATATTTTCAATTAAATGAGTCTCCAAGAATATGTACAATAACTCAGACGAACACCGAACAAGCATAAGCGAAGATGATCATCCAAGCCGGTGAACAGAGCTCCAACGGAATCCTCGACCTCGACTGTTAACACCACTCTATGGCGTGTAAAAAGGGATGTTTTGAAGTATTTTTGTTGGATTTTGGGGTGCTGAATTGCTGGAAATTTTCAAAAGAAAGAGAAAGAAAGAATGACATGAGTAGAAATTGTCGTAGCATAGAAGAAGAAAAAAATTTGTTTCTCTCAATTCTCTCCTCTCTTTTCTCTCCTTTTTTCTTCCTTTTCTTCTCAAATTTTCTCTTCTATTTATAGCAAAATTTTCAAAATTGTTTTTTTTTAAAATATTTTATTATTTTTTAATTAAAAGAAATCCCACTTACAATTTGTTTTTCTTTTTTTTTTTACAAAAAGAAATCTCACCTTTCTTTACTTTTATTTTTTAAATTCCAACTTTAATTACGTTTATCTTATTTAAAATCCCACTTTTTGTTTTTCTTTTTAAAAGAGAATTTCACTTATTTTACTTTTCTTAAAAAGACAATCCACTTTCTTTTGCTTTTCTTTTAAAAATTCTACTTTCTTTTACTTTAATTTTCAACTACCTTTATATTTATTTTTAAATTCCAACTTTCTTTTACTTTTTATTTTTTTAAAATTTCAACAAAACTTTACTTTTATTTTTTTAATTTTCCACTTTCTTTTACTTTTTAAAAGAGTATTCCACCTACTTTTTTTTAATTTTTAATTCCATACTTCCCTTTTTCTTATTTTTTAAATCTCTCCCAAAAATTAAAAAAAATTAATATTTTTCGATTTTTTTTTTATTTTAAAAATAAAAAAATAAATAAATTAAAAGTGTAACAAATCTAAAAATTGTGGTTAAAACCCCCTAAAATATTTACATAGAAGAAGTGACAAAAAATTAAATATTGTCAAAAATTAGGTGCTCACAACAGTTACCCCTCTTTGCTCGAAAACATGAGGAGTTTTCGGGCAAAGATAAAGTGAGCAATTACGAGCAATTTTTGCCCGTTTAAAACTCCATTTGGAAGCATTTGGAAAAGGTTTGACCGAACCTTGCTTCGGAGGATGCCTACATATCCTTGGCTATAAAGGAATCTGGTCGGTGTAGTTTAGAATTAGGAAGAGTGATGGAGTATCGAGGTGGAGAGCCGATTGAGGTGTCGTTGAGGTTCCAGTCCGCGATTCTGTTATTACATCAAAATAAAAAAAATAAAAAAGACTAACTAATCCAATCAGCTACGAGTTACAAGATTTCTCTATATGAGTCTTCTGAAGCTTGATCTTGAGTATTGGTTAGTTCTTCATGCGGACTCTGATCTGAATCTTGATGCTTGTTAGCTGCAGGTGTTGGTTCGATCTTCTTCAGCTTTTCGGATCAAGGCGGGACATGTAAAGTATGTGACTTCAATCACGTCTTGAGCATCCCACAACTTTTCTCTGCTTCTGCAATTTGAGTTCACTTCTTCTTCATCTTCTTTTTTTTTCTTTTTCTTTTATTCTGGATTGAGACTACTTCTTTTGGTCGTCTCGAACCCTGTGACACGAGGTAAAACCTGCTCAGACACAAAAACAAACAAACAAACAAAATTTTTCTGTCCCAGTTTTCACTAGGAAAATTTCGTGAGTTATTGTAACAAAAATCTAAACTACTTCTTTATTGAAAGCAATAAAATCGGTATTGTCTATCCCTGAGAAAAGAGATTAGGGAGTGGAGACCCTATATATAAAATGCAATCAAATGGGGATCGGAGGCCCCAAGTTGGGAAGATTATCAGGTTATACTGGAAATGTGACAGGGTTATGCGGGAAAAGAAAAAGGTCCTCGGGTTATGCGGGGGAGGTCCACATGTTATGTCGGGAAAGTCATCTGATTATGCCGGAAAGAAAAAGCCCCTCGGGTTATGTCGGGGAGGTCCAAGAGTTATGCCGAAAAAGAAAAAGGCACTCAGGTTATGCCAGGGAGGTCCACGAGTTATGCCGGGAAAGTCATCGGGTTGTGTCGGAAAAGAAAAAAGGTCCTCGGGTTATGCCGGGGAGGTCCACGAGTTATGCCGAGGAAGTCATCGGGTTATGCCGGAAAAGAAAAAGGTCCTCGGGTTATGCCGGGGAGGTCCACGGGTTATGCCGGGGAAGGTCATCGGGTTATGCCGGAAAAGAAAAAGGTCCTCGGGTTATGCTGGGGAGGTCCACGGGTTATGCCGGAAAAGAAAAAGGTCATCGGGTTATGCGGGAGAGGCCCACGGGTTATGCCGAAGAAGTCATCGGGTTATGCCAGAAAAGAAAAATGGTCCTCGGGTTATGCCGGGGAGGTCCACGGGTTATGCCGCAAAAGTCATCGGGTTATGCCGGAAAATAAAAACGCCCTCAGGTTATGCTAGAGTGATCCACGTGTTATGCCGGGAAAGTTATCGGGTTATGTCCGAAAAGAAAAAAGGTCCTCGGGTTATGCCGGGGAGGTCCACGGGTTATGCCTGGGAGATCCACGTGTTGTGCCGGGGAAGTCATCGGGATATGCCGGAAAAGAAAAAGGCCCTCGGGTTATGCAAAAAAGGTCATCGGGATATGTTGGAAAAGAAAAAGGTCCTCGGGTTATGCCGGAAAAGAAAAAGGTCCTTGGGTTATGCCGGGGATGTCCATGGGTTATGTCGGAAAAGTCATAGGGTTATGCCGGAAAAAGAAAAAGGTCTTTGGGTTATGCCGGGGAGGTCCACGGGTTATGCCGGGAAAGTCATCGGGTTATGCCGGAAAAGAAAAAAGTCCTCGGGTTATGCCGGGGAGGTGGGGTTATGCCGGGAAAGTCATCGGGTTGTGTCGGAAAAGAAAAAAGGTCCTCGGGTTATGGGGGGAGGTCCACGGGTTATGCCGGGGATCAACTAGGGATTTCGGAAAAGAAAAAGGTCCTCGGGTTATTCCAGGGAGGTCCACGGGTTATGCTGGGAAAGTCATCGGGTTATGCCAAAAAAGGAAAAGGTCCTCGAGTTATGCCGGGGAGGTCCACGGGTTATGCTCGGAAAGTCATCGGGTTATGCCGGAAAGAGGAAAAGGTCCTCGGGTTATGCCGAGAATCAACTAGGGAATGGAACCCTGTGTTGGAAAAGACTACCAGGTTATACTGGAAGCGACTAGGGGATGGGACCCTATGTTGAAAAAACCTAGCTAGAGAATGAAGACCCTAGGCTACCATGATTTTGGAATTTTTCTTCTTCTTCTTCTTCTTTTCATTTCATTTTCTTTTTATTTTAAGAAAATAAGTAAAAATGCAGGAAAGAATTTGGAGGAGACTTCCCTTTTGGATTGATTATTGCTGCAAAGCTGTTTCTAGCCTGGGCGCAGTTTCTTTTTGTTGCACCTGCTTCTTGCAAGGTTGCTTTTGGATTGCACCCGTTTCTTGTTTTCAAACAAAGATAATTGTTAGTTTGAAATAGTGGTCGGTTTTGTGTCCTTGATTATTTCAACCACTTGATCTTGGCCCCTTTCATCTGCAACCGTTGTTTCCTGAATACCGATTGCATTTCTGACTCTAGAGAAACTCTGGCTTTTTCGGACTTTGCCATGACAATTGGTCAATGTGACTCCACCTTTTCGACTTTATTTTGCCTCTATATGCCCTTCCCTTCTGACTTGTTGTTTCTTTTCTCTTTTTTTTTTCTTTTTCCTTTCTTTTTTTAACTTCGGAGCATTGAGGAACTTTTGGCTCCTCAAACTTTCTGCAATGGCTAGTCCTGTGGAACTTAACCTTTTCCAACTTTATTTCGCCTTGATGCCCCTGACAAGACTGGGTGCCTTTTTGCATATTGGCTTGTATCAAATGAGACCCCTGTAAAACAGTCTTACTATCCTTTCTTTGTCTTAGTTTCGGAACAGAGTTAGACCGAAGGGATTCAAATAAAACAAACAATGGAATGGAGAATGAGTTTAAAACAAGAAGTGTCCCTTTCGGGGAAAGGAAAGAAAGACTTATTTGGAGTACACGCGGACTTCAATGAACATGACATGCCTGATCTGTGTAAACCGTCTAACTCTCAGAAATTCATCACAACTTTTGCCTCAAAATCGAGAAACCTTGCTAGGACTCTGTCAATGCCTGGTTGTGAGGATCCTCTTTTCGATCATGGGCGCCCTTTGCGGGTTTTCACGAGCTGACCTCTCTCATTTCTATTCTCACCATCGCCTTACAGTGCTCTTGCGAATTTTTACTGACAAGACTCTCTCATTTTCCATTTCTTTGCTTACCATCGCCTTATGGTGCCCGTGAGGGTTTTCACCGATAAGACTCTCTCATTTCACTTCTCTCATTTGGTTGTATCAGATCCAAGTAATTGTATCCTCCAATTTTGAACACCTTTACCAATTGATCGGAAGGACTTGAATAGGATTTGGGTAAAAATAATTTGAATTGAATTACAACTTTAGAACCCTTCGGGCGAAATCATCGCTGAACCATTATAACTTCTACCCCAGTTTCACTTTTGGGGAAATTTGAATTTTTTTTTGGTGTGGCTGAACCCCAGAGAGAGGCTGCCTACATATCCTTTTGGAATCAAGTTGAAAGTAGTTCAGGGAACTTTCTTTTTGATTTTCTTTTATTTTTTGCTTTTGTTTTGTTTTCCCTTTCCTTTTCCTCTTTTTTTTTTTTCATTTTTCATTTCATTTTCTTTGTCGTTTCTTCCCCCCTTTTTTTGTATCTTTCTTTTCTTCTATTTTTCCATTTCTTTTTCTTTTTGTCCTTTTCTTCCTTTTTTGTATTTTGTCTTTTTCTTCTCTTTTCATTTTTTTTTTCATTCATTTTTTTTCAATAACACTTTCAAGAGAGGGTAATCAAAGAAAAGTAACCGGCTCAAAGGGTTGCAAAAGATTGATAGTGTTTGGGTAGCGAGAACAAAATCCTTCTTTATCCCAATCGGAGAACATTATTATTATATAGAGGATCCAACATAGTACCTTTTGACTGCACCTGCAATGGGGGTTGTTTCAGGATCATTTTCTTCGATGTTTCCCAGGTACGACGCTCTCTTTGCCAGTACCCTTGTTACCATTTATAGATCTTTCCAATCTGGAGCTAATTTTCCTTTAGCTGTTCCAACTCTTTGTTTTATTTCCTAAAACTTATCTTCCTTGCAATCTAATTCTTGATGCGTTATTTCGAGGTCTGATATCATTTTAGGATCCGGGCATGAAGTCCGCAAGCATGTCATGTTATTGAAATCTGTATTTAGCAGAACTAAAAAGAGAACAAGAAAAATGACAAGATTAAGAAAAGGGACATTTCTGAACAATGAAATATTAATTTCATTTGATTTTTTTCGATTTCGATTTTTTTTTCAATTTTTAAAGATAGAAGGGTTTACAACAGAAAGTAAGACAATAAAGTAAAACATCCAGATCACACCCTGAGATAATCCAGACGCAGAAAGGATAGCAAGACTGGCTACTAAGACTCTCGTCTAATGTGGAACTTTCATGTTTGGTGACCATTTTTAGGCTTTTCTTCTATCTCGGCAATGGATGCAATGGCCTTCAGTGCCGGATCAAATACCTTAGCTTCACAAATTATTCCGACTATTGGCCCGATGTTGTGGGCAGGCAACAGGTTGTTCATCACACCAAGAGCTTCTTCATCCCGCAAAACGATTATTTCAGCTTCAATCAAATCTTCAACTGCCCTTTTGAGGGTCCAACAGTCCTATGCACTATGTTCCACTGCTCCAGAGTGGTATTCACAAATAGCATCGGCTCGGTGCGAGGGGGACTCGGGGTTCGTCCGGTTCAGGGCCACTGGTTGTAATAGATTTAGCCTGCTTAGCTTTTGGAACAAGTTGAATACGATTCACTAATAGGGGTGAACTGATTCTTTCTGAAAGGCTCTTTTGGGCGAGGATTGTATTGAGGATCATTTGGTTGAGGATTATATGGAGCTGGGTAAAGATGGGCATTTCTGGGAGGTGGAGCTCGATTTTGTGGATAATGTTATAGCCGCAGGTAAGGTTGTGCGTTCATCACTAGATAGGGAGGCGGTGCCACAGCATAAGCAGTATCTTGAAGGGAATAATAGTGTGGTGGGACAATATGAGGCACATAGGATTGGCTGAATGCACATAGGATTGGCTGAATGACCTGCGGGATCCCCTCGAGCTTGAAACCATCATGGCTCCCTCTTCACTCCCATTTTTGTTCATCAAACCCTCCGAACAATTCTGAGCAGACTGTGATGTGGCCTTAAAAGCAGCATGACTCAAGATTCGACCTGTTTTAAAACCGTTTTCAACCATTTCCCCAATTTTGATAGCCTCAGCGAATGACTTACCCACAACAAACATCATGTTCTGGAAGTAATAAGCCTCTTGGGCCTGTAGAAAGACTGTGACCATTTCAATTTCATCCATTGGTGGCTTTACCCTGGTAGCTTGCTCACGCCATTTGACGGCATATTCACGGAAGCTTTCCGCGGTTTTCTTTTTCAAATTGGACAAAGAGTTTTTGTCGGGAGCGATGTTCACATTATATTGGAACTGGCGGACAAAATCTCAGGCCATATCGTCCCACACATGCCAATGGGTAATTTCTTGATGCGTATATCACTCAGAAGCGATTCTGGTGAGGCTTTCCCCAAAATCATTTCAGATGAGCGACAGGGTCTGCATGCCCGTCGTACTTTTCAAATTTTGGCATCTTGAAGCCAACTGGCAAGTGGACATAGGGAAACATAGAGAGGTCAGAGTATGAGACACTCTTTTGGCCACTCAGACCTTGCTTGTTTTTCAGGCTTTGTTCTAAGCTCTTCATCTTTCGAGCCATTTCCTCTTGCTCGAGATTTTTAACAACCTTTTCTTGCTCCACCGAGAGATCATATTGCGGAGGTTGAGTGAAAGAGTATGGGGTCACATATGCTATTTCTGACTGATGTTGTGGACCCTGAAAGGTAAACACTAGAGGCTCAATATACAGCCGTGGTAAAGTTGGTTGTGCCCTGGAAATTGGCGCCTGGGGGCGAATCACAGAAGGCATGCCATGATCATTGGACGACATTAGAGGGTGCCCGCATGGGATGAATGGGTTGGGCACATGGGCGTTGGTAACCTCACTGACCTGGGGATCAACTCGGGGAACCCAACGACTGCACTTGGCGGTTCCCTACCATTAGAACAGGCGTCCCACATTTCCAATATGCAGAGACGCAACCTCTTATTCTCTTCAGCAACTACTGATTCTAGCTGCAGAATAGCCGATATCGGGCTATCCTCAGGATCGACGATTGGTAGATTGCTCGCGGAGGCCATCTGTTCCTTTGGATCTTATGAAGGAGGGGAGGCTAGACTACCAACAAAACCAACCACCAAAACCTAGCTAGTTTGCACACCCAACAACCTTGTTAGTTTTGAGACATTTAATATATAGGAAATCGCATGTTGGGATGCAATGCACCTAACAGTTAAACGCCTCTACCATGTGTTTGAACGGTTGCATGTTTCATCCCGGTCTTAACTGACTTTTTCAGTATGTACATCTTTTATTTTATTTCTACCTCTTTTTATCACTCTTGATTTTTTTTTCATTTCGTTTCTATCGATCTTTATTTTTGGCACTCTCTTTTTTTTCTTTTTTTTCACTCTTTTTCTTTTTCTCTTCTTTTTTTTCAAATTATTTTTCTCTCAGTTTTATTTTATAGCTATGATCGAATTCGATGGGGATTGCCTATATTATGCCGCCGCATGAATTATATCTTGGTGTAGTTCTAGAAGATTGAGAATGGAGTAAATAAACTAACTCTTTTTTTTTATAAAACTTAGACCAAGAAAGCTTTAAGACCAAAGAAAAACATTTTTTGATTTATTTATTTAATTCTTTGGGAATTTTTGGAAAAAATGATTTAAAAGAAGAAAGGAAATATTTTTTTGGATTTTGGATGTTGCCTCTTAATTTTCGAAAGAGGGACTTTTTAAGAAAATAATTTGGATTTATGAGCTTTTTTTATTTATTTATTTACAAAAGTACTTCTAAAGAAAAACGAAAATATTTCTGGACTTCAATTTTTTGAAAATATTTTTTTTTAAAAGAAAGACTTTTAAATAAAGAAAAGAATTTTTTTATTACTTCTTTTTTTCTGATTTGTTTTTGAATTTTTGGGAAAAGACTTCTTAAAAAGGTAGAACTAATTTTTTTTGATTTGACTTGTGGATTTTTGAAAGAAGGATTTTTAAGAAACATTTTGGATTTCTGTGTTTATTTTATTTTATTTTTTTCTCTTTTTTAATTTACGGAAGTACTTTTAAAGAAAAGCGGAAATATTTTTGGACTTATTTCTCAATTTATTTTATGGACATTTACAAAAGAAAGACTTATAAAGAAGAAAAGAATATTTTTAGAATTTGTTTCTGAATTGTTTTGGATTTTGTTTTTGGAAAAAATATTTCAAAATGAAGGAAGCCCGTATTTTGTATTTTGATTTTTTTTATTTTGTTTTTTTTTATTTTTCCGTATGAAAGACTTCAGAAACAAGGAAGCTACTACTTTTTTTTTGAGTTTTTTAAAAAAAAAACTTCTTTTCTTTTTGAATTTTCTAAGGCTGAAGAAGGAACTAAAGGAAAATATTTTTCGATTTTTGAAAATTGAGGTCGGAACCGATGAGGTTTGCCTACGTATCTCATATCCGGTGAGAATAAGACTCGCGTAGTTCGGTCAGTTTTGACGGAACAAGGGAAGCGTAACACTTGAAAATTTTGGCTCATTTTGAAATGAACTTTCGTTTTCTCTTTTCTTCTTTTTTTTTTCCAGAATTTCGGCAGAGTTTCAAGATTTTCAAATACCTATCTCACTCTTGTTTTTTTTTTGATTTTTGATTTTTCCTAGCCGGTCATGCAAGCCGAAACAAATAAATATTCACATAGCATGTAGGATGCATCAAGATGGTCGGTTGTTTTGGGTTCACCTGTCCTAGACGGGCCCAACCCCTGTGTTGAGTCCCCAATCTACTAGGGATCCAACATGAGGTTACGTTATTCTAAGTTTAAACCTGGGGTTGTGTTCTAGATCTGGTTTACCCAAGCGAACAAACTCGAGCCGAAGAAGGGGCAACGTACCGGGTGCACAAAAGTCTACCCGGCTGTCACGACCGCAAACCCGGACTTGGTCGTGATGGCGCCTCTCGTGAAGACAAGGCCAGCTGACACATTTCCAATCCAATCTTAAGTAATTAAACAATAAGAATTTAGTCTTAAACATGATATAAATCCAAAAGTAAGAAGTGACAATACCAAAACAATTCGCGGAATATAACCCGATACAACCCGATACCGGGGTGTCACTAGTCATGAGCATCTAAAAATCCGGAATAAGACAAGAAAGTCTACAGAGTTCCATACAAATCTAAAACAAAGAGAAATAAGATAAGGGAAGAAACTCTGGGCTGCGAACGCCGGAAGCTACCTAGAGAATCTTCGGATCCGCCTGAGCTGGAAAGATCAACACTCGGTAACGAGACCAGATGCGCCTGAATCTGTACACAGGGTGCACAGAGTAAAGTGACTACTCCAACTCAGTGAGTAATAATCATAAATAAACGACTGAGAGATATGAAAACACGTAAGGCACATTACAGGCTATAATGAAGCAGTAAAACCAGTAAAAATAATGAATCAGTAAAGATTTGTAAAATCATTTAAGTTCAGTTTAAACTTTAGGAAATACTTTTTCAACAATTAAACAGGTAAATGACAGACAAATAAGAAAGATAAATACATAAAGGTTTGCCCCTCGGGCACAATGTCAACAAATCCGCCCCTCGGGCAATATCTCAGAACAATACCAGCCCATCGGGCTATATCTCACATCACAATGGGTACCCGCGCTCACTAGGGGTGTGCAGACTCCTGGAGGAGCTCCTTACGACCCAAGCAAAATATCAAGCTATCTCGTGGCGTCATCACTAGGCTCTCAGCCTCATATCAACAAGCCACCTCATGGCGTACATATCTGAGGCCCTCGGCCTCACAATCATAATCCGATGTTTCCTCACAACATAGGCCCTCGGCCTTGCTCAGTCAAAATCCTCTCAAGCCACTCGGGCAATAGTAAAACATAGTGCTCAGCCCAAATTATCATTTAAAATATCATTTAAGTATTAAAGCAAAGTAAACATGGCTGAGTGATGAAAATCAAAAGAATATAGTATGACTGAGTTCAAGTATTAAGTCAAAACAGTGAGGAAATATCAATAAAATTCCCTAAGGGTTCAAATAGTTGGCACGAGGCCCAAATATGGTATTCAACCCAAAACATGATGATAGCGAATAGATTTCAGTCAAATACGTGGTAAAATAGTCATTCGGGATGGACTAAGTCACAATCCCCAACTGTGCACGACCCCACGCTCATCATCAAGCATGTGCGTCACCTCAATATAGCATAACGATGTGCAATCCGGGGTTTCATACCCTCAGGACATCATTTATAATCATTACTCACCTTAATCCGGTCAAATCTCTAACCCGCGATGCCTTTGCCCCTCGAATCGGCCTCCACTCGCGTCGAATCTATCCAAAATCAAAATCACGGTATCAAAGTATGCTAAGGGAACGAAGCCCAAACAAAAATAATCAATTTATAACAGAAATCCCGAAATTACCAAAACCTGACCCTCGGGCCCACATCTCGGATTCCGGCAAAATTCACATCAATGGATTCCTTATCACTCCCCGAGTTCATTCATACCAAAAACATCAAAATCCAACAACAAATGACCCCTCAAATCCCAAATTTTATGTCTCCAATTTCAAGCCCTAGTTCTTCAATTTTAGGCTTAGTTTCCATGATTAATTAGGTAGATTTCACATTAGAATCGAATTTTAAGTACATGAATCTTACCTCCAAGTGATTCCCCTCTTCAATCCTCTTCAAAAAGCTCCAAAAACGCTCAACAGTGGTGGAAATAAACTCCAAAATCGAGGACAAGACGACTATTTAAACCTTCTGCCAGGCCTGACATCGTTCATCGCGATCGCGGGGACCTCCTTCGCGATCGCGAAACACAACTTCTTAGAACCCAAATTTAACCCTATGCAAATGCGTCAACTCCCACACGAACGCGATGATCAGGCATCCTACACTACGCGATCACGGGCAGGGGACCGCGTTCGCGAAGAACAAACTCCAAGTCAAACCCCTGGTCCACTTAACTATACCCAAACGCGACCTTCTCCATGTGTTCGCGATCAATAATCTCACCAGCTTATACGATCACATCTCCAACTTCGCGAACATGAAGAACAACCTGGGCTGCCCCCCCCCCCCCCCCACACAAAAGCTCTACGCAATCGCGAAGAAGAAAACTCTGCAACAGCTGAAGCTCAAGAATCTGCAACTTTTCCAAAGCATGAAATGGTCTGATTGACCACCCGAAACTCACCCGAGGCCCCCCCAGGACCTCAACCAAACATACCAACATATCCCATAACCTCATTCAAACTTTTTCCAACCTTCGGAATGCTCAAAACAATATCAAAACATCAAATTCACATCGGTTTCAATCCTAATAATTCCAAAATCTTCTAAATTACGCTTTTGATAAAAAAACCCAACCAAACCACATCCGAATGACCTAAAATTTTGCACACACATCCCAAATGACACCACAGAACTACTGCAACTCTCAGAATTCCATTCTGACCCCTACATCAAAATCTCACCTATCAACCGAAAATCACCAAAAATCCAATTTTGTCAATCCAAGCCTAAATCTACTCCGGACCTCCAAAACTCATTCCAATCACGCTCCTAAGTCCCAAATCACCTCCCGAAGCTACCCAAACCATCGAAACTCACATCCGAGCCCTCTAACACATAAGCCAACATCCGGTTGACTTTTTCAACTTAAGCTTCCTCAAAAGAGACTAAGTGTCTCAAACCTTACCAAATCCTTTCCGAACCTGAGCCAGCCAACCCAATCACAGAAAGAACCAATAGACAAAGCAATAAGAAGCAAAAATGGGGAAACAGAGCGGTAACTCATGAGATGATTGGCCGGGTCGTCACATCCTCCCTAACTTAAACAAACGTTCGTCCTCGGACGAGTCAAGAAATATACCTGAAGCCTCAAACAGGTGAGGATATATGCTCCGCATCTCCCACTCAGTCTCCCAGGTAGCCTCCTCCAAGGGCCGACCTCTCCACTATACTTTCACTGAAGCTATATCCTTTGACCTCAACGTTCAAACTTGACGCTCCAAAATAGCTGCTGGTTCCACATCATAAGTCAAATCACCATCTAATTGAACTGTGCTGAAATCCAGAACATGAGACAGATCCCCAATATACTTCCGGAGCATAGAAACATGAAATATTGGATGCACACTCGACAAGCTGGGTGGCAAGACAAGCTCATACGCCACCTACCCAATCCTTCTAAGCACCTCAAAAGGCCAAATGAACCGAGGACTCAATTTACTCTTCTTCCCAAATCTCATAACACCCTTCATGGGCGAAAATTTCAACAGAACCTTCTCACCAACCATGTGGTACACATGTTGAACCTTCCTATCAGCATAACTCTTTTGCCTCGACTGCTCTGTACGAATCCTCTCCTGAATCACCTTCACCTTTTCTAAAGCATCCTGCACTAAGTCTTTCTGCAATAGCCTAGCCTCACCTGGCTCAAACCAACCAACTGGAGATCTACATCGCCTCCCATACAAAGCCTCATATGGAGCCATCTAAATACTTGACTGGTAGTTGTTGTTATAAGCAAACTCTGCAAGCGGTAGAAACTGATTACTTGACCCTCCGAAATCAATGACACAGCCATGCAACATGTCTTCCAATATCTGAATAGTGCGCTCGTACTGCCCATCCATCTGAGGGTGAAAAGCTGTGCTCAACTCAACCTGAGTACCTAACTCTCGCTGCACAGACCTCCAAAACTACGATGTAAACTGAGTGCCCCTATCTGAAATGATGGAAATTGGGACACCATGCAAACTAACAACCTCCCGGATATAGATCTCTGCCAGCCGCTCTGAAGAATAAGTAGTACACACAGGAATGAAGTACGCGGACTTGGTCAGCCGATCCACAATCACCCAAATAGAATCGAACTTCTTTAAAGTCCATGGAAGTCCAACTACAAAGTCCATAGTGATTCTCTCCCACTTCCACTATGGAATATCCATCCGCTGAAGTAAGCCACCTAGTCTCTGATGCTCATATTTCACATACTAACAATTGAGACACCGAGCTACAAATCCCACAATGTCTTTCTTCATTATCCTCCACCAATAATGCTTCCTCAAATCTTGATACATCTTCACGACACCCGGATGAATGGAATACCGCGAGCTATGGGCCTTCTCCAGAATCAACTCCCGAAGCCCATCCACATTGGACAAACAAATTCGGCCCTGTATCCTCAACACCCCATCATCACCAATGGTCACATCTCTTACATCATTGTGCTGAACTCTGTCCTTAAGGACAAGCAAATGCGGATAATCATACTGGCTTTCTCTAATGTGATCATATAAGGAAGACCGAGAAACCACACAAGCCAATACCCGACTGGGCTCCGAAATATCTAACCTCATGAACCGATTGGCCAAGGCCTGAAAATCAACTGAAGAGGTCTCTCCCCAACTGGGATATATGCTAAACTCCCCATACTCACCACCTTTCGGCTCAAAGTTTCTCGGATGGTACAACATAGTGATATCATAATCCTTTAGCAACTCCAACCATCTCCGCTGCCTCAAATTAAGATCCTTCTGTTTTAACAAGTATTGGAGACTACGATGATCAGTAAACACCTCACAAGACACACCATACAAAGAATGCCTCTAAATCTTTAACGCGTGCATAATGGCAGCCAGCTCCAAATCATGAACGGGGTAGTTCTTCTCATGGGGCTTTAACTGACGAAAAGCATAAGCAATAACTCTACCCTCATGCATCAGAACACAACCAATACCAACTCTCAAAGCATCACAATACACGATATATGAACATGAAGCTGATGGCAAAACGAATATTGGGGCTGTGGTCAAGGCCGTCTTGAGCTTCTAAAAGCTCTCTTCACACTCATCTGACCACACAAATGAAGCACCCTTCTGAGTCAACTTGGTCAAGGGCGATGCGATAGATAAGAATCCCTGAACAAACCGATGATAATAGCCTGCCAAACCAAGAAAGCTGAGAATATTTGTGGCTGAGGACGGTCTAGGCCAACTCTAAACCGCGTCTTTCTTCTTCAGATCAACCTGAATACCCTCGCTGGACACCGCGTGCCCCAAGAAATCCACTGAACTGAGCCAAAACTCACACTTGGAGAATTTTGCATAAAGCTTCTCCTCCCTCAATCTCTGCAACACAACTCTCAAATGCTTTGCGTGCTCCTCTTGACTACATGAATACACTAGAATATCATCAATGAAGACTATGACAAATGAGTCGAGATAAGGCCGGAACACGCTGTTCATCAAATGTATGAACGCTGCAGGGGCATTGGTCAGCCTAAAAGACATCACCAAGAACTCATAATGACCATATCAGGTCCTGAAAGCTGTCTTAAGAATATCCGAGTCCCTGATATTCAACTGGTGATAACCCGAACGGAGATCAATCTTGGAGAACACTCTCGCTCCCTGAAGCTGGTTGAATAAATCATCAATGTGAGTCAAAGGATACTTGTTCTTAATTGTTACTTTGTTCAATTGTCTACAATCAATGTACATCCTCATAGTGCCATCCTTCTTCTTCACAAATAAAACCGGCGCACCCCAAGGTGACACACTAGGTAGAATGAACCCCTTATCAAGGAGTTCCTAAAGCTGCTCCTTTAACTCCTTCAACTCCGTTGGTGCCATACGATACGGCTGAATAGAAATGGGCTGGCAGAATATAAAGCTTGCATACTAGTGCTCAACATGGCAGTCTACATGAACGTTCAAGAGTTGTTGGTAATCGGTGTCGTGCCTCCTTTTTCCTCGTGGAGTCCGGGTTTATGACATTTGGAAGGACAACTCATTCCTTTTGGGAATTGGGTTTGAATTTTAAGAGTCTCCACCTAATGATTAGGGTGCATTAGGACACCAAAGGGTTTGATTTGGACAACCAGAGATAGGGTAAGGGCTTGAATATTCCAAAGGGAAGGTGTTAGGCACGCCTCAGGATCCACTAGTGTGGTTCCCAGCCAGACTATTGTTGTGAATTTAGGTGCAAATAACATGTAGGCAAATAAAACTTCAAATAATAGGAGATTTTCACATAATGGTTACAAACAAAATTGGAAAGAATTAAAAGGAATCTGATTTTCTTAAAAGAAATAGTTTGAAATCCTTAGAAGAAACAAAGAAACAAAAGGGAAAGAGGGGTCCTAGGTTTATTAATAATATGTATCACTCCACACAACATCCGGTAATCACTCCTCAATGAGGGGCTACACGTGACGTTATCGCGTGGTCATAATATCCATATCAACCCTTCCCACCCCGTTAAGGTATTAAAGCGCGGAATGGTATTATTTACTCATTGCATGCTATTACCCGCCCCAATCTTGTCAGTCCCGGAGGCATTTAGGACTACTAATCCTAAAGGGAAAGGATATCGGCTTATTTTTAGTTTCAAAGGAAAATTCTAAGGCGACATGCAAGAACATATATAACAAATTGGGGGAAAGCACATAACATGCAAAAAGGGCTCAAATATACCTCCTTTAGTCAAAGAAGCACGTAATTTAGCATGTCTTGCACATACTGCTTAGGGTCTGATTAAATACTAAATGTGAAAGAACTTAGAGGTTGAGGCAGACTGATTTATTACATATTTCAGATAAGAAGCCCGAATTAGGCCTGCCTGCTGGTTGTAGTTAATAGAACAGATTCAATTTATAGTTATCACCCTAAAACTTGCCTAAGTGTCGGACAAGGATCCTATAGGCATGGTATCTATTGAATTCAGGAAAGCCATGAAATAATAAGGTCTAAAAAAAACTGAGTACATGCTGGTAAAAGGGGAAGTCAGATTATAAAAAGATTGCACACTTTAACGAAAGTTATAGGCGCTAAAACTGATGATACTCGTTATTACTGACATTAAGTGAGGCGAATCAAATTCAATTGGAAACCCCTATAGGCATGCTTTCTAGGCATTACAGATTTTAAAACCTTGAAGACATAGTATAAAAATGCAGAAAACTCGTCTTAAACCTATGAACATGATATCTAGATGCTGAATTCTGTTTAAGACATGATACCTAAGTGCAATTGAATGTTTAAGTCCTATGAGCATGGTATCTAGGTGCAGAAATTTGTTTAAGACCTATGAACATGATTTCTATATGAGAAAATGGATATACAGGATTCAGAAAGACCTATAGGCATATTTTCTATATGCATATGCAGAATTCAGATTGACTTATAGGCATGATTTCTAGATGAGAGTAGCAGACCTATGATCATGATTTCTATATGAAAATGGACATTCAGAATTCCCTATAGACGTGCTTTCTGTATGCATTTGAATGTGCAGAATTCGAAAACCTATAGACGTGGTATCTGTGCAGAATTCAGAAATCCCTATAGGCATGTCATCTATGTGAGAGTGCAGAATTTAGGAATACCTATAGGCATGACATCTACCCTTTGCATACATAATTACCCGCCCTTTCCACTAATCAACCCCAAATGTTTATTACAAATTATTTTATCCTAGAATAAAGTAAAAGAATACATTAGAAAATAAAAGTACAGCCAAGGAAAGCCTGATTCAGACTTCGTGTCTGAAATATGAGGTAAACCAACTCCAAGAGATTCATGATCCAAAGCCTTTCTCCCATTCGAGTGTGTCAAAGTTCCTTAAGAGCCTCAAAAGGACTCCGGGCAATACTCACACCCAAATGTATTATCAGATTAGGACAAGTGCAGTATGGAAGGGTCATCCCTTAAGTGTCCAAGTTCAGAGGGAACTCAAGGTCCCAAGGCAAGGCTCACAAGAGGGGGCAAAACTTAAAGACTAAGAGGGAGTGCAAGTACAGAAAAGAATTCTGAGAGAGAGAAAGGGGAAGGGAAACAACTACAAATAAGTACGCGTAGAGGTATAGGGGAACAAGGAGGTTGTACAGAGCCAAGGGCAGGCTGTGGGCATACCCATCAATGGTGAATGCTAGCACACCCATAAGCCTGTTAGAACACACTATTAAAGGCTAGGATCCCAAGGGATCAAGCTTAATTCATGGACAATAATTTGCGTATTGCCATGCCTTAAGCCATAGCTTAAACACATAGGGGGCAGGGGTTTGGGGTTCATAATAGAAACAGGTAGAAAGAAATCATCATACTAATTTAAGTGTTGAACTATACAGAAACAGTAAGTAGACATGGATACAAAAGCGTAAATAAACTCATTGTTGTGGTGCTAAAGGTTAAATCAGGACATACCGGTTTCAAAGAAACAAATAGAGAAAAATAGTAGGTCTTGTAAACATGCCACAATGCAGAGAATAAGAGAGAATATTATTGCATATAAGTGTGAGTTCAGAAAGACTATGAATGAGTGATCCTTGTGTCAATGAAAGAGTCGTGTATTTATAGTGTGAAAAACATGCAGAAATAAGGTAAGAAAATAATTAAGGAACTGAATATCAAATTTAGAGTCAATCACACAAGACTTCCTTTAATTAAGGAATTCAGATTCAAACGGTAAAACTATTTAAGGGAAGAAATCAAATAAACATCTTGTGCAAAACATGCAATTAGGGGTAAATACATAAGAAGTTACTTAAGGGCAGAATTTTGAAATACACGACTACATAAATAAGGTAAGAAGAATCAATTAGTAGCCAGTAAATCAAGGATCAAAGATTTTGTAATCAAAGGTCCATGAATGAACCGAGTCAGAAAAGTTAGGGAAGTCGAGTAACTTAAATCGAGTCATAGGGAATTCAGCAGATAAGGAAAGAAATCAATCAAACCTATACAGAAGGAAGTCTGAAACTAATCAAGATTTGAAAGCCATTTTAGAGGGGAAGTCCAGCACATATAAAGAGAAAACAAACATGCTAAGTAGAAAAAAATAGCGTGTCATTGCAAAATCAGTTGATAATAGACTACAGGAGCATGGTAGTCACATAGGTTAGCAATGTGGAAGAAAAGTAGCATCAAATAGCATACAAAAGGTCAAGTGTAAAAGACCTTAGAAGAGTTTAGTGAAAAATCAGATTTGCATAAAGAGACAGAGGTTGAAACAAAGATTTCGAGACTCAGTTGAGAAACAAATTTAGAAACTCAAAATAGTTAGGGTTTTTGAATTCAGACAGTTTTAAAGATGAAGAACAAACATATCATATAGCCAATGTTCTCAAATCGAATGAACCCCAAATTCTAGGGTTTTACCATCAATCGAGTGCCGAGATGAGAGGACAAGTAATCAATAAGAAGATACTAGTCGAAAACAAGTTCAAAGATCTTAGAAGGGAACTGAGGCCTTCGACATGCTTTTTCAGTAACGGAAACTCATGAGAAACATAGTAAAAGAGTAACATGCCAATCACAGTAGAAGAGCTCAAAGAAACATAGTAGAAGTAACTAATACCCAGCATAGTAGAAGAAAACTAATAAGAACACAGTAGAGGAAACTTAATAAGAAACACACAAGAACACAGTAAAGAAAAAATATAGTAGAAGAAACACACGAAAGAAAGAGAAAATCGGAGAAACATCTAAATAACTTAGAAAATCCTAGATCGAAAAAAGAAATGGTTTTGAAAGCATAGTTTTGAAAGAAATATCAAGAAATCGTTTAAAAACTTAGGAAAAACATGGATCCGAAACAGATCTAACGAGATCAGAAAAACCTCAAAAGCTAGGGTTTCAGAGGAAACCAAGCGGTAAGAAAGGCCTCGATCAAAGAAGGAGGAATCGAAGCCAGGCTCGACACAGACATAGCTTGCCGAAGCAAGGCCAGAGATGGCTATAAAACTTGAATCAACGAGGCTTGTACGAAGCTTCTTTGTGGTCAGGCCATGAAACCTCAGCAAACGAGTGTGTATGCACCGTGGAATGTTGGTAGGTGGTGAAACCACCATAGATTCAGGCCAGGAGATAGCCGGAGAAGATGGATGAGACTTATAGGAGAGGAGGGGGAAGGTTCTAGAGAGAACTAGAGATAGAGAGATAGAGAGAGATTCAGTTGAGTGAGGGAAATGAGAGGGGTTTGGGGGGGGGGGTCGTTTGGTTTAATTTAGGAAGGGTGAATGGTGGTCGTTGATCATTTTGATCAATGGCCTGGATTAAATGGGGATCCGGGTGGATTATTCAAATGGGTTGTGGGTCGGGTAGATTTAGGATTTGGGCTGGGTAATTGAGTTTCAGATTGGGTTTAATTAGAGGTTCAAATCTGGCCAAAATTGGGCTATCATTTAAATAACCATTTTCCATTATTTATTTTATAAAAAAATAGTAAAATGATTTCCAAAAATAAATTAAAAGCACTAAAATGATTAATAATACATAATTATCCAATCAAAAATATTGAAGTAAATTTTATAAATATAAATACAATTAAATCTTAAAAAAGGCTAATATCGCAATTACATGCAATTTAACTTTAAAAATACTAAATAAATTTATAAAAAATATGCAAAAATTATGTTAGCTATACTTAATTCAAATATAAGAATCCGATAGATGAATCGCCAAAATGATAATTTTGGGAACAATCATTGGTTTTTTCTTTCTAAAATAAGGCAATAAATTAATTTAAAAATCCTAAATTAAGAGAAAAAATATTAAAACCTTGGGACATACTTATATATGCATATTCATGCTATTTTGAAAGTATTTTTCATATTAAAAATATACAAGGAAAAATTGGGTATCAACAGCTGCCCCACTTTACCCGGGAAGGATGAAAGAGTTGCCGGGTAAAGATATGATGGCCAATTTTGACCGAATGAAAGGGTTCGAGGAGACTCAGGCCATACTCTGGTTTTTAAGTTGCCTACATATACCTTATTTTACAGGAATCAGGCCATATGTAGTTCAGGATCCGTCGGCAGAGTAGGCCTGATGGAGACTTTCAAGAACGGACGCAATATTCAGGTTGGGGTGGATGGCTGAAACCTGATAGGGATGCAGGAACTGGAGCGGGATCGCTCCTACTAAGATGGTTGTTGCTCGCTGGTTTACCTGCAAATAAATAATACATGCATATATTGTGCGTAAAATTAAACATGATGCAAATTCCCGTCAGACCATGACTGTTTGTCCTCGGACGGTTAGGATAACGTCCTCAGACCATGGTGTCCTGGGTCATGAAGCGTATAATAAAGGATTCGCAGGCCATGAAATGATGCTCTCGGGCTATGGGAATGATGCCTCCGAACCATGATGCCTTTGAATAATGATATGCAAAAGATTGAAAAGGGGTCCTCAGGCCATAATACGGTGTTTTCGGGCTATGAAAATGGTGCATCCGAACAATGATGCCTTCGGATGATTTGACGATCTTTCAGCCCATGAGATGCAGTATGTGGCGATCTTTCAGCCCATGAGATGCAGTATGTGGCGATCTTTCAGCCCATGAGATGCAAATGTAGAGGTGGCGATCTTTCAACCATACAAATGTAGAGGTGGCGATCTTTCAGCCATGCAAACGTAAATAAGATGGCGATCTTTCAGCCATGCAAACGTAAATAAGATGGCGATCTTTCAGCCAATGCAAATGTAAATAAGGTGGCGATCTTTCAGCCATGCAAATGTATAGCTGGCGATCTTTCAGCCAATGCAAATGTAAATAAAGTGGCAATCTTTCAGCCATGCAAATGTAAATAAGGTGGCAATCTTTCAGCCATGAAAATGTAAATAAGGTGGCGATCTTTCAGCCATACAAATGTGGAGGTGGCAATCTTTCAGCCATGCAAATGGAGGTAGAGCTTAACCTTGGAAGGAAGAATGGTAGCCTTATGCAATGCAGGAAATGCAGATGGAGACAATGCTTAGTCTCGGAAGGCAGAATGGTAGCCTTATGTAATGCAGAACTGCAGATGGAGACAGTGCTTAGTCTCGAAAGGCAGAATGGTAGCCTTATGCAATGCAAGAAATGTAGATGGAGATAATGCTTCAGCTCGGAAGGCAGAATGGTAGCTTATGCAATGCAGGAAATGCCAATGGAGACAATGCTTAGTCTCGAAAGGCAGAATGGTAGCCTTAT
This sequence comes from Nicotiana tabacum, assembly GCF_000715075.1. Taxonomy (NCBI): domain Eukaryota; kingdom Viridiplantae; phylum Streptophyta; class Magnoliopsida; order Solanales; family Solanaceae; genus Nicotiana; species Nicotiana tabacum. The sequence continues at coordinate 10,552,633 of NC_134080.1, forward strand.
GTAGGAAGTAAAAGGGCAAACGACAATAGAGTTTTCTTAGCTGATAGCAGATTGCAGTATCGTGATTTCTGGGGATATTATGCTTGCTGGGGACACTATTGTGTGTGACTAGCAGTTGCGAGCAAGCGCAATGGTTCGGAGAGTTATATTCCTGAACTTTGTGAGTGAGTGTATAGTATATTTGATGATTTTGCAACTCAAGTGCCTACATCCAAAGAAAAATCATGAGTTTTATAAAGGGGAGGTTAGTTCGTTTCCCCGCTGGCTTTGCTTGACCCACTTGACTTTTATCTGGTGAGACTGTATGTATTATTAGGGTAGCATTGCTAAACAAGGTAATTTCAGTAATAAACATGCATAATTTTTTTAAAAATACGATATAAGTATATAATTAAGAAATAACCTTTAGATGAATCAACAACTGTGACGTGGTTCAGGACATTGCAACCTCTCTTGCTACGGAATTTTGAGGGTCCTCCAAAATTTTGCCCCAGTTTAATGGGTTGATGTTTTTGACTGTTGTTTGCGATGATTGGCTAAAAACGACTTCGGAAGTTTGAGGGTCCTCCTCAAAATTCTGCCCCAGTTTCCAATTGCGGGGGAAAATGAAAATTTATTGAATTGTGACCGAACCCATAGGGCTGCCTACGTATCCCCTCTTAAATGGGAATCAGGTCAGGCGTAGTTCAATTACATCACAAAGGAAAGCATAAATATTACACATAGTAGCGCTTGACTGCATCTGAATTGATCGGCTTTGGACAGACTTTTCCGTCCATTTCCGCAAGTATGAGGGCTCCTCCTGTTAGAACCTGGTGAACCATGTACGGTCCTTGCTAGTTGGGAGAGAATTTCCCTTTGGTTCCATCTTGATGCGGGAAAATTTTCTTTAACACCAGCTGCCCCAGTGTGAACTGTCTTGGCTTGACTTTTTTGTTGAAGGATCTGGACATCCTATTCTGATAAAGTTGAATGTGGCAAACTGCATTCATTCTCTTTCCATTTATAAGAGCTAGCTGCTCGTAACGATTCTTTACCCATTCTGCATCGTCTAGCTTTGCTTCCTGTATGATTCTTAATGAGGGAATTTCCACCTCGGCGGGAATGACGACTTCTGTACCATAAACAAGCATATAGGGGGTTGCCCCGGTTGATGTGAGAACTGTGGTGCGGTATCCCAATAAAGAAAATAATAGCTTCTCGTGCCACTGCCTATGCTTCTCTATCATTTTCCTTAGTATCTTCTTGATATTCTTATTGGCAGCTTCTACTGCTCCATTCATCTGAGGTCTGTAGGCTGTAGAATTCTTGTGTTTGATCTTAAAGGTTTCACACATGGCTTTCATCAGGTCACTGTTGAGATTGGAACCATTATCAGTGATGATTGATTCCGAAATCCCGAACCAACATTACTAGCAACTCTTGAATGTTCATATCGATGGCCATTTTGAGACCTAAGATGCAGGCTTCATACTCAGCCATATTGTTGGTGCACAAGAATCTGAGTTTGGTGGACACCGGATAATGCTAACTGGTTTCCGATATGAGGACTGCTCCTATGCCAACTCCCTTGAAGTTTGCTGCTCCATTGAAAAATATTCTCCAACCATCATAGGATTCTACAATGTCCTCTCATATGAACAATACCTCTTCGTCAGGAAAATATGTTTTCAGGGGTTCGTACTCTCCATCCACGGGATTTTCAGCAAGGTGATCTGCCAATGCCTGTCCCTTGATCGCTTTCTGAGTTATGTAAACAATGTCGAACTCACTTAATAGGATTTGCCACTTGGTTAGCTTGCTAGTGGGCATGGGCTTCTGGAAATGTACTTCAAAGGATCCATCCTTGATATGAGATATGTAGTATAGGCACAGAAGTAGTGCCTCAGCTTCTGAGCTACCCAAGTTAAAGCACAACAGTTGCGCTATAGCAGAGAATATCGGGCCTCATACGGGGTGAACTTCTTACTGAGGTAATAGATGGCCTGCTCCTTCCTCCCTATTTTATCATGTTACCCCAGAACACAACCGAACGCTCCATCCAATACTGCGAGGTAGAGTAATAAGGTCTACCTGGCTTGGGAGGGACCAAAACTGGTGGTGTTGACAAGTACTCCTTGATTCTGTCGAAGGCCTTTTAGCAGTCATCAGTCCATTTGGTAGCGGCATCCTTCTTCAACATATTAAAGATTGACTCACAGATAACTGTAGATTGTGCTATGAACCGACTGATATAGTTAAGTCTCCCCAAGAAACTCATTATGTCCTTCTTGTTCTTTGGCGGTGGCAATTCCTGAATAGCTTTGACCTTTGATGGATCCAGTTCTATTCCTCGACGACTTACAATGAACCCAAGTAGTTTTCCGGCAGGAACCCCAAATGCATATTTTGCGGGATTCAGTTTTAGGTTGTACCTTCTCAGTCTATTGAATAACTTCCTCAGATCTTCCCTGTGATCAGTGGATTTCTTGGACTTGATGATAACATCATCTACATATACTTCGATCTCCTTGTGTATCATATCGTGGAAAATGGTGGTCATGGCCCTTATGTAGGTGGCCCCTGCATTCTTCAGGCCGAACAACATCATCTTGTAACAGTACATTCCCCACGGCGTAATGAAAGCCATTTTCTCAACATCTTCTTCATCCATCCAAATATGATGATATCCAGCGAAGCAATCCACAAATGACTACAATTCATGCTTGGCGCAATTGTCGATCAGGAAGTGTATGTTTGGCAAGGGGAAGTCGTCTTTCAGACTGGCCCGGTTGAGATCCCGGTAGTCGACACAGACTCTGACCTTCCCATCCTTCTTTGGTACTGGAATGTTGGCTAACCATGTTGGATATTCTACTACCCTGAGAACCTTGGCTTTGACTTGCTTAGTGACTTCTTCCTTGATTTTCAGACTCATGTCAGGCTTAAACTTTCTGAGCTTTTGCTTTACCGGCTGTCGACGCCCCCTTTTTCTCTAACCGTGGGGTCAGAAGTCGGGTATACGACATTAGGAAGGACAACTCTATTACCTTTCGAGGATTGGGTTTCGGAATTGGAAGAGTCGCCACCTAATGATTATAGTGCTTTAGGACACTTTTTTAGAAAAGTTTGAGTTGGAAAACCACAGTTCGGGTAAGGGCTAGAAATTATCTCGAGGGGAAGGTGTTAGGCACCCCTCAAGATCCACTAGTGTGGTCCCGGCCATGTTGCAATTGTGACTTTACAAGTAAACAATCAAGGCTCAAATAAGGACTCACATATAACATTGCAATTAGGTTGAAAACTTTTGAAAGTATATAGAGAGGGCAGAAATTTAAAAAAAAAAGATTTGAATAACTTTACAAGAAAAGATGAAAGCAAATAAAGGGAGGGGGGGTCCTAGGTTTATAATTAACATGGATCACTTCAATGCAATATCCAGCAATCACTCCTCGGAAGAGGGGTCGCACGTGATATTAGCGCACCGGTCATCATATCCATATTCTACCCTTCCCACCCATTAAGGTATTAAAGCGTGGAATGGTATCGTTACTTATTGCATGCTACTACCCGCCCCCAATCCTATCAGTCCCGGAGGCATTTGGGACTACTAATCCTAAAAGGGAGAGGATTTGGGTCCTTTGGAGAGTTTCAAAGGACAAAATACTAAGGCGTCAATCAAAACACACAATACAATAGAGGGGAGAGCAAATAAGCAAATACGGCTCAAGTAAGCCTCCTTAAATCACATAAGCCATGGAGTTTAGCATGTATTGCACGTACTGGTTTGGTCTTTAAAATTAAAGCGATAAACGGACTGGTTTAACTCATATTTTTAGACAGGAAGTCCGCATTAGGCTTACTCGAATGCAGATGCCAAAGACTGAACCACTTTAGCTATGTGTTGGACGGAACTAACGATTTCGAAAAGCAGACTGATTATAAAGAGTTATCAGTCTTTCCGAATAAAACGAGTTTAAGGAAAAGTGTGTTCTGTTTTGAAGAGGTCTAAAAGAAATGAAAGGAACTTCAAAAGTATGCAGACTAGTAAAAGAGATTTCACAAACTTATCAAAAAAGTGAGTTTCAGAAAATGCTAGTTTGTTTAGGAAATGTTTGTTAACTTACGAGGCTCAGAAAATCGCAGAAGACTGCCAGTTTCACCAAAAGTATTTATTAATTAAACGGTTGGTGCTGTCTTGCACAAGAATGAGATAGTTCAAATTCGAAATTCCTATAGGCATGCTTTCTATATGTTAACTGATTTTAACACTTTTTTTTAAAAAAAAAAACAGGAGTCTTACAAACATGGTGTCTATATGCAACCTTGTTGTTAAACCTACAGTTTGCCTAATGGTATCATTATGCACAGAAAATATAAACCCTTATGAGCATGGTATCTATATGTGTAGTTGCGGAAAGTTTAGAAGTTAATCCCTATAGACATGCTTTTTACGTGTAGAGTTGCATAGACCAAAATTAAATCCTATATGCATGATCTCTACCCTTTGTGCATAAAGTAACCCCCTCCCTTTTCACTAAATCCCCATGAGTTTATACAAATTATTACAGGCCAATAAAAAATAAGACAGGAATTAAAAGTACATCAGAAATCACAACTATATCCGAGCAGCCTAATTCAGACTTAGTGTCTACCACTTCCAAAATCCAGATTTCCAAAGCATTCTCTTATATGGGGTGTTTCAGAGATCCAAGGAGTTTCAGGAACTCCAGATAGTGCTTACACCCCAAATATATTGCAGATTTAGATTATAGTGCAGTGTGGAAATGCCAGCTCTCAGATGTCCAAGTTCAGGGGGAACTCAAGGTCCCAAAGCAAGGCTCAAAAGAGAGGGGCAGAACTTAAGATTCTAGGAATAGGTGTAAGTGCACAAGGGGGAAGGGAATCAAAGAGAGACAGGGAAAGCTAGTGGTCATGCCCAGCAATTGGGATGCTGGGACACCCCTGACCAGCCTACTAGTCAAGCATTGAGAGTTAGGATCCATTGTGGATCAAGCCAAGCCCTGGACAGTAATTAGGATACTGTCAGGCCAAGAACTTAACTCAGCACATAGAAGGGGATAGGGGTAGAGGATTCATAACAGAAATAGAAGCAAGGAAGAAAAATATTTAACACAAATTACTGAACATAGGCAGTAGAGTAAACAACAATCTAAAGCACATAAGGGTGAGGCAGAAAAATTAAATAAAGGACATACCAGTTTCAGGGAAACAAGAAAAGAAAAGCAGTAGTCTTGTAAAGCCAACAAATAGTCACAAGATCTTATAAGAGAGTTGTGAGATTATGTATGTAAAGTACTGAATTGAGAGTGTGTGTGTAAGCGTATGCAATTTGAAGTGTGTTGTAAAAGTATTTAATTGTAAGTTAAGGATGATCAAAGTGCAGAAGGGTCGTGCCCCTTTTATAGTGCAGAAAACAAGTGAGAAAAGGTAAGGAAATAACATTGAAATCAATCTCTATTTAGTTAAGGGATTCTGATTTCAATGGGTAAAAGCCAATTAAGGAAAGCAATTTTGATTAAAACCTTTTCAAAGTAGCACAAAAGGGGTAAATACAGAGAAGTTATTAAAGGAAAGAATTCAATAGTACACAGCTTGGAAAAAATAAGGAAGGGGAATCAATCAAACAACCAGGGAAATCAAAATTACAATTCAATTCGAATGAACCAAGTCAGGAAAAGGTAAAGGAGGTTCAATTAAAGAAAAATCAGTAACAATCAATCAAACCCCATTAGAGGATTTCAGAATCAATCAAAAACCTTTGAAGGAAGAGTCCTTATATATAAAACACACAAATATGTGAATACCAGAGGGGTTTGTCAAATTATTTAGAAGAGAGTTTAACAAAGAAAGATTCAGAATCATAAGCAAGAAGAGGTATAAGTCTAGTTCGCAGACTCACAATGAGTTTGAGAGTCCAGGGTCACGAAGTGGAACCTAACTCGCACACAAAAGATCAAAATGCCAAGAAATCCCTGAACCTTAGGGTTTCGAGTTGATTCAGACAATAGAGATGAGAAGGCAAACCATTCAATAGAGGCTCAGGAGTCTTTTCCAAAGACTTATGAGAAATAAACATACATGATACACAGTCAAAAGCATGGAGAACACGTTTTGAGAAAAACTCAGAACTTAAACAAGTTCAGAAGAAAAAGTGATACAAACTTAAGAAGCAATAGATGAAACACATTTAGCAAGAACACGAACAGAGTCCAGTAAAGCAAACAAAAATCGAAGAACTTAACAGTAAACACATATAGTGAAAGAGTAATGAAAACATAACAAGGATAATCATGTGAGCATAGGAGTAACATGTATAAAAGAAAAGTAGAAGGACAATACAGGCGTGGTAGAAAAGAAAACATACGAACATAGTATAGACACATACATACAAAGAAAAGAAAAGGAAGAGTCAGAAAAACATTTTAAGCTTTTCAGAAACCCTAGATCGGAAAGAAGTAATTTTTGAAAGAAAAATTGGTGAAAGCGTTTTAAAACTCCAGTAAAGCATAGATATAGCATAGATTTAAAAGAACAATCAAAGAAAACCTCGAATAGCTAGGGTTTCAGGCCTCTGGAATAAGAAGGGCTTGGAAAGAGGTCTGATCTAAGTCGGATGAGGTCAAAAACAGGCTCAGAAGACCAAGAGCCACCGGAGCAAAGTCGGAGATGGCCGGAATCTTCAAATCGATGAAGGTATGAGTGAAGACCTTCGAGGTCTAGCCTCGAACCTTCGAGCCTCAGGCATGCAAGAGCCGGAGGAGGTGAATATAGGATGTCCATGGCCTGAGAAGCCATGGATTCCTGTGAAAACACGGTGGAACAAGGTAGGAGGAGGCTAGGGTTTGAGATAGTGGAGGGTTGTAGAGGTGGCGGTTGTTGAGAATGAGGTAGGTTAAAGGGGTCGTTTGAATTAAAAAGGAAGGGGATGAGGGGAGCCGTTGATCTAAAAGATCAACGGCTAGGACTAAAAGAAAATCGGGCGGGTCAGATAAATGGGTAAAGGGGTTGGGTTAAATCGCAATTGGGCCGGTCCAATTGGGTTTCAAAATTGGGTCAATTAGGGGGGATCAATTTGGCTATGATTGAAATAAAAATGGGCCAGATTTTAAATAGCCAGTTTTCCCCTTTTTATTTTTATAAAAATGGTAAATGATCTTGAAAGCAAATTAAAAGTACTGAGCCAACAAAAACTATATAAATATTAATTTAAAAATATTGGAACCAATTTTACAATTATAAAATGTTATTAATCTTAAAGTAGGCTACAATTGCAATTATATGCAATTTAGTTTTTAACATACCAAATAAATTTGTAAAAATATGGAAAAATTATATTAACTATATATTGGTATAAATATGGGAATAAAATAAATTATTCACCAAAATTTATCATTTTGGGAATAATTATGGGTTTTGCACTGCTAAAATAGACAATAAATTGATTTTAAAAATCTTTAAAAATTAGGGAAAAATACCAAAACTCTTGGGCATGCTTATATATGCATACACATTCTATTTTGAAAGTGTTTTGAGTATAAAAAATATATAGGGAAAAATTGGGTATCAACAGCTGCCCCTCTTTACCCGAGGAGGATGAAAGAGTTGTGGGTAAAGATAAGATGGCCAATTTTGACCGAAAGAAACGATTTGCAAAGAATTCTGACCGAGCTCTGGCTCTTGAGCTGCCTACATATCCCTGGTCTTATAGGAATTAGGCCATATGTAGTTCAGGATCCATCGGCAGAATATGCCGATGGAGATTTGAAACGGACGGACGCGATGTTTTAGATTGAGAGAGGTTTTCTGAAAAATCGATAGACTGCGGGAACCGGAGCTGGATTGCTCCTGCTAAGACGGCCGTTGCCAGCCGGTGCACCTACAAGCAAGCAATACGAGCGCATATTGTGCGTAAATTTAAACGTGATGCAAATTCCCATTCGACCATGAATGTTGTCCTCGGACGGTTAGGATGACGTCCTCGAACCATGTCGTCCTGGGCCATGAGGCATATGGTAAAGGATTCGCAGGCTATGAAATGATGTTCTCGAGCTATGAGAATGGTGCCTCTGAACCATGATGCCTTTGAATAATAATGTGCAAAAGATAAAATGGGGTCCTCAGGCCATGGCATGGCGTTCTCGGGCTATGAAAATGGTGCCTCCAAACAATGACGCCCTTGGACAATTTGGTGATCTTTCAGCCCATAAAATGCAGTAGGTGGCAATCTTTCAGCCGATGGAAGACGTAAATAAAAGGTGGCGATATTTCAGCCGTGCAAGAAAAATAAAGTGGCGATATTTCCGCCATGCAAGAAAATAAAGTGGCGATATTTCAGCCATGCAGGATGGAGACAGACCTTAGTCTCAGAAGGCAGAAAGGTAGCCTTATGCAATGCAGGGAAACGCAGATGGAGACAGAGCTTAGTCTCGGAAGGCAGAAAGGTAGCCTTATGCAGATGATGATGGAGGTAGAGCTTAACCTCGAAAGGCAGAAAAGTAGCCTTATGCAATGCAAAGAAATGCAGATGGAGACAATGCTTAGTCTTGAAAGGCAGAAAGGTAGACTTATGCAATGCAGAGAAATGCTGGATGGAGACAATGCTTAGTCTCGGAAGGCAGAAAGGTAGCCTTATGCATTGCAGAGAAATGCAGATGGAGACAATGCTTAGTCTCGGAAGGCAAAAAGTAGCCTTATGCAATGCAGAGAAATGCAGGATGGAGACAATGCTTAGTCTCGGAAGGCAGAAAGGTAGCCGTATGCAATGCAGAGAAATGCAGGATGGAGACAATGCTTAGTCTCGGAAGGCGGAAAGGTAGCCTTATGCAGTGCAAAAACGTAAAAGGATGATTATTAGTAAGATCTCTTAGCTGATAGCCGATTACGACAATATGACTGCTGGGGAGATTGTATACGGATAGCAATTGCGGGCAAGTGATGATTCTGAGAAGTTGCATTCTTGGGAAAGTATGCGTACATAAATATACCTGACAATATTGCAAGTCGAGTACCTGTATCCAAAGAAAATCGTGAGTTCTGTGAGGGGAAAGGTTAGTTCGTCTTCCCCGGGCTCTTGACGTTGTGTGTCATTGGGGTAGCGTCGCTAAACAACAGCAATTCGGATAATAGTTATGCATGCTTTAGTAAATATATATTCGAAAATAGTTTTCTTTAGATGAACCAACGACTGCGACGTGGTTCAAGACATTGCAACCTCTTTCGCTCTGGAATTTTGAGGGTCCTCCTCAAAATTCTGCCCTAGTTTGCTAAGCGAACATTTCTGACGGTTGTGCTGAATGACTAAAAAAATCATCTTCGGAATTTTGAAGGTCCTCATCAAAATTCTACCCCAGTTTACTAAGCTGGCGCTTCTAGCGATGCATAGACTGAAATTAACTTCGGAATTTTGAGTGTCCTCCTCAAAATTCTGCCCCAGTTCCAATAGTGGTGGAGAATGGAATTTTTTATTAAATTATGACCGAACCCATAGGGCTGCCTACGTATCCCCTCTTAAACGGGAATCAGGTCAGGCATAGTTCAAATTACATCATTAAGGGAATCGTAAGTGGTTACACATAATATCGTTTCACTGCATCTGAATTGATTGGCTTCGGCCAGACTTCTCCATCCATCTCTGCAAGAATAAGGGTTCCTCCAGTTAGAACCTGGTGAACCATGTACGGACCCTACCAATTGGGAGAGAACTTCCCCTTGGCTTCATCTTGATGTGGGAATATTTTCTTCAATACCAGCTTCCCCGGTGTAAACTTCCTTGGCTTAACCCTTTTGTTGAACGCTCTGACATTCTGTTCTGATACAACTGACCGTGGCAAACCGCATTCATCCTTTTACCATTTATAAGGGCTAACTGCTCGTAGCGACCTTTTACCCATTCTGCATCGTCCAACTCTACTTCTTGTATGATCCTTAAGGAGAGAATTTCTACCTCGGCATGGATGACCGCCTATGTACCATAAACCAGCATGTAGGGAGTTTCTCCGGTCGATGTGCGGACTGTGGTATAGTATCCCAATAAGGCGAATGACAATTTCTCATGCCAAGGTTTGTGCCTTTCGACCATCTTCCTTAGTATCTTCTTGATATTCTTGTTGGCGACCTCCACAGCTCCATTCATCTGAGGCCTGTAGGCTATAGAGTTCTTGTGTTTGATCTTGAAAGTTTCACACATTGCTTTTATCAAGTCGCTGTTGAGATTGGAACCGTTATCAGTGATGATTGATTCTAGAATTCCGAACCGACAAACAATGCGGTCGTGGACGAAATCTGCCACAACCTTCTTAGTGACAGCCTTGTATAATGCTCCTTCGACCCATTTGGTAAAATAATCGATTGCTACTAAGATGAACCTGTGCCCATTTGATGTGGCAGGCTCGATAGGTCCGATAACATCCATTCCCTAGGCGGCGAATGGCCATGGTGAGCTCGTTGCAGTAAGCTCATTTGGAGGCACTTTTATCATATCTGCATGTATCTAACAACGATAGCATTTGTGAACATACTGGATATAGTCTATTTCCATAGTCATCCATAAATACCCTGTTCGGAGTATCTTCTTTGCTAAGACAAAATCATTCATGTGCGGCCCGCAGGTCCCTGCATGCACTTCGTCCAATAGCCTGGATGCTTCATTTGCTTTGACACACCTTAGTAAACCCAAATCGGGAGTCCTCCTGTACAAGATTCCTCCGTTGTGAAAGAAGTTGCCGGATAACCTACGAAGTGTGCGCTTCTGAGTAGTGTTGGCAAGTTCTGGGTATTCCCCTGTTGTCAAATACTCCTTCATGTCATGGAACCATGGTTTTCCATCTGCTTCTTCCTCAATGTAGGCACAATAAGCCGGCTGATCTTGAATCTTTACTGGGATGGGATCAATAAAATTTGTATCTGGATGCTGGATCATGGACAATAAGGTAGCTAATGCATCAGCAAACTCGTTCTAGACTTTGGGGACGTGCTGAAACTCTGTCTTTGTGAACCTTTTCCTCAACTCCTGTATGTGATGCAAGTAGGGAAGTATCTTAGAGTTCTTAGTTGCCCACTCTTCTCGAACCTGATGTATGAGCAAGTCTGAATCCCCGATCACTAGAAACTCCTGAACGTTCATGTCAATGGCCATTTTGAGCCCCAAGATGCAGGCTTCATATTCGGCCATATTGTTGGTGCAAGGGAACTCGAGTTTGGTGGATACCGGGTAGTGCTGGCCAGTTTCTAATACTAAGACTGCTCCTATGCCAACTCTTTTGAAATTTGCAGCTCTGTCAAAAAACAACCTCCAACCATCATAGGATTCTGCAATGTCTTCTCCTATGAAAGATACCTCTTCATCGGGAAAATACATTTTTAGGGGCTCGTATTCTCCGTCCATGGGATTCTCGGCGAGATGGTCGGCCAAGGCTTGCCCTTTGATTGCTTTCTAGGTCACGTAAACAATGTCGAATTCACTTAGCAGGATCTGCCACTTGGCGAGCTTGCCAGTGGGCATGGGCTTCTGGAAGATATACTTCAGAGGGTCCATTCTGGATATGAGATAAGTAGTGTAAGCACAGAAGTAATGTCTCAACTTCTGCGTGACCCAAGTCAAAGCATAACAAGTGCGTTCTAAAAGAGAATACCAGGCCTCGTACGGTGTGAACTTCTTACTGAGATAGTAGATGGCTTTCTCCTTTCTCCCTGTTTTATCATGTTGTCCCAGAACACAATCGAATGCTCTATCCAATACCACAAGGTAAAGCAATAGGGGTCTTCCTGGCTCAGGCGGAACCAAGACCGGCGGAGTTGATAGGTTTTCCTTAATTCTGTCAAAAGCTTTCTGACAATCATCAGTCTATTTGGTGGCAGCGTCCTTCATCAACATTTTGAAGATGGTTCACAAATGACCATGGATTGAGCTATGAACCGACTGATATAGTTGAATCTTCCCAGGAAACTCATCACGTCCTTCTTATTCTTTGGCGGCAACAATTCTTGGATAGCTTTGACCTTTGATGGATCCAATTCTATTCCTCAACAACTCACGATAAACCTAATAATTTTCCAGTGGGAACCCCGAATGCACACTTGGCGAGATTCAGTTTCAGATTGTACCTCCTCAGTCTGTTGAAGAACTTTCTTAGGTTCCATGTGATCCCTGGCTTTCTTGGATTTGATGATGACATCATCCACATATACCTCGATCTCCTTGTGTATAATGTCATAAAAGATGGTAGTCATGGATCTAATGTAGGTGGCACCAATGTTCTTCAAACCGAATGGCATCATTTTGTAATAGTACATTCCCCATGGCATGATGAAAGTCGTTTTCTCTACATCTTCCTCATCCATCCATATCTGATGATACCCAGCGAAACAATCAACAAAAGACTGCAACTCATGCTTGGCGCAGTTGTCGATAAGAATGTGTATGTTCGGCAAGGGGAAGTCGTCTTTGGGATTGGCCTGATTAAGATCCCGGTAGTCAACACAAACTCTAACTTTTCCATCCTTTTTTGGCACTGGAACGATGTTGGCTAACCATGTCGGATACTCTACTATCCTGATAACCTTGGCTTTGACTTGCTTGGTAACATCCTCTTTGATTTTCAAACTCATGTCGGGTTTGAATTTCCTGAGCTTCTGCTTTACTGGCGGACATGTTGGATCTGTTGGTAGTTTGTGAGCTACAATGGATGTACTGAGACCAGTCATATCATCATACAACCAGGCGAATATGTCTTCATACTCCGTTAGGAATTCCGTGTACTCTTTCTTTTCTGATGGTGACAGGTGAACACTGATGCACGTTTCTTTGACATTCTCTACATCTCCCAGATTAACGATCTCAATTTCGTCCAAGTTAGACTTAGGCCTATTTTCAAAATTCTCAACCCCTCTGACGACCTCTTCTGGTATATCATCCTCTTCTGAATCCGTATCCATTTGTTGTGTTGTCTCATTGCAAGTCACAATTTTTGGTTCATCGTCAAGGCAAGTAATAGCAATGTTGTGTAAAATAAAGTGAATGATAGAAAAAAATAATAAGAGCGAGGTATATAATAAACTGAAATGCTTCGATTGAATTCTTAATTGTTTTGAATATCAGAGCTCTTTTTAGAATTAAAGACAATGCGGAAATAAAATCAGCTAGTAAAAAGTAAAATGTGATGCATAGTGCTTTTGTTTAGCCTTGCTACCCCGAAGCTTTTCGGGCCCTGGTGGTTCTGATTGACCAATTACTGAGGCGCTCTCCTCGGTTCACAACTTGTATAGAAGGGCCTTCCTTCCCTTCCTCCTTGAAAATAACATAGCAGTCCATATCATCATCCTCCAGGAACAGATTCTCCACGGCTGCCAATGCTTCATCTTCCTCCGATCAATATATAGTATCTGTCGGCTGGAAAGTCTGCTCTAGGTGAGGTATCGGATGCTCCAGCGGGTAATAGGGACCGCGCCATGGTGGCGACCAGTGATTGAACTCCTCCCAAGTGTACTCATACCCCAAACCAAATGTAGTGCCATATTTCTTCAGCTTGATAGGTTTGGCGATTCCGTGGAGGTTTTTGCCGAGTCCCTTTCCAGGTTCGTATCCACACCAATTCAGGATACTTTCAATCTTGTTATCCCACCATTTATCTTTGTCTACAACGTTGACTCTTTCAATGTGGTGGTATGTTTCTCCGCCTATTCTCCTTCTGCCTCCAATCATCGGGATGGTCTGGCGACTATATATGAGGTTGCTACCATCACCATGAATAATCACCTCTTGGTGATTCCATTCGAACTTCACTGCCTGATGCAGGGTCGATGCTATAGCTCCAACGGCGTGGATCCATGGTCATCCCAACAACATATTGTAGGATGTTGAGACATCTATCACTTGAAAGTCAACGTCGAACCAGGTTGGCCCCATTTGCAAGCATAGGCTGATCTCTCTAATAGTAGACCTTTGGGACCCATCAAAGGCTTTGACATTGATGGCCCCATCTTTGATCTCGTGCAGGCTCTTTCCCAATGTTCTGAGAGTTATCAACGGACAGATGTTGAGGCTGGAGCCTCCATCGATCAAGACTCTAGTGACGAAGTAATCCGCGCATTGCACGGTGATGTGTAGGGCCATGTTGTGACTCAGTTCTTCCGGCGGCAGCTCATCTTCGTGGAAGGTGATTTTGTGGCTTTCCAGTATTTGTCCTACCATATTTGCCATTTTGCCCCCAGTTATGTTGCTGGGCACATAAGCTTCGCTCAATATCTTCATCAAGGCATTTTTGTGTGCGTTAGAGCTCTGTAGATGAGCTAGGATGGAGATCTGTGCTGGTGTTTTGTTCAACTGCTCAACGATCGAATACTCCTTAGCTTGTATTTTCCTCCAAAGATCATCGGGACCAGTTTCAGTAGTCCGTCCAGAGGCTTGCTTACTGGACTCAGCTAGGTGCTCTGGAGTGTAAACCCTGCCTGTTCTGGTCATACCCTGTGCATCAATTGCTTCTCCCGTCTTGATCTTTTCGTTCCTCCTTGATTCAGCTGTGTAATCCCATGGTATGGCATTTGAGTGGAATGATGTTATGTCTGACATTGCTACAGGAATAGGTACGCTCGATGGTAACACAACAACTTCAAAGGGTACAGGTGCTTTTGGAGCCCCAAACTCAACCTTAATTGGCCTGGTCACCTTCGCAGAAGAAGGTGCTTCGAATTCGAGAGGGATAGACATGTTTACTTCATCTCCCCTGGAGGGCTGGTTCTGCACAACAATCGGGTTAAGTGTGACTGCCGGTTTCTTTGGCTCATCATCCTCAGCAATAAATACTATCGACCCCTTGGGGTCCCAGTCATCTTCGATCTCGACATGTGAATGTCTCCACCTTGTGGTCAGGCAGAGGGTTGTTGCGGACATTAGGAGCAGGCTCCTTTACTACGATGACCTTATTGTCGATCAGGGTTTGAATCTTGTCCTTCAATTAGCGGCATTCGTCAATGGTGTGACCTTTCATGCCGAAGTGGTACGCACAGGTCTTATTAGGGTTGACCTACTGGGAAGGATTTTCTGGAGTTATGGCAGGGATAGGGGAGACGTAACCAGCAGCTTTAAGTTTCTCATACAACTGGTCAATTGGCTCAGTGATGGCTGTATGTTGTCTAGGAGGTTTGCGGTCAAAATTTGGTCTGGGTATGGGAAAATTTTGGTGAGTGGGAGGTGACTGGTAGTGAGAGGGTTGGGCGTTATAAGCCTGGTAAACAGGTGCAGATTGAGAGTTTCTGGATGAAGTGGGTTGATATGCGGGTATTGGATTTTGGTAAGAGGGTGCGGGTGCTTGGTAATTCGGGATAGGCTGATATGTAAGTGGAGGTGACGGGTAAGTGTGGTATTTTAGTGGTGATTTGGCTCCTTGTGCGACCATCACGGCATTGACATCCTTCTTCTTGGACGTGCCACCAGACTGTAAAGTCTTGTTAGTGGCCTGCAATGCTTCAAGATTAGTAACCATACCATTCTTAATGCCTTCTTCAATTCTTTCTCCCAGCTTGATGATATCGGAGAATTTCTGGCCCTCAATCAGCATCAATCTCTCATAATATTGTGGATCCTGAGCCCGAACGAAGAATCTGTTCATATGTTCCTCTTCTAAGGCTGGCCTGACCTTAGCAGCCTCTGATCTCCAACGAGTAGCATACTCGCGGAATGTCTCGGTAGGCTTCTTCTTCAGATTCTGGATGTAGAATACATCCGGTGCATTCTATGTATTGAATCGGAACCTATCCATGAAATCCGATGCCATACCTACCCAGCTTGTCCATTTCTTGGGGTCCTGACTGATGTACCAGGATAAAGCATCCCCCTTCAAGCTTCTCATGAAGAGTTTCATATGGATTTTCTCATTTCTTCCGACTCCGACCAGCTTATCACAATATGTCCTCAAATGGACTCTGGGATCTCCCGTTCCATCGAACATTTCAAACTTGGGAGGTTTGTATCCCTCTGGAAGTTCAACATCTGGTTGAATACAGAGGTCCTCATAATTCAGCCCCTCTATGCCTTTGTTTCCTTCCATGCCCTAGACTCGGCTGGTCAACTTCTTGAGTTCTGTTGCCAAGTTTCTGATAAGAGAGTCCTTGTCATCAGACTCAGGTGCACTTGAGATTGGTTGAGTGTAGTGGGATATGGTATCTACGTAGATGGGAGTGTTGTGGAGGTGGTCGTTTGTGGTGTTTAATGGTTCAGGAATGAGTAGTGGAGCGTTGTTTGGAGTGTGGCATGTATTGCAGTGTGGAGCATGAGTGGGTTGCATCTGTGGTTGTGGGGTGTTCTGTGGAGGTGCAGGATTTTGATCATTTAAAAATTTGACATCAGGAGCGGTGAGAGTGAATGATAAATTTTCCAAGTTCCGAACTTGATCCAGTTCTTCTTGGAACTTCAACAGTTTCTGCTCAAGTTGGGCAGCAGTTTCCTTAGCAACCGGGGTACCCTGAGGAATCTCAATTCTTTCAATTTCCTTTCTGGCGCTTGAATCTCCCATTCTACCTTTGTTCTTGTTCCGGATAGGACTCGGAGGAGGAGGAGGTGGAGGGCCCTTGGATCTCGTACTGTATGATAATGGTGCCAGAATGCACGAACTAACCTTTGGGGAGGGGAATATAAAATAAAGAAAAACAAAAAAGGTAACAAGTTAGTGCGGGTTATGAGAAGAAATTGTTGCAATATTTAAACAGATTGTACAAGAATATAAATCGCGTCCTAATTTGGGTGCCTCGTTGTGCCCGAGGTAGGCCTAGCGACAAATTAATTTGGAGAACTTATAATGCTAAATGCCTCATTTTATTGATAAAAATAAGACGAATCCAAAACGATGCTAAATAACAGAAAATAAAATGTCACTAGTGGCCATCGGCCTTATTACATCATTAAAAGCAAAATAAAAGACTCCTAACTACTTGGTCCCAGAAGGATCTTCCCCAGATTCGGTATCTTTATCCCCCTCGAACAGCTTCACCAGCTCGCGCAGTTCTAGCAGCAGATAAGCTTGGGCCAAATGTCCACCTGCATTCTCTTCAGTGTTTTGACAATCTTCAATCCTCTTGAGGAACTTTCCTTCTAGCTCCACTAGACCCCGCTCCAAATACCCTAGTCGCTTGTTGGCGCTGACAGCCATATCCTTCCATTCCTTGATCAACTTCTGATGGGATTCTTGTATTTCCCGATGCTCACTTTCACACTCTCGAATTCTCTTGCGTAGTTGATTGTACTTAACCCGTGCTTCAGCTTTCTCGTCGATGATTCTGTGTCCGTGAATGAACCCGGGCTGACCCATACCATTATGATTATCTTCCAACCAACCCGAATAGTGTGGCACGCAACCAGCGTGATACCTGTCTGGCTCAATAGATTCTTTCCCCAAAACGAGCTTGCAATGCCACATGTGTTGAGCTTGGCATTTGTGAGGGCTATCATCGTCCTGGAAATCATCCCTAAAGTGACTCATTTTGTCGACCCTTGGTATGATTTGCTTTCTTCCAGCCTACCTCATGGCTCGGAGGGGAACGTAGGGATAAGTTCCTCTTAGACCAATGAGTATGAGAAATGGTGCATCTTGGGATCGAACAATGAATTCTTCTGTAGGGAACCATTCGAGCATCCACTGTACCTGGGCTTCTTTTAGATTCTCAAATAACTCCACCCATCCTCCAGCGTCCTCTGGCTGAGCGAACATGTTAGGCATATAATTCATACGCCTTGGCTGGTGGAAGGCAATGTGATCATCCCAGTCTCTGTGTAAGATTTCTTGTCGGTATTCTCCTTTCTGGAGGTGCTCCATGAGCCAGAGATGAAGTAATAAATTGCATCCCTTAAAATTACTGGTCTTTCGCTGACAGTTGTCTAGAGCCCGGTATATCTCAGCAACAATCATGGGCACTATACTGAAAGGCTGTCCGCCAATTCCTTCCATCAGAGTCTTGGTTACGATGGCCAGTCTGGTGTGGATCTTAGCCTTCTTCATAGGGAACACTATCATCCCCAGGTAACAAAACATGAATACGAAGACCCTTATGTGAATATGCCCCAGTGAGGTGAGGGCAAATTCATCTGAGTAGGTGCGGTATGACTTGCTATGGTCGTACCTCTCGTACAGATAGTCGAATGGGTTATAGGAGTCTTTCAAACAGGTCAAGTCTGGGTTCTTCTTCAGTCCCATCATCTTAAGGAAACCCATACCCTTGCGATTCTCTAGCATATGCAAACCCGGAGTCTCCCAAGGAATACCAGCTAAGCCTCCTATTTCTTTGAGAAAAGGAGTCATTTCAAGGTCCCCGAAGAGAAACACAGACCCGTCACTATCCCAGAACAGAGTTGCAGCCTCTATGATTTTGTTGTCAGGCTAGATTTCTAGAAGAGAAGGCAGATTCCCTAAGTATTTGCGGACGAGTGTCTAATCACTAGAGTGGAGGTCTTCCCACCAATTTAGCAGCCTTGGATGAATGTTGGTTACCATGCCAAATCTAGAGACTTCGTGCCTCATTTTCTGCAAAACAGAGTGTTAGACCCTTACCCCACCAGATTCGACTATTTAAACCAATAATTAGTGTGAGCACGTGATTTTTGCCCTAAATATGATTATTCCCAAAATCACAAAACAAAATAATTTTTCTTTATTTTTTACAATTTTTGTGCATTTTGGTGTCATTTTCTGATAATTGTTGCATTCTATTTGCGAATGTTAATTCTGATAAAATACAAAAATATGCATTTTTGCATTTTTAGGTTTTAGTTTTAGGGTTTTTAGTATCAATTAAGGTTTAATTCGTTTAGAACAAAACATGAAAATCACAAATTAGTGCATTTTTGCATTTTAATGATTTTTATTGGGAATTTGTCATGAAATAGTTTTTAAATAATTTTAGGAATTAATTAGTCTTTGTTTGAAACAATCACGATTTCATGTTAGTTTTACATCTTTATAAAAATTAGAAAATTATAAAAATTGTGAAAGTAAGAAAAGAAAATAAAAAGAAAATAAGAGTAGAAATTTGGTCCTAATAAAGACCCAAAATTTGGGCCAATTTGTTGGAAATTTTCAGGCCCAAACACCCTTAAACCCGTTTCAAACCGGACCAGGCCCAATCCTTACCCGGTCCTCCTCCCAGGTGTTGAAACGGCGTCGTTTCCCCAGCCCCAATCACGACCGTTGGATCTCATCAATCCAACGGTCCGGATCTAACTAGGATGTTTGGTATATAAGTGTCCGAAAATTCCCCTCACCCCCCATTCGGACCATCTCCTTCATCCTCACGAACCCTAATCCACGCCGCCCTCAAATCCCTCGCCGGAGGTGAACGTCACCTGCATTGTTCAAGCCCAAAATTACACCACTCGTCCTCCCCACTCTCCTCTTTCCATTGCACCCACTAGTTCACCTCGAATAGGGTCGGAGCTCATCGAATCTCTGACTGAAGTTTCCGGTCAGATCGCAGGTTTACCCAAACCAGCCCAAAATCACACCACACAATCCCCAGTCTTCCCTCAACTCTAATCCATGATTATTTTCCTTCAAATCTCTGTGAAACGGCTCGAATCTCAGATCTAAGAATTTTGGGCCAAAACCCTAAACCAAAATCTTTATGATTTCGAACCGTATTATCCTTAACCATGTGTTCTCTTGTAAGAACACATGATTAGGGATGTTACGCTTCAAAAATCTGAAAGGATTCAGACGTTAGTGACTGGCCGGAGTTCCTCGTGCTTCCATGAGTCTTTCCTGTTTCTTTTTATTCGCATGGTTGAAATTTTAATTACAATCTTGGTTTCATTAAGTGTTCTATTAATTTTACGGTTTATTTTTGTGTATTAGTATAGTTCTGTCAATTGCTGTTAGTTCTGAGTTTGATATTTGAATGGTCGATTGTGAGTTTATTGGTTAAGAATTAGTTTAATTTCATTTAATGTTGATCATGTAACTTAAGCTTTGCTTTGATCGATCCTGGTTCCTGGTTTTTTCTTAGTTTGACTGAGGTTGTGTAACTGAACAATTGGGATTGGTTAGTTTGATTAGTTGATTTCTGAGTTCTAATTAATCAGTCTTAGATAGTTTTGGATTAATTTAGGGAATTGGTTATAGCTGTTAAGGATGAGGGTAGAATCAGTAATTTTGAGAAGCCTTCAGGGGTAGTTTGGGCATGGAAAAGGGTAATTCTGATAGGAATAGTAATTTCAAAGTATATGGAAAGGCAGCATAGGTATTGTATGGGTAGAAAAATACCCTAGGGCCTTCTAGAATAGGATTTTAGTGCACATTTCAGCACAATAGGGGTGCTTACTTGTTTAGCAAGTCAAGAATAGAGGGACTAAACTGAAATAAGGGTGGGACTAAAAAAGAAGGCCTAAAATCTGATCTACTCTCTCTTGTTGCCTATAAAAGGGCATGAAATGCCTTAGGGAAGGGCTTCTTCTTCCTTCAGCTCTGAAAAAAAAAAAGATCCCCACCAAAAGCTTTCCTCCCTGTTTTCAATTCCAGCTAGTATTTCCATTCCAGTATTCAAAAATAAAAACATCAAAAAATGCAGAAATCAAAAACAATTTTACAGTTTCATTACTAGTTTTGAATTTCAGTGGGGTTTTGAGTCTAGCAGGATTGTAGAGGTATTTAGGTTCAGCTGTGAGGGCTAGGAGTGCATTTCAAGTGTGTGTTGAATTGATCTGTGGAGTCTGCTTGTATTTCTGGTTTTCAAAAGCAGTTCCTGGCATGTTCTGTGGTGTGTATTGTTGAGTTTGTTGCTGTTGCTGTTCAAAGTAGCTGACTCCTTTCCTTCTCATATTTTCCTTTATCCAGGTACACAATTGTACCCATGATGAATGTGAGCTCAAATAGGCAGAAATGAATTATGTGAAGAATGAATTTACATGCAGAATTGAGTTCTGATTTAGCTAATTTCCAGATCTACGTATTCAGTGTTCAATTCATGGATATTGTTTAAAGTTTTGCTTACTTTAGTGCCAAATGGACTATAGGAACTGTTATATTTTAGAGTCATGTGAGTACTATGAAGTGAACACCAGTGTTAGTTGATTACATGATAGATTGATAGTAATGTTGGCGTGAATTAATTCAGTAATAGCTAGTCTGCTTTATGTTATTGAGATTGTGTTTACAACTTGGTTTTCACCTTAATGATGTCTAAGAACTCACCAGAATATCAGTGGATGAATTAGCCTGTATATGAAACTGGAATTCAATTGACTAGCTTCCTTCTAATTCAAGTAGATGTGTATTATTTCCCCTTTACTGATTATTAATACTTGAAATAGCTTAGATTTGATCCCAGGTGATGAGGTCTGTCGCATGGGCTTCCCTGTCGTTGCCAGGACCAAATTTTGGGCCGTTTCTGAGGCCCCTTAGTGGTCCAGCCCATTGTTGAGTTTGGATTACTGAATTTTATTTAGTTTACATATAATTAAGTTCCCTTTCTTCTTTAGGGATATTTGATTACTAGAAAATTGTAGTTACTCTCAAATGGGTCTCTTTAAATGTTAGAAATGAACTTCGCCCCACAAAAATCATGTATGTTGGGCTATCGACATTTGGTTGCTAAAATGATTAGAATTTGGGATGGCCATTTAGAAAACTCCACGGTCTTCCCCAAAATAATATTACGTTAGAATCTTTAGGCGCGATTTTAATTAAAGTACCTTCTTAAACTCGGGCGCGCATTGATGCGACCCAAATCAAAATCTCGACAAAGTCGAAATGTGTTGACAACCACGGGTGCATTGATTGCGACGTGGTTCGAAATGCGTTTTCGCGACGTTGCAATTCTTTTAAAATAAATAAAAAGTGGCGTACAAATAAAAGGCACATAAGCTAGCATGTATTAAAATCAGATAAAATCAAATACAACAGTTAAGCGACCGTGCTAGAACCACGGAACCCGGGAATGCCTAACACCTTCTCCCGGATTAACAGAATTCCTTTCTCGGATTTCTGGTGCGCAAACTGTTAACAGAGTCATAAATTTCCTCGATTCGGGATTCAACCGGTGACTTGGGACACCATTAATCTCCCAAGTGGAGACTCTGAATAATTAATAATTAAATCCCGTTCCGATTGCCCTTTAAATGGAAAAACTCCTTTACGCCCTTACGGGTGTAGGTGAAAAAGGAGGTGTGACAGCTCTGGCGACTCTGCTGGGGAACGAACCCAGAATCTCTGGTTCAGGGTTCAGAATTCGAGCTTAGATAAATTGTTGTATTTAATTGTATCTGATTTTCCTACATGTTTTATGCTGAATGTGCTAAATGTTACCGCTTTGATATTATCTGAACTATATATAAACTGTGCCGACACCCTTCTCTCTTCACCTCCGGGGATGTGCTTACTGGTTGAGACTCCCTATTCTGTTAGTGTCATACCTTGAAATAAGAAAGAGGTCGGACAAGTTACGAAGCAAGATGGCCTTTTGGTTCCCCGTAAGTTGTCCCTTCCTCGACTTGAGTTGTCCGCTCGGGTACACAGTCTAGAACACCAACTCAGGATTTGAACATAGAATAACATGACTTCATGCCGGATCCCTAGTAGGAACGATTATTTGCATCATATTGCATTTGACTTAGGGGACTCAACACAGGGGTTGGGTCCGTCTAGGACTAGCAACCGGAAATAAAAAGACCATCCTGATGCATCCTACTTGCTCTGTACATATATTTGTTTCGAACCTGCATGTTGACCGGTTTCTGAATCTCGGGAATGTTGGAAAATTGAGAAGAAAAAAAAAGAGAAAAGAGGGAAAAAAAGAAGAGAAATATCAGTTAGGGAGCTAATTGATTATTTTAGAAATAAAAATCAAGGACCGATTACTGGTGAAACTCTACCGAAATTTTGAGAAAATGAAAAGGAATATGTTTATAGAAAAAGAGTCTTTGTTTTAGTTTGAAAAACATAAGTTGTTTCATTATTTTGTTGAAAAAGGGAAAAGTGTCTGTTATTTTTAGCTTGGAAAAAATAGGCTGTTTTATTTGTTGAAAAAAAGAAAAGAGTCTTGTTTCTAAAATAGTTTTTATTCGCTTATGCTAAAAATAAAAATGGAAAAGAGTCGTGTTTTAAAATAGTTCGGCTAATTTGCCCGAACTACGCAGGTTTGATTCTCACAGGGCGTGAGATACGTAGGCAACCCTCATCGGGTCTAACCTCCCCTTTGCAAAAATAACCAGAAAATATCAAAATTTTAATTTTGTCATAAATAAACCAGGTGATGCCGTTTTTGTCAAAAATAGCCAAATGTTCCCAAACGGAACGCTGACCTTGCATAGATAGCCACCTTTGGTCAAGTGTTTTTAAACCCCCACAGCCTTAAGTTTTCGTCCTCGAGGCGTTGAAAGGCCGTGTTGCAATACTGGGTATTTTTTTTTATCTTAAAATAAAATAAAAAAGAATTGTGAATAAGCTAAGTAGAGTCGTCTTGTCATAAATAGCCTTAAAATCTTTGTTCCCAAAGTACTGAAAGGCCATGTTTGAAAGTCAAGTTCTTCGCTTGAAAATATATAGGTAATTTTGAATCGCAAATATAGATAGTCTTTTTTTTGAGTCGAACAAGAGTTTTCTTTTGCTTAAACGCTTTAATAAATGTGCAGGATGAGCACGATGATAAATGAGCCCTTTTCAATAATGACCAAAATTCCTTTTGAGCTGCAATTATGGTGGAATGATTTAGGCAAAGAGGGGCAAGACGAAGTGAAAAAATATTGGAAAGACCTTCCGGATTTATTAAACATTCAGCCTCGGGGGGATATTATCAGGGCATTGGTCGCCCATTGGGATTCGACACATAATGTATTTCATTTATCAGACTATGAGCTCACCCCAACATTAGAAGAAATAGCGGGGTATATCGGAAGTGATCAAGCTCCATTGAGGTTCAAATACTTGATTGCTCCTAGGGCCATTACCATACATCGATTATTGGATTCCTTGAAAATACCCCGAACAGTTCATCATCCAGATTTTGCAAAGGGTTTCTGCAGTTTCCGCTTCATATATGATAGGTATGGCCACATGGGCGGGTTCAACAATCTAGACTTTAAGCTATGTAGTAGAAGTAACCGACAAAAATGGAAGGAACACAGACGGGTGGCTTTTATGATAGCCTTCTTGGGCCTCATAATATTCCCAAGGAAAGATTGTAATATTGATTTGAAAGTATCAGGGGTCGTCAGTACCTTGCAAACAATGGGGAAAAGCACTTTAGCACCTATGATCGTGGCTGATATCTTCCGAGCTCTCACTGCGTGCGAAGCTGATTTTTT
Organism: Nicotiana tabacum; assembly: GCF_000715075.1. Lineage (NCBI taxonomy): Eukaryota > Viridiplantae > Streptophyta > Magnoliopsida > Solanales > Solanaceae > Nicotiana > Nicotiana tabacum. The sequence continues at coordinate 10,576,916 of NC_134080.1, forward strand.
GAGGGATGTAACTTGCTGTTACAAATGTGGATGACTGAGCATTTGTGCCCTCGCTCTCAGCTATTGAGTTTTGGTTCGGTTGAGAAAACTTGTATAGGTGAATTTTACACAAGAATCAAAGGGGTTGGTCTACCTGAAGGAGTCACGACCTGGACATCATTATTTCGGAACCTCAATGCCAGCCAGATACAGTGTGTGCTTGGATGGTGGCCTGCCGAAGAGGTCATATATATGCCAGCAGCCCGCCCACATTTTTTGTTGATGGGACTCAAAAACATCCAGCCCTGTGCACCATATCGGGTTCTGAGGCAACTCGGGAGATATCAAGTAGTACCGAGAGATGAAGATCTGAGTACCCAAGTGGTCGAAATTAGTCCTGACGGTCGATTCCCCGAGGAAGAAGTTCGCCAAATTTGGAGTGAGTGTCAACATTTGATGGTGAACACTTATGTGTCTGATAGGGTTAAAGGGGAAGTTGCCCCAGGGTATCATGATTGGTTCAGAGGTGACGTGGCATGTGGGAGACCGGCTAAAAGACCTCCTCTCGAAGATTTCGCCAAGTCGTCCCAAGAGCAGTGGGATTGGTTAGCAAAGGAAGAAGGCTATCGAGTTGAGATTGGTAAACTGAAGCAGCAAGTTGAGAGTCTGAAATTCGAGAATAGTGTACAGGTTGCCGCAGATCAAGGGGAAAAGAATAGACTGGCTCGAGAAAATGAAGCACTTAGGGCCCAAATCCGGCAATTGAAGATAACCGTCGATAAGCAACCGAGGAGTCGATCCGATGAGCAATTGATAAAAAGATTGGAAAACGAAGTCAGGGAATGGCGGGATGAATTAGAAAAATCTGAGAATGTCATGGCAAAACTTAAAGCACAGTGGGCTACAAGAACATAGGAGCGTCGCCAGTACTTGACTCAGTTGAAAAAGGACCATGAGAAAATTGTTGCCAATTTAAAGAGAAAAGTGGTTGCCCTTGAGGGTAAAATGGTTAGGCAGGCTAGAGATTTTGAAATTGAAAGTGGACATTGTTACGACTTGTTGGCCCAAATGGAGGTAGAAGTGCAGCGGCTGCAAGGCCAACACCTGCAGGACTCTCGAGCTTTAAAGACGTGCAGTGATCAGATAAGACGCTTGCTCATAGAAAAGAAGCAAACAAGAGATAGGATTAGAGCCATTGCTCATGCCATTTTCAGGAGATGTCGGGTTTGTGAAGACATGACCTATACTACTTTTGTCTCAGCAGTGATGATCTATGTGAAGCGAACCATGAATGAGTTAGAGCAGCTTGAAAGGGATTTGGATCCTAGGCCCGCGGCGAGGCCGAACGACGCCCCACAGACACCTAAGTTTGAAGCACTAGAGTATGCATAGTCCGTGTCTGTAATTTTCTACCATTTTGAGTCAGTCTTTCGTATGTCCGTTATCTTTCCAGGTCGAGTACATCTGCAGTCTTAGAGTCTGTTATTTGCTTTTAATTGGCGTCTGTTAGTTTCATTCCGAAAAGTGTTGAGTTTGTAATAGTTTGTTTTAGTAATGAAAATTGAAAATTCCAAAATTTCCACCCTGTATTGTTGCATTTATTTTAACGAACTACGCTTGGTCTGATTCGTGCGGGGTCACGATACGTAGGCAATTCCTATAGGATTCGACAGTAATCGTAAAAAAAAACAAGGAAAGAGAGAAAGTGAGAAAAGAGCGGAAAAACAAAAGAGAAATGAGCGGGAACACAAAAGAGAAAGAAACAAAAGAAAGAGAAGAGCACAAGAAAGGGATGAGGTGAGGAAATTTGAAAGAAGGGTAAAAAGAAACGAGGAACGAACTGCCGGGATGATGCATGCGATCGAGCAAATGCATAATAGAAATGATTAATTGTATAAATGCATTAATGCCAACGTGCGGTTGTTAAATCTGTTAAAACCTAATCGCTAACAAAGTGGTTGTCTAAATGTGTGAGTTCAGGCAGGTGGTTAGTTGATTGGCAATTCTGGCAACTCACCCATACAACACCCGGTCGAAAGATCAAGTAAAAATGACAGGGCAGGATTCGGAAATCAGCATCGTAGACCCTTCGAATGAAGTTGAGGTAACGGATGTGGGTGCTACGAAAGAAGAAATGAGGAAGTTAAAAGCACAAATGGCTGAAATGCATCGGGCATGGTCTCAGGGACATCCGACACCACTATATCCTGCTAATCCATCTTACATCCCACCCCTGGCTCAAGCTCAGGAGCCTACCACTCCCCACGCATATTCAGCCTTCCCCTATCACGCCCAGGGTTATGGTACTACTTCATACGCTCCCCCAACTCCACCCCCAAACAGAACCCTCCACCACCCATGGTTCCAGTCTTTGTGGCACCTCCCGCAGCCCCATTACATAGATCGTCCAGTAAGCCGCTATTCCAAGCTCACGACACCCAATATTACCCTCCCGAACCCACTTTCAAAGAGCCCGAGCCATATACCTATTCTCCCCATTTTGAAATCCCGGGAGAGGTTGAGAAGCCGGTTAAGAATACAGAACAGGAGGCGCTGACTTCGTAAAGAAGTCAGCGTCGCATACAAAGATTTGTGCCCTTTCCCTGATGTTCAGTTGCCGGCGGGGTTTAAAATGCCGAAGTTTGACTTGTATGAGGGGCACGGTGACCCAGTAGCCCATCAGCGTGGCTTTTGTAGCAAAATGAGAGGCGCCAGGGGAAAGGATGAATTGTTGATAGCATATTTCGGTCAAAGCCTGAGCGGGTCCGCGCTGGAATGGTACACGAGACAGGACCCCGGCCGATGGTATACATGGGATGATTTGGCACAAGCATTCATTGGCCATTTTCAATATAACCTTGAGATAGTCCCCGACCGTTTGTCATTGTTGAAACTTGAAAAGAATCCTGGGGAAAGTTTTAGAGAGTTTGGTTTCCGCTGGAGGGAACAAGCTGCAAGGGTTGATCCTCCAATGAGGGAGAGTGAGATGGTGGATTACTTCTTGCAAATATTGGAACCTACCTATTTTGGTCATCTAGTGACATCTGTCGGAAAGTCGTTTAATGAAGTGGTAATGATGGGAGCCATGATTGAAGAAGGATTGAAATCTAACAAGATCTTGAGATACTCGGCATTGAAAGCAACCACCCAGGCCATCCAAAGCGGTACTGGTGGTGTGCTCGGAAAGAAGAAGAAGGAAGAAGTCGCTACGGTTGAAGCTAGTGCTTGGTCCAGGCCCAATAACCCTCCACTCTACTACAACCAACCCAGACCCCACCACCCAAACTACCAAACTACCCCATATGGCCCACTGCAACACTACTATCCACCACCAGAACCACATTTTTCTATCCACCACGCCCATACCTACACTTAGCCCCTGGTGCACTCGCAATGGCGTGCACCGAATCCCCAAAACACACATCCACCCCCACAAAACACCTATCCACCTCCCAGGGCAAATAGACCAGGAACCAACTTCCGCCCAAACCAAGCTTTTAGAAGTGAGAAGGCCCCAAACAAAAAAACATTTACTCCGCTGGGAGAATCTTACACTGCTCTGTTCCATAGATTGAAACAGTTGGGAATGTTGACCCCGATTGAATCCAAAGCACCAAACCCCCTTCCCAGAAACCTAGACCATTCTGTTAGCTGCGAGTATTGCTCAGGGATGCCGGGGCAGGATACTGAAAAATGTTGGAAGTTGAAAAACGCGATACAAGAGCTCATTGATAATCGCCGTATTGAAGTACAGGCTCCAGAGGCCCCGAACATCAATCAAAATCCGTTACCAGCACATTACGAGGCCAACATGATCGAACTGGTACATAAGGGGGCAGAACCTAAAAAACCTTCGCATGTGGTTATGGTGATTCGTTCTACGGAAGCCAAAGAGAAGACAGTGAGTGCAAGGCCAGTGGTTCAGTTAAAAGCAATAAAAGACAAGCCAGTGTTGGTAATGGGAAAGGGACCATTTGTGGCTGCAAAAAAGCTAGAGCCGGTAAAATTAGTGGTACCAGGGTCATCATCTGCACCCGTGGTGGTTGTGAAAGGGGCCTACGTAGAACCAGTTGTCATAAAACCAGTAGTACAGTTACCCATGGTTGATAGCAAATCCGTACCGTGGAGATATGACAAGGTAGTGGTGACATACAAAGGAAAGGAAATTGAGGAAGAGAGTTGTGAAGCACAAGGACTAACTCGGTCGGGACGTTGTTTTGCTCCCGAAGAGTTGATAAAGGCTAAGGGCGCTAAAGACAATCCAGTGCCAGACAAAAAAGCTGTGACGGAAGAAGAGGCAGAAGAGTTTCTGAAAAAGATGAAAGTGCAAGATTATTCCATTGTTGAACAACTGAGAAAAACCCCGGCGCAAATCTCGTTGTTGTCATTATTGATTCACTCTGACGAGCATTGCCGAGCTTTGATGAAGATATTGAATGAGGCTCATGCGCCCGACAAAATTTCAGTGAACCATCTGGAGACAATTGCCAACAAGATCTTTGAAGTGAACAGGGTAGCATTTTCTGATGATGAATTGCCTGTGGAAGGCACAGAACACAACAAAGCTCTCTATTTGACGGTCAAGTGTGAAGGTTCAATGGTTACTCGGGCTCTGATCGATAACGGGTCGAGTGCTAATATTTGCACGTTGTCCACATTGAACAAGTTGAAGATCAATGATGATAGAATCTGCAAAAATAGCATTTATGTTCGAGGGTTCGACGGAGGGGGAAAAAACACAGTAGGGGATATTGTACTCGAATTGACTATTGGCCCAGTCGAGTTCACTATAGAGTTTCAGGTGTTGGATGCTGCAGTATCCTACAATCTTTTATTGGGTTGACCATGGATCCACGCGGCCACGCTGCACCAAATGGTCAAGTTTGAGTGGGACAGACAAGAAATTGTGTTATATGGGGAAGATCCCACATGCGCCATGAATGATGCCATTGTTCCCTTTATAGAAACTGAAGACGATAAGGGACCATGGGTTTATCAGGTCTTCGACACGGTCCCGGTGAGCAGAGTGCCCGAGGGTAAAAGTATGTCGTGTCCCAGGGTGGCAGCTGCGACCGTCATGGTAGTATCAGAAATGCTGAATAACGGGTTCGTGCTAGGAAAAGTTCTGGGGGCTGAACTTCAGGGCATTATTCAACCTGTTTCCCTGCCCAAAAATCTGGACACCTTCGGATTAGGGTTCAAACCAACAACGGCAGATGTTAGAAGGGCCCGTAAATTGAAAAAGAAAGCTTGGGTTCTTCCCAAACCAATTCCACGATTGTCCAGGTCCTTCGCCAGGCCGGGTAGCAAGAAACAGTCATTGGCAAAGGAGTCAGGTTCATTGATTGGGGCAGAGGGGAATTTGGATAAGGTGTTCGAGAGAGTATTTGCTGAAGTAAACATGGTTGAGGCCGGGGAAGGGTCAAGCGGAGCAGATATACAGTACATCGGACCATATGCTAACATCAACAATTGGGAAGCTACTCTTCTTCCAATTCGGAGGGAGTCGTGGTAGTGGGTTTTGTTTTCCTTTTGTCACCTGGATTATTCCAGGGTTTGTAATCCAGTTGCTATGTTCCATCCGTTTGGATGAGTTAAAACCTTGTTACCTTTACATTCAATGAAATGCAATTTCTTCGTTCCTAATTTTGTTTCCATTTTTCTTTTTGTACAGTTCTTTTTATGTTGATATCAATGATATGACATGCATGAGGAATCGTCGGCCCAGTTTTAAAAGCCAATCTAGCTCGGAAGTAATAATACAAGAAATCGAGTGTGATGATGGGGTGGATTGTAACAACGATGAAGCTTATGAGGAAATTAGTAAAGAATTAAGTCATTTTGAAGAAAAACCCAAACCTAACCTAAATGACACAGAAGCTGTTAATCTAGGGGACCAAGACAATGTGCGGGAAACTAAAGTAAGTGTTCATCTGGAGCCACAACTCAAGGAGGAGATAATTAAAGTATTGCATGAGTACAAAGATGTTTTTGCATGGTCATATGATGATATTCCAGGTCTAAGCACCGATTTGGTGGTTCATAAATTACCCACTGATCCAGCATTCCTCCCTGTCAAGAAGAAGTTGAGAAAGTTCAAAACGGACATAAAGTGTGAAGATCAAAGAAGAGATTACCAAGCAGTTTGAGGCAAAGGTCATTCAGGTTACACGGTACCCCACTTGGTTAGCTAATGTCGTACCTATGCCAAAGAAAGATGGCAAGACCAGGGTATGCATCGATTATCGAGATCTCAACAAGGCAAGTCCAAAAGATAATTTCCCACTGCCCAACATCCATATACTGATCGACAATTGTGCCAAACATGATATTGGCTCTTTTGTGGATTGTTATGCGGGTTATCATCAGATTCTAATGGACGAGGAAGATGCATAAAAGACAGCGTTCATACCGCCGTGGGGAACATATTGTTATCGGGTCATGCCATTTGGTTTGAAAAACGCTGGGGCAACTTATATGAGGGCCATGACAACCATATTCCATGATATGATACATAGGGAAATCGAGGTGTACGTGGATGATGTGATCATGAAGTCTAGACAGCAATCTGACCATGTCAGAGATTTGAGAAAGTTCTTTCAAAGGCTTCGTAGGTACAATCTTAAGCTCAATCCTGCAAAGTGTGCTTTCGGGGTGCCATCTGGGAAGTTGTTGGGGTTTATAGTCAGCCGGCGGGGTATTAAATTAGACCCGTCGAAGATCAAAGCCATTCAGGGGTTGCCACCTCCAAGAAACAAAACCGAGGTGATGAGTTTGTTGGGAAGATTGAACTATATCAGCAGGTTCATTTCTCAGCTCACGACAACTTGTGAACCAATTTTCAAGTTGTTAAAGAAAGACGCCGCGGTCAAATGGACTGATGAATGTTAGGAGGCTTTTGATAAAATAAAGGGGTATTTGTCGAACCCACCCGTGTTGGTCCCGCCAGAACCAGGGAGGCCTTTGATTCTATATCTGACAGTTGTAGATAGTTCATTCGGTTGTGTACTGGGGCATCACAATGTTACGGGCAGAAAGGAGCAGGCTATCTACTATCTCAGCAAGAAGTTCACATCTTACGAAGTTAAGTATACTCACCTAGAAAGGACATGTTGCGCCCTGACTTGGGTGGCACAGAAGTTGAAACATTATTTGTCATCTTACACTACTTACCTTATATCTCGCTTGGACCCGTTGAAGTATATTTTTCAGAAACCCATGCCCACAGGGAGGCTTGCAAAGTGGCAGATCTTGCTTACAGAGTTCGACATTATCTATGTGACACGGACTGCCATGAAAGCACAGGCATTAGCCGATCATTTGGCTGAGAACCCCGTCGATGAAGATTATGAGCCTTTGAAAACCTATTTCCCTGATGAAGAGGTGATGCACATTGATGAATTGGAACTAGCTGAGAAGTCGGGATGGAAACTTTTCTTTGATGGGGCTGCAAATATTAAAGGCGTGGGAATAGGAGCGGTACTTATTTCTGAAACAGGTCAGCATTACCTATTACAACTCGGCTTCGTTTCTACTGTACGAACAATATGGCAGAATATGAGGCGTGTATATTGGGATTGAGATTAGCCGTGGATATGGGTGTACGTGAAGTCTTGGTTATGGGTGACTCGGACCTACTGGTACACCAGATTCAAGGAGAATGGGAAATACACGACTTGAAGCTTATACCGTATCGACAGTGTCTGCATGAGCTTTGTCAACGTTTTCAGGCCATAGAATTCAGGCACATTCCAAGGATTCATAATGAGGTTGCCGACGCTTTGGCTACTTTGGTGTCGATGTTGCATCATCCAGATAAGGCTTATGTTGATCCATTGCAGATTCAGGTCCGTGATCAGCATGCTTACTGTAATGTGATAGAGGAGGAAGTTTACGGCGACCCGTGGTTCCATGATATCAAAGAGTACATTAGGGCGGGAGTGTATCCGATACAGGCCACCGGTGATCAGAAAAGAACGATTTGGCGATTGGCAAGCGGGTTTTTCTTTAGTGGAGGAGTGCTGTACAAAAAAACTCCAGATCTCGGGTTTTTGAGATGCATAGATGCAAGATAGGCCACGGCTATCATGACTGAGGTACATTCTAGAGTTTGTGGACCGCATATGAGTGGGTACGTTCTAGCAAAAAAGATTCTCCGAGCAGGTTATTATTGGCTCACGATGGAGCGGGATTGTATCAGTTTTGTGCGTAAGTGTCATCAGTGCCAAGTGCATGGAGATTTGATTCATTCTCCACCATCAGAATTACATACGATGTCCGCACCATGGCCTTTTGTTGCATGGGGCATGGATGTTATTGGGCCAATTGATCCAGCAGCATCAAATGGGCACAGGTTTATTCTGGTAGCTATAGACTATTTTACCAAATGGGTGGAAGCTAAGACGTTCAAGTCTGTGACTAAGAAAGCTGTAGTCGACTTCGTGCATGCGAGTATCATCTGTCGGTTTGGGATTCCTAAGGTAATCATCACAGATAATGGGGCAAATCTTAATAGCCATTTGATGAAGGAGACATGTGAGCAGTTTAAGATTACCAATAGGCATTCTACTCCATACCGTCCCAAGGCAAATGGTGCGGTTGAAGCAGCCAATAAGAATATAAAGAAAATATTCCGGAAGATGGTTGAAGGATCTAGACAGTGGCATGAGAAATTACCTTTTGCATTGTTAGGATATCGCACCACCGTTCGTACCTCGGTGGGGGCGAATCCTTATTCATTGGTATATGGCACCGAGACTGTAATACCCGCAGAGGTGGAAATCCTGTCTCTGCGAATCGTTGCAGAGGCTGAGATCGATGATGATGAATGGGTGAAAAGCCGTCTTGAGCAGTTGAGTTTGATTGACGAGAAGAGATTGGCATCGGTGTGTCATGGCCAACTATACCAACGAAGAATGGCAAGAGCATACAACAAGAGAGTGCGTCCAAGGAAATTCGAAGTCGGACAGTTAGTACTGAGGCGGATTTTGCCTCGTTGGGCTGAAGCAAAAGGAAAATTTGCCCCAAACTGGTAGGGACCATTTGTGGTAACCAGAGTATTGTCTAACGGAGCATTATATTTGACAGATGTGGAAGGAAAATGTATAGAAATGGCCATCAATTCTGATGTGGTCAAGAGATATTATGTATGATTTCTTTATTTCTGAATGTATCTGTTTGTATTTGGCATATCTTAAATATTGAAATGATGAAGGCGTTTTGTCCTGCTATCCAAACACTCTTATCCCTTGTTATCCCCTTTGAGCCTTACTTATTTTTCATACCCCTCTTTCGGAATCAACGGCACTATCAGGGAACATAGGTGCCGAACATAAAAAAAACAAAAGGAAAAGAAATAAAAGAAAAAAAAGGAAAAGAAAGAGAAAGAAAAGCAAAAGAAAAGAAAGAAGAGAAAAACAAAGAAAAAGAAAAAGAAAGAAAAGGAAAGAAAGAAAAGGAAAGAAAGAAAAACAAAACAACAAAAGTTAATTACGATACAGTGAACTACGTTTGACTTGATCCCGAAAGGGTACGTAGGCAGTCTTACTCCGAGGTTCAGTCATACTAAAATAGAAATCCAAAATCCCCAAGCAAGAAACTGGGGCAAAAGTTGTGATTATTGTGGAAATTGGATTCCGAAAGTTGTAATTTGAACCCATTTGAATTGTTTTGAGCCTTTCATACCTTTATTTCTAACCCAATCCAAAAGCCTACATTATGGTCCAAATAAAGACCTTCTGATCAATTTTAGGAAATGCCAAATCAAGCAGGTAACGGTAATTCGTGGCAGTGGCAACACTCTGGTTCAAGCAAAAAGAACAAAAGATAAAAATGAGAGAGTCTTATGGGTGAAAACCCTCACGGGCACCGTAAATCGACGGGAGCTGAGAGAAAATAAATGAGAGAGTCTTATTGGTGAAAACCCTTGTGGGCACCTTGAGGCGAAAGTGAGTTGGAAAATGTTTAAATGGCAAAAGGTCCGTGGGTGGAAAAATGTTTCGAGGTACCGCAGGAAAGCAAAGTTAAGGTCTGGGTAATTCAAACAATTGATGGAAGTTTTGGGCAACAAAGTATGGCAATTGAAAGTTGGTTATTTGGACAGATTGGGCCGATCAATCCAAAATGCATGTCATAACCATTGGTACCAGTTGTCTCGCTCAGATAAGTTTCTTTTCCTTCTCTTTTTAAAACAGCCATCTGGTTTTGGATTCTTCTTATCCTTGACTCAAAAATCATCGCATTTCATTTTCTTTTGAGGGTTTTTATCTAGCTGAGATTTTACAGTACTAGTCTTTGTCAATGCAAGAAAAAAGGACTTCAAAGCTCACTACCAGCTTCTAGAATTGTAAAGCACAACGTGGTCAGAGCATGTCAAAAACAACTTGATGTCAAGGGGAATACAGGGAATTAACGGAAGTTTCATCGGTGAAATGATTGGGGAATGTCGTGGGAAAGGCAAAAGCTTAAACAAAAGGTCAGAAAAATGAAATAACAGCGTGGGTGTAAAACATTTAGGTCGCCGGATGTTGGGAAATTTAAAAGTTGGTCAGAAAGACAAACGGTTCAGGGTCAGTGCATGGAAGACAGTCAACACAAAGCAAGGCAGTGGAAGGATTTTTCAGCAAAAAGGCCATCAACTAACCACCGTTTTAAACTGACGAAATTTTCTTTGATTGTAACGGGGGAAGAAAGTTAACCGTTGAGAAGGAATTCTCCAAAAGGAAAAACAAACAGTAATCAGGTTTGATCGAAAAGTGCGGTTTGATTAAATACAAGATAATCCTGAATAGCATAAGGGGAATGAAATTTGGTTGCAAAGGTTTCATGATTAGAATAAGTGCAAGTTGTCAGGACCTTCCTGGATAATATGACGTAATTTATATACCCGGGTAAGATACCTTGGTACAGTGAGAAGTAACACCTTAGGTTCATAATTGTTTGGAGCAGTCAGGAGCCCGCCTTGATAACAGAGGAATATATTCAATTTCAAATTCAAAAATCAAGAGTCCGCCTGGAGAATAGAGACATACCATTCAAATTTTAAGCAATCAGGGGCCCGCCTGAAGAACGGAGGTGATACAATTCAAGTTTTAGCTTCCCATCAATCTCTTTGTTTATTTTGAAATCAGGAGTCCGCCTGGAGAATAGAGACATACAATTTAATTTTAGCAATCAGGAGTCCGCCTGGAGAATAAAGACATACAATTTAATTTTAGCAATCAAGAGTCCGCTGGAGAATAGAGACATACAATTTAATTTTAGCAATCAGGAGCCCGCCTGGAAAATAGAGGTGTTAAATATTTTAAGCAGTCGAAGTCAGGAGCCCACCTGGATAATAGAGGAGCAGTTTCAATTCTAAGTTCAGCAGTCAGGAGCCCGCCTGGATAATAGAGGAGCAGTTTCAATTCTAAGTTCAGCAGTCAGGAACCCGCCTGGATAATAGAGGAGCAGTTTCAATTTTAAGTTCAGCAGTCAGGAACCCGCCTGGATAATAGAGGAGCAGTTTCAATTTTAAGTTCAGCAGTCAGGAGCTCGCCTGGAAAATGGAGGTGTTAAATATTTTAAGCAGTCGAAGTCAGGAGCCCGCCTGGATAATAAAGGAGTAGTTTTAATTTTAAGTTCAGCATGTCGGGAGTCCGCCTGGATAACAGAGGAATACATTCGAGTTTGATTTTATTCAAGTTCAGCAGTTTGGAGAGAGGGAATAACATCTCAAGTCACCAGGGGAATAGCAACATGGAATTTTATCGAGAAAGCACAAGACAATGAGGCAACAAGGAAACACAAAACAACAAGGCAACAAGGAAGAAGAAGAGCAAGTTTGAAGAAGTTAGATAGGATTTTGTAATTCATAGAGCATAGTTAGTTTAGTTTCTTTTATCTTTGACGTGATGTAATAAGGGAGGTCAGTATGCAGTAACAGCAACAGTAACAGCAACAAGCGCAGTGCAATCACAGTTCCTGGTAGTCCCAGCTACCAGACGTTCCCGAACTACACTGACCTGATTCCTATTTAGCCCATGATATGTAGGCAACCTCCGAAGCAGGATGCGGTCAAACTTTTCAAAAATGCTTCACACGGAATTTTCAAACGTGCAAAAATCGCTCGTATTTGCTCACTTATCTTTGCCCGAAAATATTTCATGTTTTCAAGCAAAGAGGGACAGCTCTGAGCACGTGATTTTTGCCCTAAATATGATTATTCCCAAAATCCCAAAATAAAATAATTTTTCTTTATTTTTTACAATTTTTTTGCATTTTGGTGTCATTTTCTGATAATTGTTGCATTCTATTTGCGCATGTTAATTCTGATAAAATACAAAAATATGCATTTTTGCATTTTTAGGTTTTAGTTTTAGGTTTCTTAGTATCAATTAAGGTTTAATTCACTTAGAACAAAACATGAAAATCACAAATTAGTGCATTTTTGCATTTTAATGATTTTTATTAGGAATTTGTCATGAAATAGTTTTTAAATAATTTTAGGAATTAATTAGTCTTTGTTTGAAACAATCAGGATTTCATGTTAGTTTTACAACTTTATAAAAATTAGAAAATTATAAAAATTGTAAAAGTAAGAAAAGAAAATAAAAAGAAAATAAGAGTAGAAATTTGGTCCTAATAAAGACCCAAAATTTGGGCCAATTTGTTGGAAATTTTCAGGCCCAAACACCCTTAAACCCGTTCCAAACCGGACCAGGCCCAATCCTTACCCGGTCCTCCTCCCAGGTGTTGAAACAACATCATTTCCCCAGCCCCAATCACGACCGTTGGATCTCATCAATCCAACGGTCCGGATCTAACTAGGATGTTTGGTATACGAAAATTCCCCTCACCCACCATTCGGACCATCTCCTTCATCCTCACGAACCCTAATCCACGCCGCCCTCAAATCCCTCACTGGCGGTGAACGTCACCTGCACCGTTCAAGCCCAAAATTACACCACTCGTCCTCCCCACTCTCCTCTTTCCATTGCACCCACTGGTTCACCTCGAATAGGGCCGGAGCTCGTCGAATCTTCGACTGAAGTTTCCGTTCAGATTGCAGGTTTACCCAAACCTGCCCAAAATCACACCACATAATCCCCGGTCTTCCCTCAACCCTAATCCATGATTATTTTCCTTCAAATCTCTCTGAAACGGCTCGAATCTCAGATCTAAGAATTTCGGGCCAAAACCCTAAACCAAAATCTTTATGATTTCGAACCGTAGTATCCTTAACCATGTGTTCTCTTGTAAGAACACATGGTTAGAGATGTTACGCGTCAAAAATCTGAAAGGATTCGGACGTTAGTGACTGGCCGGAGTTCCTCATGCTTCCGTGAGTCTTTCCTGTTTCTTTTTATTCGCATGTTTGAAATTTTAATTACAATCTTGGTTTCATTAAGTGTTCTGTTAATTTTACGGTTTATTTTTGTGTATTAGTATAGTTCTGTCAATTGCTGTTAGTTCTGAGTTTGATATTTGAATGGTCGATTGTGAGTTTATTGGTTAGGAATTAGTTTAATTTCATTTAATGTTGATCATGTAACTTAAGCTTTGCTTTGATCGATCATGGTTCCTGGTTTTTTCTTAGTTTGACTGAGTTGGTGTAATTGAACAATTGGGAATAGTTAGTTTGATTAGTTAATTTCTGAGTTCTAATTAATCAGTCTTAGATAGTTTTTGATTAATTTAGGGGATTGGTTACAGCTGTTAAGGATGAGGGTAGAATCAGTAATTTTGAGAAGCCTTCAGGGGTAGTTTGGGCATGGAAAAGGGTAATTCTGATAGGAATAGTAATTTCAAAGTATATGGAAGGGCAGTATAGGTATTGTATGGGTAGAAGAATACCCTAGGGCCTTCTAGAATAGGATTTTAGTGCACATTACAGCACAATAGGGGTGCTTACTTGTTTAGCAAGTCAAGAATAGAGGGACTAAACTGAAATAAGGGAGGGACTAAAAAAGAAGGCCTAAAATCTGATCTACTCTCTCTTGTTGCCTATAAAAGGGCATGAAATGCCTTAGGGAAGGGCTTCTTCTTCCTTCAGCTCTGGAAAAAAAAGATCCCCACCAAAAGCTTTCCTCCCTGTTTTCAATTCCAGCTAGTATTTCCATTCCAGTATTCAAAAATAAAAACATCAAAAAATGCAGAAATCAAAAACAATTTTACAGTTTCATTACTAGTTTTGGATTTCAGTGGGGTTTTGAGTCTAGCAGGATTGCAGAGGTATTTAGGTTTAGCTGTGATGGCTACGAGTGCATTTCAAGTGTGTGTTGAAATGATCTGTGGAGTCTGCTTGTATTTCTGGTTTTCAAAAGCAGTTCCTGGCATGTTCTGTGGTGTGTATTGTTGAGTTTGTTGTTGTTGCTGTTCAAAGTAGCTGAGTCCTTTCCTTCTCATATTTTCCTTTATCCAGGTACACAATTGTACCCCTGATGAATGTGAGCTCAAATAGGCAGAAATGAATTATGTGAAGAATGAATTTACATGCAGAATTGAGTTCTGATTTAGCTAATTTCCAAATCTACGTATTCAGTGTTCAATTCATGGATATTGTTTAAAGTTTTGCTTGCTTTAGTGCCAAATGGACTATATGAACTGTTATATTTTTGAGTCATGTGAGTATTATGAAGTGAACACCAGTGTTAGTTGATTACATGATAGATTGATAGTAATGTTGGCGTGAATTAATTCAGTAATAGCTAGTCTGCTTTATGTTATTGAGATTGTGTTTACAGCTTGGTTTTCACCTTGATGATGTCTAAGAACTCACCAGAATATCAGTGGATGAATTAGCCTGTATATGAAACTGGAATTCAATTGACTAGCTTCCTTCTAATTCAAGTAGATGTGTATTATTTCCCCTTTGCTGATTATTAATACTTGAAATAGCTTAGATTTGATCCCAGGTGATGAGAATTGTCGCATGGGCTTCCCTGTCGTTGCCAGGACCAAATTTTGGGCCGTTTCTGAGGCCCCTTAGTGGTCCAGCCCATTGTTGAGTTTGGATTACTGAATTTTATTTAGTTTACATATAATTAAGTTCGCTTTCTTCTTTAGGGATATTTGATCACTAGAAAATTGTAGTTACTCTCAAATGGGTCTCTTTAAATGTTAGAAATGAACTTCGCCCCACAAAAATCATGTATGCTGGGTTGTCGACATTTGGTTGCTAAAATGATTAGAATTTGGGATAGCCATTTAGCAAACTCCACGGTCTTCCCCAAAATAATATTACGTTAGAATCTTTAGGCGCGATTTTAATTAAAGTACCTTCTTAAACTCGGGCGCGCATTGATGCGACCCAAATCCAAATCTCGACAAAGTCGAAATATGTTGACAACCACGGGTGCATTGATTGCGACGTGGTTAGAAATGCGTTTTTGCGACGTTGCAATTCTTTTAAATAAATAAAAAGTGGTTTACAAATAAAAGGCACATAAGCTAGCATGTATTAAAATCAGATAAAATCAAATACAACATTTAAGCGACCGTGCTAGAACCACGGAACCAGGGAATGCCTAACACCTTCTCCCAGATTAACAGAATTCCTTACTTGGATTTCTGGTGCGCAAACTGTTAACAGAGTCATAAATTTCCTCGGTTCGGGATTCAACCGGTGACTTGGGATACCATTAATCTCCCAAGTGGCGACTCTGAATAATTAATAATTAAATCCCATTCTGATTGTCCTTGAAATGGAAAAACTCCTTTACGCCCTTACGGGTGTAGGTGAAAAAGGAGGTGTGACAATTAGCATAGCAAGCATTTAGTTCTCCAAATAAATGCACAGAACATGTAGGTGTCCGTTTGGGTTTCAGGGAAACCTGATGGACTTTGAACAAGGCTATCTTAATGAGTCATTATGTGGACAACATAACTGACTCGGCTAGGTTTGACATGATGCATGCACAGTTAAATAGAGTAAGGCTTCTATCGGGGTATTAGACAGGTACCCTTGAGCGGACAACTCAAGAGGGAAAGGCACGGAACCATTGACTGCACCGCTGATCGACTGGTTTTACCGCAAATATGCATTTGCCGAATTTAAAGGTGATAATATTGGAAGAGCGCAACCACTCATTATAAGCGTTGCTATGGTATTTGTTTGGCACGAGTGGAATATGATGTTGAATATGCAGTTTACAAGAATGAAACAAATTGACATGTATTTTCACGTTCATAAGATAAATGATTACAATAATTGTAGTAATTACAATAGTATTGAAATAAAGCAGTAAAGGAAAGCAACTAAAGAAAGGAAAAGACATGAAGAGCCAAGTCAATTTCGTAGTGAAAGAATAAAAGACAGTAAATAAAGCAATTAATGAGATAGTAAAGTCACAAGAAACATGCAATGGTAAAAGCCTAAAGAAGCTCTCCAACAGAGTCGTCATGCTGTCGACGCCCCCTTTTTCTCTAACCGTGGGGTCAGAAATCGGGTATACGACATTGGGAAGGACAACTCTATTCCCTTTCGAGAATTGGGTTTCAGAATTTGAAGAGTCGCCACCTAATGATTATAGTGCATTAGGACACTTTTTAGAAGAGTTTGAGTCGGAAAACCAGAGTTCGGGTAAGGGCTAGAAATTATCTCGAGGGGAAGGTGTTAGGCACCCCTCAAGATCCACTAGTGCGGTCCCGGCCATATTGCAATTGTGACTTTACAAGTAAATAATCAAGGCTCAAATAAGGACTCGCATATAACATTGCAATTAGGTTGAAAACTTTTGAAAGTATATAAAGAGGGCAGAAATTTAAAAAAAAAATTTGAATAATTTTACAAGAAAAGATGAAAGCAAATAAAGGGAGGGGGGTCCTAGGTTTATAATTAACATGGATCACTTCAATGCAATATCCAGCAATCACTCCTCGGAAGAGGGGTCGCACATGATATTAGCGCACCTGGTCATCATATCCATATTCTACCCTTCCCACCCATTAAGGTATTAAAGCGTGGAATGGTATCGTTACTTATTGCATGCTACTACCCGCCCCCAATCCTATCATTCCTAGAGGCATTTGGGACTACTAATCCTAAAAGGGAAGGGATTTGGGGCCTTTGGAGAGTTTTCAAAGGACAAAATACTAAGGCATCAATCAAAATACACAATACAATAGAGGGGAGAGCAAATAAGCAAATATGGCTCAAGTAAGCGTCCTTAAATCACATAAGCCATGGAGTTTAGCATGTCTTGCACGTATTGGTTTGGTATTTAAAATTAAAGTGATAAACTGACTGGTTTAACTCATATTGTTAGACAGGAAGTCCCCATTAGGCTTACTCCAATGCAGTCGTCAAAGACTGAACCACTTTAGCTATGTGTTGGACGGAACTAACGATTTCGAAAAGCAGACTGATTAAAAAGAGTTATCAGTCTTTCAGAATGAAACGAGTATTAGGAAAAGTGTGTTCTGTTTTGAAGAGGTCTAAAAGAAATGAAAGGAACTTCAAAAGGTATGCAGACTAGTAAAAGAGATTTCTCAAGCTTATCAGAAAAAGAGAGTTTCAGAAAATGCCAGTTTGTTTAGGAAATGTTTGTTAACTTTCGAGGCTCATAAAATCGCAGAAGACTGCCAGTTTCACCAAAGGTATTTATTAATTAAACGGTTGGTGTTGTCTTGCACAAGAATGAGATAGTTCAAATTCGAAATTCCTATAGGCATGCTTTCTATATGTCAACTTATTTTAACACTTTTTTTAAAAAAAACAGGAGTCTTACAAACATGGTGTCTATATGCAACCTTGTTGTTAAACCTACAGTTTGCCTAATGGTATCATTATGCGCAGAAAATATAAACCCTTATGAGCATGGTATCTATATGCGTAGTTGCAGAAAGTTTAGAAGTTAATCCCTATAGACATGCTTTCTACGTGTAGAGTTGCATAGACCAAAATTAAATCCTATAGGCATGATCTCTACCCTTTGTGCATAAAGTAACCCCCTCCCTTTTCACTAAATCCCCATGAGTTTATACAATTTATTACAGGCCAATAAAAAATAAGACATGAATTAAAAGTACATCAGAAATCACAACTACATCGGAGCAGCCTAATTCAGACTTAGTGTCTAACAATATGAAATTGAACCACTTCCAAAATCCAGATTTCCAAAGCCTTCTCTTATCTGGGGTGTTTCAGAGATCCAAGGAGTTTTAGGAACTCTAGGCAGTGCTTACACCCCAAATATACTGCAGATTTAGATTATAGTGTAGTGTAGAAATGTCAGCTCTGAGATGTCCAAGTTCAGGGGAACTCAAGGTCCCAAAGCAGGGCTCAAAAGAGAGGGGCAGAACTTAAGATTCTAGGAATAGGTGTAAGTGCACAAGGGGAAGGGAATCAGAGAGAGACAGGGCAAGCTAGTGGTCATGCCCAGCAATTGGGATGCTGGCACACCCCTGACCAGCCTGCTAGTCAAGCATTGAGAGTTAGGATCCATTGTGGATCAAGCCAAGGCCTGGACAGTAATTAGGATACTGTCAGGCCAAGAACTTAACTCAGCACATAGAAGGGGATAGGGGTAGAGGATTCATAACAGAAATAGAAGCAAGGAAGGAAAATATTTAACACAAATTACTGAACATAGGCAGTAGAGTAAACAACAGTCTGAAGCACATAAAGGTGAGGAAGAAAATTAAATAAAGGACATACCAGTTTCAAAGAAAATAAGTAAGCAAAAGTAGCCTTGAGAGAACCAAGTTGTCAGAAGATCTTAGAAGAGAGCTATGAGATTATGTGTGTAAAGTACTAAATTGAGAGTGTGTGTGTAAGAGTATGCAATTCGAAGTGTGTCGTAAAAGTATTGAATTGTAAGTTAAGGATGATCAAAGTGTAAAAGGGACGTGCCCCTTTTATAGTGCAGAAAACAAGTGAGAAAAGGTAAGGAAATAACATTGAAATCAATCTACCTTTAGTTAAGGAATTCTGATTTCAATGGGTAAAAGCCAATTAAGGAAAGCAGTTTTGATTAAAACATTTTCAAAGTAGCACAAAAGGGGTAAATACCGAGAAGTATTAAAGGAAAGAATTCAATAGTACACGGCTTGGAAAAAATAAGGAAAGGGAATCAATCAAACAACCAGGGAAATCAAAATTACAATACAATTCGAATGAACCAAGTTAGGAAAAGGTAAAGGAGGTTCAATTAAAGAAAAATCAGTAACAATCAATCAAACCTTATTAGAGGATTTCGGAATCAATCAAAAACCTTTGAAGGCAGAGTCTTTATATATAATGCACACAAATATGTGAATACCAGAGGGGTTTGTCAAATTATTTAGAAGAGAGTTTAACAAAGAAAGGTTTAGAATCATAAGCAAGAAGATGTATAAGTCTAGTTTGCAGACTCACAATGAGTCTGAGAGTCCAGGTCCCGAAGTGGAACCTAACTCGCACACAAAATATCAAAATGCCAAGAAATCCCCGAACCTTAGGGTTTCGAGTTGAGTCAGACAATAGAGATGAGAAGGAAAACCATTCAATAGAGGCTCAGGAGTCTTTTCCAAAGACTTATGTGAAACAAACAGACATGATACACAGTCAAAAGCATGGAGAACACATTTTGAGAAAAACTCAGAACGTAAACAAGTTCAGAAGAAAAAGTGATACAAACTTAAGAAGCAGTAGATGAAACACATTTAGCGAGAACAAGAACAGAGTCCAGTAAAGCAAACAAATATCGAAGAACTTAACAGTAAACACATATAGTAGAAGAGTAATAAAAACATAACAAGGATAATCATGTGAGCACAGGAGTAACATGTATAAAAGAAAGGTAGAAGGAAAATACAAGCGTGGTAGAAAAGAAAACATACGAACATTGTATAGATACATACATACAAAGAAAAAAAAGGAAGAGTCAGAAAAACATTTTAAGCTTTTCAGAAACCCTAGATCATAAAGAAGTAATTTTTGAAAGAAAAATTGGGGAAAGCGTTTTAAAACTCCAGTAAAGCACATATATAACATAGATTTAAAAGAACAATCAGAGAAAACCTCAAATAGCTAGGGTTTCAGAGGAACCCTGGAATGAGAAAGGCTTGGAAAAAGGTTCTATCTAAGTCGGATGAGGTTAGAAACAGGTTCAGAAGACCAAGATCCACCGGAGCAAAGTCGGAGATGGCCGGAATATTCGAATTGGTGAAGGTCTTAGTGAAGACCTTCAAGGTCTAGCCTCGAACCTTCGAGCATCAGGCATGCAAGAGCCGGAGGAGGTGAATATAGGTTGTCCATGGCCTGAGAAGCCATGGATTCCGATGAAAACACGGTGGAACAAGGCAGGAGGAGGCTAGGTTTGAGATAGTAGAGGGTTGCAGAGGCGGCGGTTGGTGAGAATGAGGTAGGGTAAAAGGGTCGTATGAATAAAAAAGGAAGGGGATGAGGGGATCCGTTGATCTAAAAGATCAACGGCTGGGATTAAAAGAAAACCGGGCGGGTCGGATAAATGGGTAAAGGGGTTAGGTTAAATCAGAATTGGGCCGGTCCAATTGGGTTTCAGAATTAGGTCAATTAGGGGGGATCAATTTGGCTATGATTGAAATAAAAATGGGCCAGATTTTAAATAGCCAGTTTTCCCCTTTTTATTTTTATAAAAATGGTAAAATAATCTTGAAAGCAAATTAAAAGTACTGAGCCAACAAACAATATATAAATATTAATTTAAAAATATTGGAACCAATTTTACAATTATAAAATGCTATTAATCTTAAAGTATGCTACAATTGCAATTATATGCAATTTAGTTTTTAACATACCAAATAATATTGTAAAAATATGCAAAAATTATCATAAATATATTTTGGTATAAATATGGGAATGAAATAAATTATTCACCAAAATTGATGATTTTGGAAATAATTATTGGTTTTGCACTGCTAAAATAGATAATAAATTGATTTTAAAAATCTTTAAAAATTAGGGAAAAATACCAAAACTCTTGGGCATGCTTATATATGCATACACATGCTATTTTGAAAGTGTTTTTAGTATAAAAAATACATAGGAAAAAATTGGGTATCAACACCGGCGGACATGTTGGATCGGTTGGCAGTTTGTGTGCCAAAATAGATGTTCTCAGACCACTCATGTCATCATATGACCAAGCGAATATGTCTTCATATTCCCTTAGAAATTCTATGTATTCCTTCTTTTCTAATGGTGATAAGTGGACACTGATTCTCGTTTCTTTGACGTTCTCTACATTTCCCAGGTTAACAATCTCGGTCTCATCCAGGTTGGACTTAGGTCTGTTCTCAAAATTCTCAACCTCTTTAACAATCTCTTCTGATATTTCATCTTCCTCTAAATCTGTGTTCGTTTGTTGCATTGTCTCGTTGTATGTTACAGTCATTGGTTTATCAAGATAAGTAATAATAATGTTGTATAAGCAAAGTAATTAGAGAGAATAATAAGAGTAAGATTTATAGGGAAAATCGAAATGCTTTGAAAAATTCCATAACTATTTTGAACATTGAAGATCTTCTTGCGAAATTTTAAAATGCGAAAGGAAAGTCAACTAGTAAAAATGAAAGATAGTGCGTGATGCTTGTTCAGCCTTGCTACCCCGAGGCTTTCCAGACTCTGGTGGTTCCGATGGTCCAGTTATTGAGGCATGCTCTTCTGCTCACTGCCTGTATGGAAGGGTCTTCCTCCCCTCCTCCTCGAAAACAACATAACAATTCCTATCATTGTCTTCTAGGAACAAATTCCTTACTGCTGCAAGTGCTTCCTCTTTTTCTGACCCATAGATAACATCGGCTGGCTGGAAAGTCTGCTTCAAATGTGGTATTGGCTGCTCCAGCAGATAGTAAGGACCGTGCCATGGTGGCTACCAATTGTTGAATTCCTCCCAGGTGTACTCATATCCCAGAGCGAAGGTGGTGCCATGTTTCTTTAGTTTGATAGGCTTAGTGATTCCCTGGAGGTTCTTGCCAAGTCCCTTACCATGTTCGTATCCGCTCTAGTTCAATATGTTTTCAATTTTATTGTCCCACCATTTGTCCTTGTCGACGGTATTGACTCACTTGATGTGGTGATAGGTCTCCACGTCTATCTTTCTTCTGCCTTCGATTGCTGGGATGGTCTGGCGACTGTATATGGGATTGCTACTATCGTCGTGAATGATCACATCTTGGTGGTTCCACTCAAATTTCACCGCCTGATGTAGTGTTAATGCTATGGCCCCAGCAACATGAATCCACGATCGTCCCAACAACAAATTGTAAGATGTCGGCACATATATTACTTGAAAATCAACATTGAACCAAGTAGTCCCTATTTGCAAACACAGGCTAATTTCGCCAATGGTGGACCTTTGGCAATCGTTGAAAGCTTTGACGTTGATGGCCCAGTCCTTGATCTCATGTTGCCCTTTTCCCAATGTCCTGAGAGTTACTAACGGACAAATGTTAAGGCTGGACCCTCCATCAATCAGGACTCTGGTGATAAAATAATCTTTGCATTGCACGGTGATGTGCAACGCCTTGTTGTGACTCAACCCTTCTGGTGGCAGCTCATCTTCATGAAAAGTGATTTTGTGACTTTCCAATACCTTCCCTACCATGTTTGACATCTCTCCTCCGGTGATGTTGCTTGGTACATATGCCTCACTTAGTACCTTTAACAGAGCATTCTTGTGTGCCTCAGAATTTTGTAGCAAAGCAAGTATGGAGATCTGTGTCGATGTTTTGTTCAGCTGGTCGATGACCGAGAATTCCTTGGCTTGTATCTTTCTCCAAAGATCATCTGGACCTGTCTCAATGATGGGCGACCGATTGGAGGCCTACTTGCTTGACTTAGTTAGGTGTTCCTGGGTATAGACCTTACCAGTTCTTGTCATACCCTGTGCGGCAACAGTTTCCTCGAACCTAACCTTGCCTTTCCTCCTTGCCTCAGCTGTATAGTCCCATGGTATAGCCTTTGTGTGGAATGGCATCACGACTGACATTTCTACTGGGATTGGCATGGCTATCTTCAACCTGGATGGAGCATGTTCCTTGAGTGGTAAAACTACAACTTCGAATGGTATAGGTGCATTTGTTGGTGACATAAATTCAACCTCAATCGGCTTTGGCGTCTTTGCAGAGGATGGTGCTTCAAACTCAAGTGGCATGGACATATTTACCTTGGCGTCCCCAGAAGGCTGAATCTGGACTACAATTGGATTAAAGGTGACTATTGGCTCCTTTGGATCATTGCCTTCTATGATCAAACCAATTGATCCTTAGGGATCCCAATCATCCTCTATTTCAATCATGTGAACGTTTCCACTCCTATGGTCTGGCAGAGGGTTATTGCAGACATTTGGAGCAGGTTCCTTTGCCACAATAATTTTGTTGTCAATCAGAGCCTGGATCTTATCTTTTAGGGAGTGACATTCGTCGACGGTGTGTCCTTTCATGCCGGAATGGTATGCACAAGATTTGTTTGGATTAAACCACTGAGAAGGGTTCTTGGGGGTTATAGCACGGATAGAGGTGACATAAGCAGTAGCTTTGAGTCTTTCGTACAACTGGTCAATAGGTTCAGCAATGGCTGTGAATTGTTTAGGAGGTCTACGATCAAAATTTGGTCGAGGTCTAGGGAAGTTTTGGCATGCAGGAGGTGATTGATAGTGGGATGGTTGAGTATTGTAGGCTTGGTAAACGTGTGCGGGTTGGGAATATCTGGGTGAAGTAGGCTGATATGTGGGAGGTGGGGGTGATTGATAAGTGGGTGGTGGAGTTTGATAGGAGGGTGAGGGTGCTTGGTAGTTCAGAGTAGGCTGATATGTAAGTGGAGGTATTGGGTAGGTTTGATATTTGATAGGGGATTTGGTTCTCTGTGCAACCATTACGGCACTTAGTTCCCTTTTCTTGGATGCACCACCAGACTGTAAGGCCTTGTTGGTAGCTTGCAAGGCTTCAAAGTTTGTAACCATACCACTTTTGATGCCTTCTTCGATCCTTTCACCCAGCTTGATAATGTCGGAAAATTTATGGCTCTCGATCATCATTTGTCGTTCATAGTACAGGGGGTCCTGGGCTTGAACAAAGAATTTGTTCATTTGTTCCTCTTCTAAGGCAGGCCTGACCTTAGCAGCTTCAAATCTCCAATGAGTAGCATACTCGCGAAATGATTCTGTGGGCTTCTTCTTCAGATTCTGAATATAGAACACATCTGGCACATTCTCCGTGTTGAACCTGAACCTGTCCATAAAGTCGGACGCCATGCTCACCCAGCTTGACCATTTCTTTGGATCCTGGCTGATGTACCAGGACAAAGCATCTCATTTCAAGCTTCTCATGAAAAGCTTCATGCGGATTCTCTCATCTTTCCCTACTCCAACCAGCTTGTCACAGTACGTTATCAGATGGACCCTTGGATCTCCTGTACCATCAAACATTTCGAACTTCGAAGGTTTGTACCCCTCGGGCAGTTCAACATCGGGCTATATGCAGAGATCTTCATAGTTCAGCCCCTCAATTCTTTTGCTTCCTTCGACGCCTTGAATCCGGCTAGTCAATTTCTTGAGTTCTTCAGCCAGATTCCTGATGAGCAAGTCTTTATCATCAGACTCGGGCGCGCTTGAGATGGGTTGGGTGGAGTGCGGCATAGTCTCCACATGGACGGGGGTGTTATGATGGGTGTGAAAGTGGTCATTTGTGGAGTTCAAAGGTTCAGGGATGAGCAATGGAGTATTGTTTGAAGTATGGCAGGTGTTGTAGTGGTGGTGAGGAGCAGGATGGTTTTGTGGCTTTGGGATATTGTGTGTGGGGTTCTGAGCATTGGGGAAATTAACATCCGGAGTGGTGAGGGAAAATGACAAATTTTCCAGATTCTAAACCTGATCAAGCTCTTCTTGGAATTTCAATAGTTTTTGTTCGAGTTGGGATGCATTTGTTTTGGAAACTTGATTACCATGACCATGAGTGACCTCTACCAGTTCAGTTGAGTTCTCCTTTCTGGCATTGTTCAAATCTTCTATCTTCCCTTTGTTCTTGCTTCTGATAGGACTAAGAGGAGGAGTGGGTGGAGAGCCCCTAGATCACGTTGAATAAGATGATGTTGCCAGAGTGCATGAACTAACCTTTGGGGAGGGGGATGAATAAACAAAAAAGTAAAAACAAAAAGGTAACAAGTCAGTGAGGAATATAAGAAATTGTTTCATTATTTAAACACATAGTGCAAGAATGTAAATCGTGTCCTAATTTGGGGACCTCTTAGTGCCCGAGGTAGGCCTAGCGACAAATTGATTTGGAGAACTTAGGATGCTAAATGCCTCATTTTATTGATAAAAAGTAGACGAATCACAAATTGACACTAAATAAACAGGAAATGAAAGATCACTAATGGTCGTTGACCTTATTACATCCTGTAAAGCGAAAAAGGAAAACTCCTATCTACTTGGTCCCAGAAGGACCTTCCCTAGACTCGGCATCTTTGGCTCCGTCGAACAGCTTTCCCAGCTTGCGAAGTCCTAGCAATAGGTAGGCTCTGGCTAGATGTCCGCCCTCATTTCCCTCAGCATTTTGGCAATCCTAGATCCTTTTGAGGAACTTCCTTTCTAGCTCCACTATGCCTCGCTCCAAGTATCCCAGTCGCTTGTTGGCACTGACAGCCATGTCTTTCCACTCCTCGATCAGCTTTTGGTTGGCTTCTTGTATCTCACGGTGCTCGCTTTTACATTCCCGAATCCTCTTGCACAATTGATTGTATTTGATATGTGTCTCGGCCCTCTCATCTATGATCATGTGGCCCATAGCAAGTCCTGGCTGACCTAGACCGTCGTGATTAGATTCTAACCAGCTTGAGTAGTAGGGAGCACAACCAGCGTGGTATCTGTCTGGTTTGATAGTGTCTCTTCACCATGATGACCTTGCAATGCCACATATGCTGAGCTTGGCACTTATAAGGACTGTCATCAGCTTGGAAGTCAGCCCGGAAGTGACTCATCTTGTCTACCCTTGGTATAACCTGCTTCCTACCAGCCTGTCTAACAACTCGGAAAGGGACATAAGGGTAGGTTCCTCTCAGACCGATTAATATCAAAAACAGCGCATCCCTAGATCGGACGAGGAACTCCTCAGTAGGGGACCACTCAAACATCCATTGTACTTGATCCTCAGTTAGATTTTCAAACAATTCTAACCATCCATTGGCGTCTTCTAGCTGGGCGAACATGTTGGGCATGTAGTTCATTTGCTTAAGATGATGGAAAGCGATATGATCGTCCCAGTCTCTTCGCTGAATTCACTTTAGGTATTCACCCCTTTGGAGATGTTCCATGAGCTAAAGCCGAAGTAGCAAATTGCAGCCCTCGAAGCGTTCGGCTCCTCGTTGACACTTCTTCAAGGCTCGGTATATCTCCGCAATAATCATAGGCACAATGCTGAATGGTTGCCCACCAATTCCCTCCATTAGAGTTTTGGTTACCATAGCTAGCCTGGTGTGGATCATGGCTTTCTTCATTGGAAACACTATCATCCCTAGGAAGTAAAACATGAAGACAAAGACCCTTCGGTGAATATGCCCCAATGATGTGAGGGTGAACTCGTCAGGATAAGTACGGTAAGATTTGCTGTGACCGTACCTCTCATACAAATAATCAAAGGGAATGTACGACTCTTTCAAGCATGTCAAGTCTGGATTCTTCTTTAGACCCATCATTATAGGAAACCTCTACCCTTGCGATTTTCCGGCATTAACAAACCCGGAGTTTCCCATGGTATACCAGCTAATCCTCCTATTTCTTCTAGTAGGGGCGTCATCTCAATGTCCCCGAAGCAGAACACAGACCTATCACAATCCCAGAACAAAGTAGCAGTTTCTATGATCTTGTTGTTAGGTTGGACTTCTAGAAGAGAAGGTAGATTTCCTAGGTATTTCCGAACAAGAGTCTGATCACTAGAATGAAGATCCTCCCACCAGCTTAACAATTTTGGATGGATGTTGGTGACCATGCTGAATTTGGGGACTTCGTGCCTCATATTTCTGCAAGACAAAAGGGTTAGGCCCTTACCCCCACCAGACTCGACTATTAAAT
This sequence comes from Nicotiana tabacum, assembly GCF_000715075.1. Classification (NCBI taxonomy): domain Eukaryota; kingdom Viridiplantae; phylum Streptophyta; class Magnoliopsida; order Solanales; family Solanaceae; genus Nicotiana; species Nicotiana tabacum. The sequence goes on from NC_134080.1 coordinate 10,603,903, forward strand.
ATCAATAATTAGCATAATAATATTTAGTTCTCCAAATAAATGCACAGAACGTGATGGTGTCCATTTGGGTTTTAGGGAAACCCAGTGGACTTTGGACAAGGCTATCTTAAAGAGTCATTATGTGGACAACATAACTGACTCGGCTAGGTTTGACCATGATGCATGCACAGTTAAATAGAGTAAGGTTTCTATGGGGTTTTAGACTGGTACCCTTGAGCGGACAACTCAAGGGGGAAAGGCACGGAACCGTCGACTACACCGTTGATCGACTGGTTTTACCACAAATACGCACTTTTTCGGATTTAAAGGGGTGATAATATCGGGAGAGCACAACCACTCATTATAAGCGTTACTATGATATTTTGTTTGGCACAAGTGGAATATGATGTTGAGCATGATTATGCAGCAATTAAAGCAGGTTGTCACGTATTTGCACGTTAGGAAAGCAGTAAATACAACAGTTTTTTTTCATGATTTAAAGCGGTAGTAAAGGAAAGTAGTAAAGGAAAGTAATAAGGGAAAGAAACAAAAAACAAGTCAGTTTTGCAATCGAAAAGAAAAATTGAATGCTTGAAAGAAATAAACAGATAATTGCACATAAAGAAGCATAAATTAACAGTAATAGTCCGAAATGGTAAAAGCCTAAGAATCCCCAGCAGAGTCGCCACGCTGTCGCACCCCCTTTTTCTCGAGTGAAATCGGGTTTATGACATTTGGGAGGACAACTCCTTCCCTTTTAGGAATTGGGTTTGAATTTGAAGAGTCGCCACCTAATGATTAGGGTGCATTAGGACACCAAGAGAGTTTGATTTGAGTAACCAGAGATAGGGTAACGGCTTGAAATTATCCCAAGGGGAAGGTATTAGACACCCATCAAGATCCACTAGTGTGGTTCTCCGCTAGACTATTGTTGTGAATTTAGGTGCAAATAACATGTAGGCAAATAAAACTTCAAATAAGAGGGGATTTTCACATAATGGTTACAAACAAAATTGGAAAGAATTAAAAGGAAGCTGATTTTCTTAAAAGAAATAGTTTAAAGTCTTTAGAAGAAACAAAGAAACAAAAGCAAAGGGGGGTCCTAGGTTTATTAATAATATGAATTACCCCACACAACATCCGGTAATCACTCCTCAATGAGGGGCTACACGTGACGTTATCGCGTAGTCATCATATCCATATCTACCCTTCCCACCCCGTTAAGGTATTAAAGCACAAAATGGTCTCGTTTACTCATTTCATGCTATTACCCGCCCCAATACTGTCAGTCCCGGAGGAATTTAGGACTACTAATCCTAAAGGGAAAGGATATTGACTTATTTGTAGTTTCAAATGCAAAATTCTAAGACGACATACAAGAACATGTATAACAAATTGGGGGAAAGCACATAATAAAAGGGCTCAGATATACCTCCTTTAGTCAAAGAAGCACGTAATTTAGCATGTTTTGCACATACTGTTTAGGGTCTGATTAAATACTGAATGTGAAAGAACTTAGAGGTTGAGGCAGACTGATTTATTACATATTTAAGATAAGAAGACCGAATTAGGCCTGCCTGCTGGTTGTAGTTAATAGAACAGATTCAGTTTACAGTTATCACCCTAAGACATGCCTAAGTGTCGGACAAGGATCCTATAGGCATGGTATCTATTGAATTCAGGAAAGCCATGAAATAATAAGGTATCAAACAAAACAACTGAGCACATGCTGGTAAAAGAGGAAGTCAGATTATGAAAAGAAATCGCACTTTAACGAAAGTTATAGGTGCTGAAACTGATGATACTCGTTATTATTGACATTAAGTGAGGCGAATCTTATTCAATTAGAAACTCCTATCGGCATGCTTTCTAGGCGTTACTGATTTTAAAACCTTGAAGATGTAGTATAAAAATGTAGAAAACTTGTCTTAAACCTATAAACATGATATCTAGATGTTGAATTTTGTTTAAGTCATGATACCTAAGTGCAATTGAATGTTTAAGTCCTATGAGCATAGTATCTAGGTGCAAAAATTTATTTAAGACCTATGAACATCACTTCTATATGAGAAAATGGATATACAGGATTCAGAAAGACCTATAGGCATATTTTCTATATGCATATGCAAAATTCAGATTGACATATAGGCATGATTTCTAGACGAGAGTAGCAGACCTATGATCATTATTTCTATATGAAAATGGACATTTAGAATTCCCTATAGACGTGCTTTCTATATGCATTTGAATGTGCAAACTTCGAAAACTATAGACGTGGTATCTGTGCAGGATTCAGAAATCACTATATGCATGGAATCTATGTGAAAGTGCAGAATTCAGGAATACCTATAGGCATGACATCTACCCTTTGCATACATAGTTACCCGCCCTTTCCACTAATCAACCCCAAATGTTTATTACAAATTATTTCAGCCCAGAATAAAGTAAAAGAATACATTAGAAAATAAAAGTACAACCAAGGAAAGCCTGATTCAGACTTCGTATCTGAAATATGAGGTAAACTAACTCCAAGAGATTCATGATCCAAAGACTTTCACCCATTCGAGTGTGTCAAAGTTCCCTAAGAGCCTCAAAAGGACTCCGGGCAATACACACACCCAAATGTATTATCAGATTAGGACAAGTGCAGTGTGGAAGGGTCAGCCCTCAAGTGTCCAAGTTCAGAGGGAACTCAAGGTCCCAAGGCAAGGCTCACAAGAGGGGGGAAGAACTTAAAGACTAAGAAGGAGTGCAAGTGCAGAAAAGAATTCTGAGAGAGGGAAATGGGAAGGGAAACAACTACAAATAAGTACACGTAGGGGTATAGGGGAACGAGGAAGTTGTAAAGAGCCAAGGGCAGGCTGTGGGCATACCCAGCAATGGTGAATGCTAGCACACCCATAAGCCTGTTAGAACACACTATTAGAGGCTAGTATCCCAAGGGATCAAACTTAATTCATGGACAATAATTTGCATATTGCCATGCCTTAAGCCATAGCTCAAACACATAGGGGGCAGGGGTTTGGGATTCATAATAGAAACATGCAGAAAGAAGCCATCATACTAATTTAAGTGTTGAACTATACAGAAACAGTAAGTAGACATGGATACAAAAGCGTAAATAAACACATTGTTGTGGTACTAAAGCTTAAATCAGGACATACCAGTTTCAAAGAAACAAATAGAGAAAGCAGTAGGTGTGAGTATTATTGCGTATAAGTGTGAGTTCAGAAAGACTATGAATGAGTGATCCTTGTGTCAATGACAGAGTCGTGTATTTATAGTGTGAAAAACATGCATAAATAAGGTAAGAAAACAATTAAGGAACTGAATATCAAATTTAGAGTCAATCACACAAGACTTCCTTTAATTAAGGAATTCAGATTTAAATGGGAAAACTATTTAAGGGAAGAAATCAAATAAACATCTTGTGCAAAGCATGCAATTAGGGGTAAATACATAAGAAGTTACTTAAGGGCAAAATTTTGAAATACATGACTACATAAATATGGTAAGAAGAATCAATTAGTAGCCAGTAAATCAAGGATCAAAGATTTTGTAATCAATGGTCCATGAATGAAACGAGTCAGAAAAGTTAAGGAAAGTCGAGTAACTTAAATCGAGTCATAGGGAAATCAGCAGATAAGGAAAGAAATCAATCAAACCTATACAGAAGGAAGTCTGAAACTAATCACGATTTGAAAGCCATTTTAGAGAGGAAGTCCAACACATATAAAGAGCATAAAAATATGCTAAGCTTAAAGAAAATGACGTGTCATTGCAAAATCAGTAAATAATAGACTACAAGAGCATGGTAGTCACATAGGTTAGCAATGTAGAAGAGAAGTAGCATCAAATAACATACAAAAGGTCCAATGTAAAAAACCTTAGAAGAGTTTAGTGAAAAATTAGAAATGCTTAAAGAGACAGAGGTGGAAACAAAAATTTCGAGACTCAGTTGAGAAACAAATTCAGAAACTCGAAATAATTGGGGTTTCTGAAATCAGACGGTTTTAAAGATGAAGAACAAACATATCACATAGCCAATGTTCTCAAACTCGGATGAACCCCAAATTCTAGGGTTTTACTATCAATCGAGTGCCGAGATGAGAGGACAAGTAATCAATAAGAAGATACTAGTTGAAAACAAGTTCAAAGATCTCAGAAGGGAACTGGGGCTTTCGACATGCTTTTTCAGTAACGGAAACTCATGAGAAACATAGTAAAAGAGTAACATGCGAATCACAGTAGAAGAGCTCAAAGAAACATAGTAGAAGAAACTAATACCCAGCATAGTAGAAGAAAACTAATCAGAACACAGTAGAGGAAACTTAATAAGAAACACACAAGAACACAGTAAAGAAAAAATACAGTATAAGAAACACACGGAAGAAAGGGAAAATCGGAGAAACAACTAAATAACTCAGAAAACCCTAGATCGAAAAAAGAAATGGTTTTGAAAGCATAGTTTTGAAAGAAATATCAAGAAATAGTTTAAAAACTTAGGGAAAACATGGATCCGAAACAGATCTAAAAAGATCAGAAAAACCTCAAAAGCTAGGGTTTCAGAGGAACCCAAACGGTGAGAAAGACATGGATCAAAGAAGGAGGAATCGAAGCCAGGCTCGACACAGTCATAGCTTGCCGGAGCAAGGCCGGAGATGGCCATTAAACTTGAATCAACGAGTCCTGGACGAAGCTTCTTCATGGTCAGGCCATGAAACCTCAGCAAACGAGCATGTATGCACCATGGATGGTTGGTAGGTGGTGAGACCACCATAGATTCAGGCCAGGAGATGGGCGGAGAAGATGGATGGGACTCATCTAAGAGAAGGGGGAAGGGGAAGGTTCTAGAGAGAACCAGAGATAGAGAGAGTCGGTTGAGTGAGGGAAATGAGAGGGCTTTGGGGGGATCATTTGGTTTAATTTAGGAAGGGTGAATGGTGGTCGTTGATAATTTTGATCAACGGCCTGGATTAAATAGGGATCCGGGCGGGTTATTCAAACGGGTTGTGGGTCGGGTAGATTTAGAATTTTAGCTGGGTAATTGAGTTTGATATTGGGTTTAATTAGAGGTTCAAATCTGGCCAAAATTGAAATACAAATGGGGCTATTATTTAAATAACCATTTTCCCCTATTTATTATATAAAAAATAGTAAAATGATTTCCAGAAATAAATTAGAAGCACTAAGATGATTAATAATTCATAATTATCCAATCAAAAATACTAAAGTTAATTTTATAAATATAAACACCATTAAATCTTTAAAAAGGCTAATATCGCAATTACGTGGAATTTAGCTTTAATAATATTAAATAAATTTATAAAAAATATGCAAAAATTATGTTAGCTATACTTAATGTAAATATGAGAATTTGATAGATGAATCACCAAAATGATAATTTTGGGAACAATTATTGGGCTTTTCTTGCTAAAATAAGGCAATAAATTGATTTAAAAATCCTTAAAATTAAGAGAAAAATATTAAATCTTGGGACATACAAAGTATTTTGCATATTAAAAATATACAGGAAAAAATTGGGTATCAACAAACACATCGGGAAAATCCCTCACAACTGGAACAGAATCAATACTAGGAGTCTCAGCACCGACATCCCTCACAAAGGCTAGATACAAAAGACACCCTTTCCTAACCATACGATGGGACTTCAAGAATGAGATCACTCTACTAGGAACATAATTAGTCACACCTCACCACTCAATCTGTGGCATACCCAGTATAGCCAATTTAATTGTCTTAGCATGACAGTCCAGAATAGCACGACATGGAGATAGCCAATCCATGCATAAAATAACATTGAAATCCACCATACTCAATAATAAAAGATCCACTCAGGTCTCCAGACCCCCAATAATCACCACACACGACCGGTACACACGGTCTATAACAACAATATCTCCCATCAGGGCAGATACATGAACAAGTGAAGCAAGAGACTCACGAGGCATACCCAAATAACGAGCAAAGTATGATGACACATAAGAAAAGGTGGAACCGGGATCAAATGATACAGAAGCATCTATGTGGCAGATTGAAACAATACTTGTAATAACAGTATCTGAAGCAATAGCATCGGGTCTAGATGGAAGTGCATAGAAATGGGCCTGACCGCCACCTGATCGACCTCCCCCTCTGGGGTGATCCCTATCTGACTGACCTCCACCCCTAACTAGTTGGGCGGGTGGTGGTGAAGTAATAGGAGCTGAAGCCGATGACTGACCCCTCTGCTGAGATGAACCTGCAAGACGACGAGGACTGCCTCTACATATGGCCTATCTCTCCACACTCATAATAACTCCCAGGTGCTGGAGAAGGGGACTAAAGGGACCCCCTCACACCGGAGTGACTAGCATATGCACCTTGCATAGAAAAGCCCTGAACGGATGGAGCACGGGATGAACTTTGACCTGGAAAGGCACAAAGTAATGACTGGCCCTGATGAGAATCGTGAGAACCATGACCCGATGATGCCCCACGATAACCTAGGCGAGTTGGCTGAGCATGCCTGAATGGACGACCTCTGCCGTGCTGAAACTGACCTCTCGAAGGAGTACCACTATAACTACCAGATCCTCAAGGCCTCTTGCCCTCCCTCTCCTCTCGCACCTGGAAACGAACAGACTCAATCTCACGGGCGATATCCACAACCTCCTCGAAAGTAATACCAGACACCCTCTCCCTGGTCATGAGAATATGAAGCTAATAAGTGAGTCCATCAACAAACCTCCTAATCCTCTCTATATCTGTCGGAACCAACCAAATAGCATGACGAGCTAACTCGGAGAACCTCATCTCATACTGCGTCACAATCATCTCTCCCTGACACAACCAATCAAACTATCTGTGCAGCTCCTCTTTGCGAGACTGTGACACATACTTCTCCAAAAGAGAACGGAGAACTGTTGCCAGGTAAAGGGTGCTGCACCAACAGGCCTACGCCTCTCAAAAGCCTCCCACCAAGTGAAGGCAGCTCTGGAAAACTAATAAGTAGTGAAATCAACCCTGCTGGTCTCCAGAATACCCGTTGTACAAAGCATCCTCTAACACTTATCCAAGAAATCATGGGCATCCTCGCCCTCTTCACCACTGAAGGTCGGAGGCTGAAGTCTACCAAACCTCTCCAACCTACGTTTCTCGTCCTCTGGCATGGTAGGAACTACATAGTCCTGAGCAGCTGCAACCGGCTGGGATGGATGTGCCCCCTGCGTCTAAAGTCCCTGCACGACCTGCTTAGGTGTGCAATCGGCGGGAGTCTGATTGCCTCCCCCGGCCTGAGAAGTAGTTGCGGCTGTAGTAGCTGAGACCGCCTGAGCTAGGCCAGTGCAAACTGATAGAATCTGAGCCAAGGCCTCCTGAAGACCCGAAATCACAATGGTCACAACTAGTGCCTGAGTTGGTGCTCCTGAAGCGTCCATAACTGGGACCTGATCCTAAACTGGGGCGGTTGGTGGATCTGCAGGTGTTGCCCTAGCTGTTGTGCGGGCCACACCTCTGCCCCTACCGCGACCACGATCACGTCTTCGGCCTCTAGTGGCAACAACTTGTGGTACTGGTGGTTTCTTATCCTGACCGGTAGCGCATGTCCTCACCATCTGTGAGAGAATAGAATGACAGAAGTTTAGTACGCGGATCAACAAATTCGCACGATAAGAATTTCAAGAATATGAAGTTTTTTCTAAAGGTTCTGCAGCCTCTCGAGGATAAATACAGACGTCTCCATACCGATCCGTAAAACTATAATAAACCTGCTCATGACTCGTGAGATCTATGTAACCTAGGCTCTAATACCAACTTGTCACAACCCCAAACCCGGACCCGGTCGTGATGGCGTCTCTCGTGAAGACAAGGCCAGCCGACGCATTTCCAATCTAGTCTTAAGCAATTAAACAATAAGCATTTAGTCTTAAACATGACATAAATCCAAAAGTAAGCAGTAACAATACCAAAACAATTCGCGGAATACAACCCAACACAGCCCGATACCGGGGTATCATTAGTCATGAGCATCTAAAAATCTGGAATAAGACAAGAAAGTCTACAGAGTTCCTTACAAATCTAAAACAAAGAGAAATAATATAAGGGAAGAAGCTCTAGGCTGCGAACGCCGGCAACTACCTAGAGAATCTTCGGATTCGCTGAGCTGGAAAGATCAACACTCGGTAGCGGGACCTGATGCGCCTGAATCTGCACACAGGGTGCAGGGAGTAAAGTGAGTACTCTAACTCAGTGATTAATGATCATAAATAAATGACTGAGAGATATGAAAACACGTAAGGCACATTACAGGCAATAATGAAGCAGTAAAACCAATAAAAACAGTGAATCAGTAAAGATCTGTAAAATCATTTAAGTTCAGTTTAAACTTCAGGAAATACCTTTTCAACAAATAAATAGGTAAATGACAGACAAATAAAAAAGATAAACAGATAAAGGTTTGCCTCTCGGGCACAATGTCAACAAATCCGCCCCTCGGGCAATATCTTAGAACAATACTAGCCCCTCAGGCTATATCTCACATCACAATGGGTACCCGCGCTCACTGGGGGTGTGCAGACTCCTGGAGGGGTCCCTTACGACCCAAGCGCAATATCAAGCCATCTCGTGGCGTCATCACTACGCTCTCGGCCTCATATCAACAAGCCACCTCGTGGCGTACATATCTCAGGCCCTCGGCCTCATAATCATAATCCGGTGTTTCCTCACAACATAGACCCTCGGCCTTTCTCAGTCAAAATCCTCACAAGCCACTCGGGCAACAGTAAAACATAGTGCTCGACCCAAATTATCATTTAAAATATCATTTAAGTGTTAAAGCAGAGTAACATGGCTGAGTGATGAAAATCAAAAGAATATAGAGTTCAAATATAAAGTCAAAATAACGAGGAAATATCAATAAAATCCCATAAGGGTTCAAATAGTTAGCACTATGCCCAAATATGGCATTCAACACAAAGCATGATGATAGCAAATAGATTTCAGTAAAATACGCGGTAAAATAGTCACTCCGGATGGACTAAGTCACAATCCCCAATAGTGCACGACCCCACGCTCGTCATCAAGCGTGTGTGTCACCTCAATATAGCACAACGATGTGCAATCCGGGGTTTCATAACCTCAGGACATCATTTATAATCATTATTCACCTCAATCCGGTCAAATTTCTAGCCCACGACACCTTTGCCCCTCGAATCGGCCTCCATTCGCGTCGAATCTATCCAAAATCAGAATCACGGCATCAAAGTATGCTATGGGAACGAAGCCCAAGCGAAAATAATCAATTTACAACACAAATCCCGAAATTACCAAAACCCGATCCCCGGGCCCACGTCTCGGATTCTGGCAAAATTCATATTAATGAATTCCTTATCACTCCCCGAGTTCATTCATACCAAAAGCATCAAAATCCAACCACAAATGACCCCTCAAACCTCAAATTCTAGGTCTCCAATTTCAAGCCCGAGTTCATCAATTTTAGGCTTAGTTTCCATGATTAATTAGGTAGATTTCACATTAGAATCGAGTTTTAAGTCCATGAATCTTACCTTCAAGTGATTTCCCTTGAATCCCTATTCAATCCTCTTCAAAAAAGCTCCAAAAACGCTCAACAATGGTGGAAATAAACCCCCAAAATCGCGAACAAGACGACTATTTAAACCTTCTGCCCAGGCCTGAAATCCTTCATCGCGATCGCGAAGCACAACTTCTCAGAACCCAAATTTAACCCTACACGAACGCATCAACTCCCACACGAACGAGATGCTCAGGCATCCTACACTACGCGATCACGGACAGGGACCGCGTTCGCAAAGAACAAATTCCAAGTCAAACCCCTGGTCCATTTAACTCTACGCGAATGCGACCTTCTCCACGCATTCGCGATCAATAATCTCACCACCTTATACGATCGCATATCCAACTTCGCGAACTCAAAGAACAACCTGGGCTGCCCCCACAAAAGCTCTACGCGATCGCGAAGAAGAAAACTCTGCAATAGCTGAAGCTCAAAAAACTGCAACTTTTCCAAAGCATGAAATGGTTCGATTGACCACCTAAAACTCACCCGAGGCTCCCCGGGAACTCAACCAAACATACCAACATATCCCATGACTTCATTCACACTTGTTCCAACCTTCGGAACGCTCAAAACAACATCAAAACACCAAATTCGCATCGGATTCAAGCCTAAGAATTTCAAAATTTTCTAAACTACGCTTTTGATAAAAAAAACCCAACCAAACCACATCCGAATGACCTGATATTTTGCACACACATCCCAAATGACACCACGGAACTACTGCAACTCTTAGAATTCTATTCCGACCCCTATATCAAAATCTCACATATCAACCGGAAATTGCCAAAAATCCAATTTTGCCAATTCAAGCCTAAATATACTTCGGGCCTCCAAAACTCATTCCAATCACGCTCCTAAGTACCAAATCACCTCCCGAAGCTAGCCGAACCATCGGAACTCACATCCGAGCCCTCTAATACATAAGTCAACATCCGGTTGACTTTTCCAACTTAAGCTTCCTCAAAAGAGACTAAGTGTCTCAAACCTTACCAAATCCTTTTTGAACCCGAGCCAGCCAACCCGATCACATAAAGAACCGATAGACAAAACAATAAGAAGCAGAAATGGGGGAAATAGAGAGGTAACTCATGAGACGACTGGCTGGGTCATCACACCGGCCTTGTTGCTGGCCCAAGCTTGTTCTATTTGGTATAATTTCTAACAGAAAAATTGGGCCACGCAAATGTGTGCACCGTTTTTTAGAAAACTTAGAAGGGAGGTGCAAGAAGACATTTAAATACAGTTCAAGTAATATCAAAGCGGTAAATAAATGGCAATTAGCACATTAGGTCCACAAAAATACAGTAGTATCAACAATAAATAAAGCCAAGTAAAAATCACATTAACAAGCTCGAATTCTTGAACCCTGAACCAGAGATTCTAGGTTCTCGTCCCCATCAGAGTCGCCAGAGCTGTCACGCCTCCTTTTTACCACCATCCGAGGGGTATATGAGGGAGTTTTTTAAATTAAAGTGACATAAATCGAAATGAAATTATTTATTTAATTTTTTAGATTCGCCACTTGGAATAATTTATTTTGGTGTCCCAAATCACCGATTTATATTTTTTTAAATCCCAAATCGAGGAAATTTTTGACTTTATTTAAAAGTCTGCGAACCAGAAATTCTAGATAAGGAATTCTGTTAACCCCGGAGAAGGTGTTAGACATTCCCGGGTTCCGTGGTTCTAGCACGGTCGCTTAGCAATTTATACTTGGCTTAATTTGTCTAATTACTTATTTTAGAACCTATGTGCATTTACCTTTTACCGATTTTAATTGCTTGATTATTCGTAATTAAAGAAATGAGTCATGCGTACATATTCTCATTTCGTTTGGCGCGTCAAAAATCATGTCACGCGTACGTATCCACAATTAATCACGCTTTATTAATTATTAAGAAATTTTGGCCGAAGTTGCGCGAACACGTACTCCGATTTTGTTTTTAGGATACTAATTATGTCACGCGAACGTGTACACAATCACAATGATAAATTCAAAACGCCTAAAGCACTCTATTTCTTGGCCTAAATTCCTTATAGTTCAAGACTCACCTTATGCCCCATTATTATTCTTTGCCAAGAAAGAAACAACTCCAATTTTTTCATCTACCCAGTTAAAAGTATTTATTCAAGAACCCAAGACTAAATGCATCACAATCGAAATAAAAACTAATTAAAATAATTTAAACAAAAAAACTAAGGCATGTTGCTCAAACAACGTAGAATCACAAATAAACCAACACACACACCAAGCTATCCTAACACAATGAAATAAGAATGAATATTGAGAAATGGACCTTTTATTGGTGAACAACGTTGAAAATTGCAAAGCAATCGGGCTAAACAAAGCAATAATCCTTGGAACGAAATGCCGAGATTACAAACTGGAACCTCGAATCGACACTGGAATGCTCAAACTCGGACTCTCCCTTCCTCAAACGCCAATAATTCTTTTCCAAACATAGCTTTACAATGTACTATCTCCATCTGAATCCCTTGTGACTCTGCAAATGCATCAAGAATTTCAAATCCAACATTGTGTCTTGTTCCCTTGTATTTTTCCCCAAGATTGCCTAACCTAACAAAGAGCCATGGCCGAGGAGAACAAGTGCAGAAGTTGTGCCTATAAATTCTGCTTAGCATTTCAGTTATCTTTCGTAGTGAAATTCGAGCACAAAAGAGTGGAGTTGATTTCAGTTTTAGGGCTTTTTCCATGAAGCCTAGGTTTTGAGATAAATGTTGAACGTAAACAATCTTTGCAAAATAATCAGTCAAAATCATCTGGGCATTACATCTTTTGCCAACGAAAATGGCTTCCTGTGTCGGAGGGGGCGATAAGGGGTTTTCTGGCCGTTTTTGGGGTCTAGCTCTTAGGTATTTTTTTGATTTTAGGAGTTAGAATTATTTTATAGGGGTAGGAATTAGGATAGGTCAAATGGGGAATAGGTATTGGCTCAATATTTTGGGCTTGAAGGGATTTAGGTCAAGAATTTGGGCAAATTAACTTTGAGGTAGGAAGACTAAATCAAAATCCTTTTTTCCATTTTTCTTTTTCTTTGATTTTAAAATCTAATAAAATCCTAAATTAATCCTAAATCAATCTAATTTGTAAAAACTAAAATTTTTTATCTATTAAAACAACTAATTAACTTAAAACTAAATAAAAATACTACTTTCTAAAGACTAAAAATTAAATATGTAAAAATGACTATTTTTTGTGATTTTTCTTAATAAAATTAATTCCTACATGCAAATTGGACCTAAGATGACATGAAATTAAAACGTGATATTTTTTTTATCTTTTTTCTATGATTTTAAAATATTAAAAAAAATCATGAAGTGCAACTAAATAAAGAAAAACTTCTAAAATACCTTAAAAATTATTTTTGGTTTATTTTTTAGGAGTTATTTTCATGTAGGACAAAAATTAGGTACTCACACTTGTATTAGTTATTCAACTTGTTTCTCTATTTTCTGTTATTAAGCATGTCTAAATTCTGCCTTATGTGTAATCAACATTTAGTTCTTTGATATTTGTCTAGCATGTTTACTTAGTTCCCTTACCCTTCCCTTTAATTGGTATGACTATGTTAGTTATTTAGTTTTCTAGTGCATTCAATTGGTTATGATTGTGTCCAATTCTGTTTAATACATCTTTGTTTTCAACATAGTTTTGCTACATTCTTTCTCTATGTCTTAACTGTCTATTACCATGACCAACTTGTTCAGCAGAATCCCAGTTGTTCTGTACATTTATTGTATCAAATGTTTCCCTGTTTATGTGGTTTCAACCATGTATGTTCCCACTCCCATTCACCCCTGTTTGTAAGTCTACTTGTTAAGTGAATCTGGGTATTCTATGATCAATTGGGTTGTTTGTTGAGTATGCTTTCGTCAAAATGATTCCAAAATTGTTGCTTACTCCTAGTATTCTTCTCAAAACCGGTCACTCCTAGTATCTTTAAAAAAATTATTTTTGAATCTTTTCACTTCTAAACTATTTTACTAAGTTTTTCAACACTATGTCACGCACTCTCATCCTACTCCTAGATTATTAAGTTTTTCCCCTCTGGTATGTGTACTGCTTAGGGATCCTTGAGATCTCTCTGAACTCTGGCATACCAGGGCTTGCCCTTCCACACTGCATAACCAACCCTCATTTGAGAAATAATCTTGGTGTGAGCACTTCCCGGGACCCTTGAGGTCCTTAGGGAACTCTAACACACCAAGGCATACATTATTGGCTGTAAAATCTTTGGCTTTTGAGACTCTGTATTGAAGGCCTGGCATTCCCACGTTTTCTTTGGGCCTGATTCAGGCTTCCTATAGTATAGCTTAATTTACTTATATAATTCACTTGATCCTGGTCTGTAATAATATTATATGTAAATAGATGTTGGGGTGATTAGTAAAAGCAGAGGGTTCCTATCTGATTTTTGTGGAAACTGGGTAGATATCATGCTTTAGGTTGATACATAGTAGAAATCATGCTCTTAGTTTATATATATTTGCAACAGAAATCCTACTTTGAGTTTATGTTATGATAGAAATCATGCTTTAGGCTCATATGTTATGTAACTTGCATCAAGACATGTCATAAGTTTATAATATTTGCATTAGAAAATCTGTCTTAGGACACTCACGTTTATATTTTGCATATTAAAAACATGTTATAAGTTCATCACTTCTTTCTCTGACTCTGCATAAATTATTATCACCTGAAAATCATGTCATTAGACTACTGCTGTAATCGGGCTTAATATTAAATGATCATCTCTGTGCATTAGAAATCCTAAGTTAGGACTTTGTTTACATTGGCTCTAAATCATGTCTACGTCGTTTGAACAAATAACTGTCTATAAAAGGTTTTAAAAATAGTCCAACACATAGATATCATACCCTAGTGTAAACATGCATGAAATCGGTTTTGTAATATTAGTCCCCTTGATCAACATGCCATAGGATTGGATAACTTCAAGTTATTTCAATTAGCTCTCAGAATTATGATCACACAGTCTATACCTAGGCAAGCCTTAGGTAATTAATGGTCTAAAAACTGTAGAGTTATACTCTACTTATTTGTAAAATTGCCCAGGTTTAACAAGCTATAAAACTAGTAGGCAAGCTGATTAGGATTCTTCCACTTCTCCTTAAAATAAGTGGTGCATATTCTGTGTTTGTGATGTTCATCTAGATATCATGTTCTTGGGCCTTCTGAATTTCTTTAAATCAGTTGTTTGAGACGTGCTACGTATCTGTTTGTGTGTGGAGGCAAACATGAGCCCCTAATTGTTTCCCTATTTGACAGTCCTACGTGTTCTTTGTTGTCGCTTAGATTTTACCTTTTAAATACCTTATGAGTGTCTAGAATTGCCTAAGTATAGAGGTCCTAAACGCCTCCAGGACCACAAGTAAAGGACGGGCAAAGCACGTTAAAGTTCGTTAATTAAACTCGCTTATATAATCACTAAGGGGAAGGTAACGGACTAACGGGTAGTAAAAGGATATGATGACCTATGCACTAATGTCACGTGTAGCCCCTCTAGTTGAGGAGGATTATCGGGCATTGCACAGATTGATCCTATAGGCTAATCAACGTAGGACGTTTCTTCACCAATTCACATATGTGTTCTTAGACTGCCTAAAATTCATTAATTTATATATATATGCTTGGACTTTTCAAATGTCACGACCCAATTTAGGGCCATGACAGGCACTCTGGGGTAGGATCCCAAAGAGAGCCTTAACAAAATTTACAAAAATAAATCGGACAAAGTTTTTTCTGTTTTAAGACTATCCAAATATTTTACCCTGTCTCAAAAATCGATAACAGAATCAACCTATGTCAATCAAAGTATCTCATAATGTTCATCAACTAATCAAACAACTATCCACCACTATTAAGCTATCAATTATAACACAATAATACTAAAGTTATCTCCAAAATATGATATGGTAATCTAATACTAGTCATAGTTCTAAAATAATAAAGGAATACTCGTGACACTAAAAATGAGTATGGAGTGACTCTAAGATTTTTAAAGAAAAGATCATAACAAACGAATAAACTCTTCACCCACGCGAACAAGTGCGTGGCTCACCAGCAACTGTCAACTCGTGTACTTTAATTAACAAAATTCTCGCTAACGTCAACTGTTGTCTCTGTAAAAATAAATAGCGGGGAGTGAGTCGCTAGCTCAGTGAGTAATAACACTTAACCACAACAGTTTTTATTGGGGACAAGTCAAACATGCTAGTATATCAACAGAAAATATCATAAGAATGCCTTTTAAAAAATGATAAATATGATCAATATATTCATGTGTTTCATGTAAGAGAAATCAATTTAATATATTGGTAATAAACTCGGTAAATATTGTATCATAGCAAATCTTTATGTTTGGGAGGTTTCCAAGAAAGAATCATGTAATATGTATCAATGTGTGGACCCTTCGTAAAAGGAGTCAAATATAACTGTAGGTCCCTACTCGAGGAAAAACTGTAACTGTATGCTAGTTCTACCTTCCCACTAGCTACAGGATCCTTCAAAGTCTCGTCCCATTTATACTCTTTCTTGTAAACAATAAATACTCGTACAAAAGTATTTTCAAAATAATAAAGGGCATATCGTTTCTTATCAAATCTTGTAATTTTATTTCGGTAACGGTAATCACGTCTCAAGTAACAGTAAAACATGTCTAGTAACAATGAGAATAATTCAAATAACTGTAAAATCTCAAGTAACGGTAAAAATATTTAGATTAACTGGTAAACATCTCAATTAAGTTGTTTGGTACATATCAAGTAAAGGACTTGTCCCACATGCAATTTCAAAGCATCGGTAACACATTTATTTTTAAAATCATAATACTCGTGCCGAATTATCAAACATGTTACTTGCGAGCACTTTGTGTGACTTTCTTCGTGACCTGTACGGTTACAAAATCAATCTAAGAATTAGCTTTTTAACTACCAAAATTATCGATTCCAAATCTTGTCAATTTTAATCCATTTTTCTGTATTCACTGCTCCGGATATGACCATCTATTCTCTGTTAATTAATTGAATAGTACTTAACTGGAAAGGAAACTAATTCTTGCTTTTGTGAACTTACTGCCAACAATTTTATTGTTCCTCAGTTTCTACCCTTTTTGTTTCGCTGGAAAAAATAGTCTTATTTTCATTATCTCAGTACTACACCGAAGTTAAGCTTCCTTCCTCGTTTTGCAAGGTCTCTAAAGCTTCATTCTATTCCCTGTAGGTCATAACCTGGTGGTTTCAACCCATTAATTTGTGTCTATCCATTTTCTTTTCTTTTTCTTTTTTTTTCTTTTTTGCCTATTTTTTTCTTTTGGGTAATGACTGAAATGCCTATATTTTATATGGGGTATTACATCAAATTTCATTAGTTTACGTATGCTTAGACCATCTAAACTTTCTTGATTATATGTGTGTGTTTAGACTGCATAAACCACCTTTATTTGCAATTGTGTGTTTAGACACCTTACTTGTTAAATGAATAATTCACATAACTAAGTTCGACCGGGACCCACTATTGTGGACCGCGAGAGGTAACTAACACCTTCCCCTCAAGGT
Source organism: Nicotiana tabacum (assembly GCF_000715075.1). NCBI lineage: Eukaryota > Viridiplantae > Streptophyta > Magnoliopsida > Solanales > Solanaceae > Nicotiana > Nicotiana tabacum. Next base: position 10,621,076 of record NC_134080.1, read on the forward strand.
TATTTCGAGCTCTTACCCTAATCTCTGGTAATGCAAATTGGTTAGATGAGTTAATTACTCTAAGTGCCCTAACGCACCTTAATCCGTTAGGTGGCAACTCTTCAAATACCCAATTTTCTTTTTTTTTCTTTTTTTTTTGTTTGTTTTGCCTATTTTTTTTTCTTTTGGGTAATGACTAAAATGCCTATATTTTATATGGGGTATTACATTCTCCACTCCTTAGGAAATTCGGTCTCCGAATTTAAAATAAGTATGTACTTGTAGACCGAAATAAGTAAGGATATTTGGCTCGCATATCATCTCTCACTTTTCTAGTAGCTTCTTAAACTGTCTGATTTTTCCATAAGACTTTCACAAACACAATTTCTTAATTGTAACTTTCTTACCAATATGTCAACAATATTTACATGCTCCTCCTCGTAGGATACGTTCCCATTTTATTCTATAATCGATGCTTTAATATCTAATATATATTTTCTTAGCATAGAAATATGAGACACCTGATTAATGAAAGACTTTCTAGAGGAAGTGCCAACCGATTCGCCATAATTAACTTTTAGTCAAGTATCTCGTACGACCTTATAAACCTCGAGCTCAAATTACCTCCTTTTTTCCCATATTACATCTTTCATAGGGGAAACTAGTACGGACACTTTGTCTTTAATTGTGAAAACTAATACCATTCTCCTTTTATCCATTTAAGAAGTTTGTCTATTTTGAGTTGTGAGCAATCTGATCGATGGACCTTGTCAATAGCTTCTTGTACTAAGTCGGGTCCTAATAAGTTAGCCTTATCGGCTTTAAACCATCCGATAGGAGAACGACATCGTATATTATACAAGGATCTGTACCGTGCCACCTATATACTAGATCGAAAGCTATCATTGTAAGCAAATGCAGTTATAGATATATTATTAAGAGAACAAACTACCTTCAAACCCAAAAGGAAAGCTCTTAACATATCCTTCAAAATCTCGATAGTATGTTTAGACTACTTGTTTGTCTGCTAATAAAATGCGCTATTAATATTTACTCGTGTAACCAATATTTCTTGGGAAGAATTTCAAAATCGTGTAGTCATTTGTCATCTTCTATCAAAATAGTAGACAATAGACCCTAGGGAATTTGACAATTTTCTATCCATGTATCTTTGTGCATATTCATTCTTAGTAAGAGAAGTTTTGGTGAGCAAAAAGTGTACCTACTATGTAAGAAAAATTTGCAATTTACCACATAATCATAACCTCTCATTATTTCAGCAATTTTGTCATAAAATTCATTTTGATTTCATTCTATCCCCCACTTTAAAATCTCGAGTTGTTGTGGTAGATCTGAAGAGTTGTAAATGTTGACATCTAACAATTCAATCAGTTAGAAACAAGGTTAAGAAAATCTTCCATCTTTCTTCTCCTACAAATACAATTTTCTTCTAGTTGTGGTATACCTTACTAGACCCCGAATGTACGATATATCTAGAGTAGGATCTCCTCAAGAATAATTCGTCTTAACACATCTATATCTAGTACACATAACTGTTTACTTAGTCGAAGAATACAATTTCTGCCAATAGTCCTATCATTGCTTTAACTAGCTAGGACCTCATCTCCATGTTTGCATAATCGCTCATCTATATATTGAGTGGCCTTTATGCGCTTTACCAATGAATACTTTTCTTGAATACAAGTCAACAATAGCTCTGAATTTTTTTTTGTACTATTTAGTCTGTGCATATTCTTGACCAAAAGTCTCTTTACGTTAGATATATTTGCCAAATTACCCATATATATTTTTGCATAAGCATAAGCCATAATATTTACCTTTTGCGAACAATACAAAATGGTACAATTATATCTTTAGTAGTTCCCTCCATCAACATTGCTAAATATTTATATTTCTGTTGGTTTTAAATGTACTTCATGATCTTATTCTAGGTATAAATCCCATAGGTTTCTTCGTACAAATAGTGTCTCTAAATCCTAAAAGAACATACCACCATGACTATCTCCAAATCATGAGTGACATAATACGATTTGAGCTTCTTCAATTTCCTTGAAGCATAAGCTATCGCACGACCATTCTGCATGAGAAAATATCTTAATTTTACCCTCGAAGTATCACTGAACATCGTGAATTCTCTAGAGCATATTGGAATAAGGCTAAAATCGGTGTGATTGTCAAACATGCCTTGGGCTTCTGGAATCTCGACATACATTCCTCCATCCACTGAACTTTGGTAATTTTCTATGTTAACTTGGTGAGTAGTGGTGCTATTCTAGAGGAATCTTACACCAATGCATGTACTAGCCTGTCAAGCCAAAACAAGTCAGTCTTTATAGTCGAAGTGGGTCTCTACCATTTATGAACTGCTTCTATCTTTTCAGAATCTACCAT